>NC_044989.1:78248441-78557615 GCF_008728515.1 Papio anubis
TGTTGTTTTAGAGGCATGTATTTTTCAAGATTCATTGTCATTGCTACTAGTCTTTTAAAAAGTCACTTATCTATCCTAACAAATCTGTTTGGATATACTGAATGTGGATTTTTAATCATTCTAATTATTTTCTAAATGGTATGCATATAATTTATTACATTCTATGTTGTAAGCACTATTTTAAATGGATTTCTTCTATCTATTGGTATTTAATAGAGAAGATAATAATAGCCAAAAAGTTAACCATATCTTTTGGTCACAAACTTCTTAATTCATTTATGACAAAGTTTATTAGGGCAATATTCCAAAATCTTTTACTGCAACACACTGGAATTAAAGATGAATGCTACAATAATGTTATCTTTCAAAACTTCTTAGAATTATTCTGGGGAAAACTCCTTCACATTTACACAGACTTTTAACAGTTCATTTTAACAGTTCATTTCCACAAATCTCATAGGTGCTATTTTACTTTCATGATATGCTTATTTGGATCAAAGGTAGGTCCTGTATCCTACAAAACAAAGACATGACTGAAGGAAAAAGAGATTTTTCTCTGTAAAAAGGGATCAATTATTCTCACTAGAAAGCCATTCTATTTTTAGCAAGTGAGCTTCAGGAGAAATTTCCTCTTGCTCTTACTCATATAAAGAGAAAAAAGCCACATAGAATTTTTGACAAATTACTAGAAATTCACAGATCATCCTTATTGTGTCTGCGAAGTATGCTAGTTATTAAGATGAGGCAGCACAACTGCTTACCAAGGTCCTGAAAGATGTGCTAACCAACCCAGAATAGGAATGAGGCCAAGCTTGGTGAGTTTCTGGCATGAAGAGCTGTGGATTATATCCTAGGCCTTTTTTAAAAATTGACACTCAAAATAGTACTTGAAATAATGTAATTTATTTTTCCCAGCTTTATTGAATTAGAGTCTACCAATAAAAATGTATGTATTTAAGATGTGAAACATGATGTTTTGACTTACGTATATATTGTGACATGATTAAATTCACACTGAAAGAAAATTGTGGACTGGCCCTCTATATTAAGGTGGTAGGCATAAATGATACATGGAATCAAATCTGGCAAAATAGAACTGAAAGAGCTTTGAGAAGAAAGAAAAAACATCCGGTGTAGAGTTCCATGAGATCTCTGAGGGAAATCTTCTATTCCGAGTCTCAATGCAATTGTTTGCAAGGAAAGCTTGTGGATAACTAGGCCTCATGGTGGAAGCATAAATAATTACAAAATATGGGTGTATTAATTTGGTCTGAGGCAAATACAGTGTGAATACCTTTAGCTTCTCTATTTTGTTCGCATATTTAGTCTCATGTACTTCACTTGCCAGAAATGTCTGCAGAACAGTATTTGGTCACTGGATTGTTCTCAGTAAATGTATGACTTCTGATTAGCACCATACTAGGCATTGATTAATAATGTCAGGATCCAAACATAGACGAAATTATAAAAAACGAATTCACCTTTGAAAATCATGCAACCAACTGAATAAAATTACCCAAGGTTATTGATAATTGTAATACACATTTGCCCATTTTTTCTTTAAATCATCGAAAAATAACAAGTTGAGTGCCTACTCTGTGTGAGACACTGTGCTAAGCACCAGAAACAGAGAAGTTAACATGAAGATTCTTGCTCTCAGTCAGCTTAACGTATAACTATAATGAACTTTTTAAAATAAGAATATTAACAGCAATACATTAATATATTATTTACTCACTTAGTATAATCTTAGTATATCTATGACATAGTCTGTTCGTTTTGAGTGTGAACTACAGAATTTATAATAAATTAGAAAAACCTTAATACTCCTGCTGTTTTTCTAGAAAATTAAGCCTAAAAATAAAATAATAATAATGATTAACCTAGTTTAAGAAAAAAAACACATTTAAAAATAGGAAATGATTTTTTCTTATCTTCCAACAATGAAGGGTGACTTAAAATAACTGAGATGAATTCAAGCACTAAGAAATGAAAAATAAAACAGAAAGAGAAGAATGAGCTCTAGTAGCCTTAATAGAAGAAAAAAACAGATGGCTACCACAAATGTCAGGCCCCAAGTACTGAAATCAGAGTGAGAACTTCTCATTCAACCTAGCTCCTAGTTGAATTTTTAAAATAAAAGCAAATGCAAAAAAGAAAAAAAATAATAAGGTAAAAGAAAAAAACAAACTTAAAAATGATCTAAATTTATGATGCCAAGTAGGAAGTTAAGCCCTGGAGGCTGAGTCATGTGGAATGTGCGTAACTTCTGCTTGTTAGATTATAAATTAACTCTCTTCCTCATCATTCTTCTCCTGTAAGATACTAGGAGAGATCAGAGACAAGATCTCCTGCCCCTATTCTTGCTTATAATCACTGTTCTTTGTTGCAGATTGTCTCTATACCTAACTCAGACCAGATAGCACAAAAGACACCATGACTGCTACATCTTCAGTGTGTCATGTTAACTCTACCTTTCCGAAAACAAAACAAAACAAAACAAAGCAAACAAACATACAAAAAAACTTACCTAATCAGATGTTTAAAAACTATGCATTAAGCTTTACATAGAATAATGTTGAAATTCTGTTAAGCTTCTTGAAACTTTATCTAGATAAGTGATCCTAAATGTCTATACTTCAAAACATTCGTTTCCATTCTTTAAAATTTGTGGTTTCCAGGCAGCCATCCTCAAGTTTGACACTTCAATAAATATTCTTTCTACTAGAATCTGACCCTTTTGATTAATTTAGGTTGACACCACAAAGTATTAATTCCAATTTTAATTGAGGAAAATGTCCTGCTAACCACAAAGCATTTATAGGTTAATTTGGACATACTACCTACCCACAAATTGGTATTTTTGAGCTTTAATAATTTAAACAAGATCAAATGTTTCACATTAAGATGTATCTCTCCTACTCAGTTGCCTGTGTCTGAACTCAGAATCGTGAGGTTCTGCCCCATAAAACTATTTGTTTCTGTTCCAGTAATCAGATTACTGAAGTATTTAGCCCACCTTTCTATAATCACTGCAAGTCAGCAATTTACAGGAATGATAATAGCTCAATTCATGAGAAGCCAATGCTACATGTCAGGGGTTATATGGAAGCAGCATTGCATGGTGTGTATTTATTTTTAAAAGCAAACCTTTGGAGAATAAATGTTAAAATCTTAATTTTGCATGTGAGGTTTAAAGGGGTTAGGTGGTTGGTAAGGTAACCTCTGAAGGTTACATGGTTAGGAAGTAAAGCCTAGCCACTGTGTCGCAGAACACAAATGGAGACTAGTGAAGGAAATAGACTAAAATGGCACATACCTCCTGTGAAATAGAGTTAGCATGAAAAAAAATGTTATCAGAGAAAGAATCAATGCTCACAGAATTCTCAGAATGAAGAGAGAAAGAGAAGAATTTCAGATAGACAAAATGGGTATACAAGAGTGTTGGGTCAATTTAACAATGAAAAGTAATTCAAAATGGTAGATCAGAAAATTTAACTAGACAAATGCAATGGAAGAAAGAAAACAAAGCCCGAAATGATGACCAAGTGTATATTATGGTGATGCTCACTAGAAACTAACAAGTGAACAGGCATGTGAATTTGGATTCTAGATATGGTGGTTAGGACTCATTCCCAGGGGGCACAGAGAAATATAAAATACATAAAGTATATTTTTTTCTGCTGCAGCCAATTGAGGCAGGTCAGGTGGAGTGAAGTAGACTTTTATTTTCAAGACCGAGAGGCAATGTTTAACAATAATAATAATAATAAAGTACTATAAATTCACAAAAATAAACTTAGGAAAAAAGATTTAAAACCCTTACTAGAATATAAAATGCCAGTAGAATGACCTTGATAAATCAAGAGAACGGCATGATTAGAGAACAAGAGAGGTGAAGATGAACAGAAGCCAGGAGATAAAAATAGGCCAAAATGAGATAAGAAGTGAGACTCGTGAAATAAGCAAGCATTTTCCAGAAAGTAAAACACAATTGCCAAGTTGTGAAGTATATTGCAGGCAGTAAATAAAATAAAAGTTGCTCTCTCCAAAATCAAATCTAGATTTAGAGGACAAACCCAAGACTCTCCACAGAATATAAAAACAGAGAAACTACAACAACAAAAAGAAAGTTGATACATGTGGAGTGGCAAGAACTCAGCACTCCTATTACCAGAGACAGGTGTTTCTAAAGAAGAGAAGAACAAATAAAGAACAATAACTTAAGAAGTAATCATAAGAAATCAATTTCTGACATGAGGTAAAATATACCTATTCACATCATGAAACTATTTTTGCAAAAATTATAATAGTGAGAGAAATCTAACATAGGTGACTCCATCTTTCTTACAACTTCACAAACTAGCTGCCCTTGTTAAATTTAAAACAAAGGTGATAACATGTTCTTCCCCAAACTAGCCTCTTCCTTGCTCTGGGACTGAAATTACCTTTGTAAGACTAATGAAACCCCACGAGGTTAGGATTATGGGAGGGGCATGAATTCCGCTAAGTTTATACATCACTAAACAATAACCAGCCATTTTTCCCTAGCTTGCTTTTCTGCAATCATCTGCTGCTCCTGTGTCATGAAGCCAGAGGCCTTTAGATTTGTAACTTCTCCTACTGATTTTATCGCTATTGTCAAAACATAAGACTGATCTTTAAGACATTTTTCAGACTTCTGCATTTCGGTGGATGAGCTGATGCCACCCAGACCCACGACTTATACCAGAAAACTGGCTCAACCAGTCCTGCGACTCCCACCCGGAAACTGACTGACTCAGTGCACAAAGACAGTTTGGACCCTGTTTTAATTTCATCCCCAATCAACCAGCAGCACCCATTCCCTGCCCCCTCCCCTCCAAATTATCCTTAAAAACCCTACCCTCTTAGCTCTAGAGGAGGCAGATTTGAGAAGCGAGTCTCATCCTACCCCTTGGCTTGGCCTCTGATCGTTAAACTCTTTCTTTGCTGAAATACCTGCTGTTCTCAGTGTATTGACTTTTCTGGACATTGTGCAAGATAAACCCATCAGGCTGTTACAAATGCAAGTATTAATGATGTTTCAGACAAATGGCTTAAAGTAGGTTCTAACCAAGAAAGATGGTTTGGTTTTGTTGTTGTTTTCATTACTGTTAGTGCTGGAAGAACAAATTATAGTCCTAAGTATGCTGAGACAGTTGAAAATGAAGGTTAAATTTCACACATAAATCAGATTAGATTAAGATTTTTTTTTGCAACAGTACAAGCCATGAGACAATGAATAAATGAACACATTTAGGGAAGAGGTATGTTTGAAGAATCTTACACCAAACCAAATTAAATTGTTGTCCATGTGGATGGCAACCAGGAAATATTCTCAAATAAAGAATGACTCATAAATAGCACTTATAGAACTTTTGGAAAGGAATCATTGGAAGATAAATAAGAAGGAGCCAAAGGATAAGTCAATCTTATTTGTTCACAATGGCAAGGCCATACTATAAGCAAATGTAGCAATGATTTCTGGAATTAGAATTAATTAAAATAGCGGTAAGCCTAAATTTAAGTAACATACTACAAAACTGATTGTAAATATTGTTATAGACTGAAAGGTTTTGTCTCTCCCAAATATAAATATTGAAGTCCTAGCTCCTAGTGTAATGGTATTTGGAAATGACACCTTTGGAAATTAAGTTTAGATGAGATCATGAGGATGGTACTGCCATGACAAAATTAGTGCCCTTATAACAAGAGACACCAGAGAGATCACCCTCTTTCTCAAGAAGACTCAGCAAGGCAGACATTTACAAACCAGGAAGAGGGCCCTCACTATAAACCAAACTTACAGCCTAATTTTGGACTGCTAGCCTCGAAAACTGTGAAAAACCACATGTCTACTGTTTAGTCCACCCAGTCTATGGTATTTTGCTATGGCAGCTAAAGCTGACTAAGACAAATATCGATATCATTATCCATAAAAAAGTATCCTATACATCATTTGAACAACAGTAATCTGAGAATAAAAGAACTACAGATTTTTATGACATGTTGATGGGGCATGGAAGACAGAATTAAATTCATGATAATGAAGGGGTAAAGGGGGTTAGAAAGTCTTAATAGCATTTGTATATATATGTCTGTGTGTGTATATATATGTCATATATATATGTCATATATATATGTCATATATATATGTCATATATATATATCTATATATATGTCATATATATATGTTATATATATATATATATATCATTGGCAATGGACTTGGATAACCAAACCATTCGTTATTTTTAAATGGAACCGATAAATGTTGATAAATGCATATATAGTCAATTTACGAAGCAATATGGAAAGCATCCAAATATTAACTCTTCAAACTTAAATACTTGTATAGATTTGTAGATAAACATAATTGATTTAAAAACCTGATAAACGAAACTAAGCTAACAAATCAAAGTTGCTTCACTAGTGCAAAGGAATTACTGGTGAAAATGAGACCCATAGAAAAGATGGTATAAATGGACTCTTTGTCTTCCTATGTTTGGCTTATTTCACCTAGTAAAACGTTCTCTAATTCCATCCATGGTTTTGAAAAGAACAGAATTTTCTTTTTTTTTTTTTTTTTTTGAAATAATAGTATTTCACTGTGTATATGTATCACATTTTACCCATTCGTCCATCGATAGACATTTTGGTTGATTCTGTATCTTGGCTTGATTAGTGCTGTCGTGAACATGGAAGTGCCCATAACTCTCTGCCATGCTGATTTTAAGTCTTTTGGGTATATACTCAGAAGTAGAGTTTCTGGATCATACAGTAATTCTATTTTTAGTTTTTTGAAGGACTTTCATACTGTTTTTCTTGATGGTTTTACTGATTTACATTTCTACCATCAGTGTGCATGGATTTGTTATAGAATTCTACTCGGGTCCACTCCCTGGTGCACTAAGACCAGATATCCACACCGAGGTTTCTGGAGGAAGAAAGGAAAGCGTTTATTTGCAGGGCACCAAGCAAGGAGGATTAGGCAGCTCACACTTAAGTCTCAATCTTTCCAATGGCTAGCAGGTTTTACGGTTTTTAAAGGCAGGGGTAAATTTCCGGAAAGCAGAGTTGTAGGCAAAATTATAAATCAATACCTAGAGGGTATTGTTTTTGTCCTGAAAACCTGGGATATCTTGAAGCAGGAGCTTACAGACCATAGGTAGATTCAAAGATTTCCTCACTGGCAGCTGGTTAAGGAAGATAAGCTTTGTTTGCAAATTTAAGGTAAGCAGACATGTTTTGGCTCATGACCGTGACTTCCTCCAGGCCCTGGAGGAGGAAATTTACAACACTGGTGATCAGAGTTTGGTCTTCAGTTACCTCTTACCTGAGGTCTACATGCTGGTGGACTCCTTGGCGGAGGTCCAGGTTTCTGAAAAACAACTCAGAGATGAATGGTAAAATGTTATCATTTGTTTCTATAGGGAACCAAACATCTCACAATTCTAGCTTCCTTCATTATTTTTTTTAGGCTACTATTACATTCTTGTTTATCAAGTTGCTTATTTACTTTTCAGGGATAGTTAGTTGACAGGAATTTCCCTTGAAAGGACTCAACATTTTCCTTTACTTTCCAGTTTGGTGGAAGCCCACAGGTCCCTAAGACAAGGTCCCTGATCCATCTCAGGTTCCCTTTACTCCACACCCTTACCAACATTTGTTATCTTTTGTTTGTTTATAGTCACTCTGAGAAAAGTGAGCTGATACCACATTGAACTTTTAATGTGTATCACACCTTCCTAATGGTTAGTGATTTTGAGAATTTCTTCATATATCTGTTATCCAACCATATGTGTTCTTTTGAGAAATGTCTATTCAAGTCGTTTTCCCATTTCTTAACTGGAATTTTTTTTTTTTTTTTTACTTTCTATGAAGTTGTTTGAGATTTTTATATATTTTTGTTATTAAATTCCTTATCTGATATATGCATTGCAATATTTTACCCAATCTAAGATTGGTCACTCTTAATTATTTCCTTTGTTGTTAATTATTTCCTTTGTTGTATATATGAAATCTAAAGCAGTTAAACTCATGGAAGCAGAGAGTAGAATGATGGTTGCCAAAGGCTGAGGAGTGAGGGTAATGGTGAGATGATAGTCAAAGGGTATAGAGCTTCGGTTAGACAGGAGAAAAAAATTTAATTTTTTTTTGGATGTCTATTGTATGTCATGGTAAGTATAGCTAATAATTGATTTCCATACATTTCAAAATCACTAAGAGAGTAGATCTGAAATATTCCTATTACAAAAAAATGTTAAATACTTGTGATGAATATTTGAATGTTAGATTTAATTATTTCACATATTTAAAAAGCATAACATCTCTGTGTAACCCATAAATATATACAACTATAATTTGTCGATGTATAATTAAAAAGTAAAATATGGAAATGGAAACCTATTTTTCTGATAGTGATTTCGTGACTTATATGCTGAGATCAGATATACCACTATCAGTTATTTTATTACATAAAGAAATTGCTTTGAAAAAGTGCTGAGAGTCTCTAAGCAAAGGGTATAACACGTGAATATGTGTCCACCTATCTGTCCATGACATTACCAGCCCTAGAGCTGTACATTTGCTATGAAGTCTGTAAAAATTTGCATTTTCCATATTTGTTTTATTGTTTGTTCTATCTCAAAAGACTGGTTATCTATCTTTGGGGTTCCCTCTCTCTCTTTTTCATACTTTTAGGATTTATAAGAACATCTCCTGTGACATCAGGAGTCTAGACATAAAATATCAAAATTGATGTGACTAAAGATACAGCATTTACATCTTGCAATATGACAATAATTAACAGATTATTTGACAACTGTGTGTTATTGAGTGTTAAGAACTATGCTAGATACCAAGTAGGATGGATGAACGTTAACCCAGATGGTTATTGTCTCAAAGGAGCTCCCAAATATGGAGAGCGCTGCAATAGCAGCATGTGCCTAGTGTTGTAGCACATGGGAGAGAGTGACGGCTAACTGTGCATGTGTACTTACAATGGTAGAGGAAGGGTGATGCTGTGGAAAGTGTTGGGCTTAATGACATAGCCCAACACTGATGCAAGGGAGAAAGGAAGAGCAGAACTGGTAGAAGGAATAGTAACAAGCAAGGGTATAAACAAATAGGTTCTCTTACCCAAACGCAATGTCCTTTTGAACTAAACCAGAATGATTACATTGAACTCCAAGAGAAACCAAGTAAATGATCAATGGTTCATGGTTAAATCCAAGCTAAGGGGATGTTGTCTACGTGAACAGTAGTGGCCTGAAAAGATTATGAAATTAAGCAGGATCTAAATCAATGTGTACAGGTCAAAAGACATGCACTGTTTAGAAGCACAGACAACTGGGGAATTGAGGGGAAGGGGACTGGGGAAGTGGAAAATGAACAAGAAGTTGGATACAGTTAATTTCTCAGAGAAGCAAATAGTTGAAATGTCATTCTGAAAGCTACTGGCTTTTTTACCTTTTACACATCTCTATGAGATGACATGATATACACCTAGGAGATTTCTCTTTTGCTATTTACTTTTCTATTCTGAAACTAGGAGAGAGCCAAAGCAAAGGGACTGTTGTCTGGAGAGTTAACCTTTTAAATTTCTGTACAAACTACTTTCATTCCCTATCAGTTCTGTGTTGGGCTTTAATTTCACCCTGAGTTACTAATGGTGAGCTTCTATCTTTTACTTCTCTGACAATGGTAACTGTATAATCAGCTTCTAAAAAAACTCTGGCCCCCAAAACACAATAAATGACAGATATCTTTGCTGCTTTCTTTTCCTCATTTCTGGTGGATTTAGTCTTGAGGGAAAACACTTATTTTAAAGTGGAAAAAAATTGTTTTCCACCTTATAATGTAGGAAGAAAAACACTGATATTGATCATGACTCATATTGATCATGAGAATTTAAATTCTCCAACAAATTGAAACTGATTTCCTAAGAGTGTTTATTTATAAGCCTTCAACAATAAAAAAGACCTCTTATTTCTGATCCATAATTTCTTCCCGGTGGATTGCAAAGATTCCTACGGCTTCTACTAATGTCTAAATAGTGATGATTCTATAACTTTTCTCCCTGTCATTTATTTGAAGAATTATGGTTGTCTACAGGATGTTTCCACTTATACATCTCATAGGCGTTTCGAACATTAAAAAAATACTCAAAAGGTATGCACTTTAGGTCTTGTAAAATCCTCAGTCCCAGCCTCCTATTCATACTACCTGTCAATACCATGTTTTGAATTATGCTATTCAGCTATAACACGGAGACCAAGCTATAAACACAAACATATATTTCACTTTTTTTCCTCTGGCTTTCTCCACTCATCACATCAATCTATCTCTCCACAAGACTACATGAATTGTATTTAAAAATATCTGTAAAATTTTGCCTCTCCTCTTTAGACCCTGCTTCTGACAATGTATGAAGGTCTTTATCAGTTTTGACTTCCTGCAGTAGCCTCCACTGCACCATGCCATTCTTTATCAACTCCTGGAAAACAGTCAACTATTTCACTTTTCTGCTTAACATCCACAGTCTCTAATCATCATGGAATAGATCCAAATTGTGTAGAGTTATCCACACTCCAGGCTTGTCCAAGATACTCACCGTATTAACCGTTTGGGAATAGGGGTGGAAAGAGTCACTATATTAGTCTGTTTTCATGCTGCTAATAAAGACATAGCTGAGACTGGGTAATTTATAAAAGAAAGAGGTTTAATTGACTCACAGTTCCACATGACTGGGGGGGCCTTAGGAAACTTACAATCATGGCAGAAAGGGAAGGAAATATATCCTTCTTCATGACAGCAGGAAGGAGAAGTGCTGAGAAAAGGGGTAAAGCCCCTTATAAAACCGTCACATCTCATGAGAACTCATTTACCATCCCAAGAACAGCATGAGAGTAACCATCCCCATGATACAACTACCTCCACTGGGTCCCTCCCAGGACATGTGAGGATTATGACAATTCGATGAGATTTGGCGGGGGACACAGCCAAACCATGTCAGTCACTCATTCATACCTCTGTGACTTTCACACTGCTCCATAACTCTCCTATACCCAGCTCTCCATCTCTTTTCCTGTCACCCCTCATAATCTCATGTGTGAGTATCTTTATATTAACATCTCAAAATGCCACATTTTATTTAAAATTATTTGTTTATTTCTCTGGCTTTCATAAAGTGTATGTACCTCAGAACAATTTCTAAAACTTCCTTTTCTCTTGCAGGGTCTCTGAAATATTTGTATACTTGAACTCAACTGAATACAATTCACAAAATTCCATGCTTTTTTGCAATCCAGAAAACTATTTGTAAAGGGTCTAAGGTTTCCTCAAGTATAGGTTAGGCTCTCAGATTTTGTACTTAAATATAATTTTGTTCATATGTCTATATATAATTTGAGCTTTGTATTGTAATTTATGCATTTATGTATTTACTTTTAGTGAACAAGGAGAGGTATTTGTGTATATGGGCTTGTTAAATAACACTTCTTTCAATAAACATCACTTGCTAGACATTAATTTTTTTTTTTTAATCACTGAAATTATACCCTGAAGTCTGCTAATGAAGAGGGCTGGCTGTAAGTTAGGCTTGAACATTTAAACTATTAGAATTTATCTCTAAACTCTTTATGCTGATACTGGTATCTTGACTTTTTTTTCTCCATTACTTCATGGATGATGTTCCCTAATCTACTCATCTTGCAGATTGCAGGTGTTGATGAAGCATATCCATTTTAATTGAACTGTTAACCTATGGGAGAATTTCACTTATTTTCTTTTAATGGCATTTATGTTTTTAGATTATTTAGCGCCT
This sequence comes from Papio anubis, assembly GCF_008728515.1. Lineage (NCBI taxonomy): Eukaryota > Metazoa > Chordata > Mammalia > Primates > Cercopithecidae > Papio > Papio anubis. Next base: position 78,260,290 of record NC_044989.1, read on the forward strand.
TTGATTATTTAGGAGAAGCCCTTATGATTTATCAAGTAAAATGACATGATTAATATTATACATTATCCTTTCTTTAATATGATTTTACAAGTGGAAAAAAGCATCTGGATTTAATCGCAACATTACATTGAGCATCAGTGGTGCATGCAAAGCAGCTCAGACTAGTGCTAGGTATACAATTTCTCCTGTGAATACAGAAATCTACTGACTATTCAAGTTTTATGAAGGCTGTCACCTTTTTAGTCAGTTTGAAGAAATTAACAAAGGTGGTAATAAGCACTGTTAAACATGGTTCAAGAGATCAAGGAATCCTTGTAAATCCCTATGATTTTATTGTATTTTACTGTAATTATGTTTTACATGTAGTCTTCAATTTTACTAATACAGAACTTTCTATAATTGTCTTACAAAAGAGAAATCCATGGTATTCTTCTTAACTCACCATAATGCTGGTTGCCCTTCTACCCCCTAACTCACCCAGCCTATTCAGATTCTCCATTTTCAGTTATTTCATTTTTTCTTTTTTAAATGTTGCCTGCTTTCCTATTTAAAAACATATATGATTATTGCTACAAACACCCTAAAAGAAATTTCTAAATGCTAGGTTAAAAATCCCGAGATGAGAAACTTTTGTACAGGTAATAAAACCATCTTTAGCATCAGACTTAGCTTAGCTCATTTACTATATTTACCAACTGTGAGATCATAAGTAAACTTCCTTAGTTCTTTCTTTCAAAAAATTAGCAAAATTATTCACAACCTACATGATTGTTGTGGTGACTAAGATATTCATAAGGTGTATTAACCAACACGTCTGGCAAATATTAAGTGCTTAAAACTATTGGTTATATTTAAAATTATTGGGGCTAAGTTACTTTGCTTACATTCTGGCACTCTTTCTACTGAAGAAATATTCATTTAAATAAATAAATAAAATAAATAACCAATGTTTTCATTTAAAAAATACAACTGTTCTGATTAAAAATGAAAGCCAAGGTATATATATTTGTATTCCTCTCACTTTCAAGTGTAAACACTTTGAATAAATTCCATATGGTAGAATAAACTAATAATAACAAAAAAACTTGAAAACTAGAGTGCCAGGTCTCTGAGTCCAAGCTAAGCCATCATATCCCCTGTGACCTGCAGGAATACATCTAGATGACCTGAAGCAAGTGAAGAATCACAGAAGAAGTGAAAATGACTGGTTCCTGCCTTAATTGATGGCATTACCTTGTGAAATTCCTTCTCCTGGCTCAGAAGCTCCCCGACTGAGCACCTTGTGACCCCCACCCCTGCTCGCCAGCAAACAACCCCCTTTGACTGTAATTTCCTACTACCTACCCAAATCCTGTAAAACTGCCCCACCCCTAACTCCCTTTGCTGACTCTCTTTTCGGACTCAGCCCATCTGCACCCAGGTGATTAAAAATCTTTATTGCTCACACAAAGCCTGTTTGGTGGTCTCTTCACACGGACACGCGTGACATAGAGTTGAAGATTTCAACAGCCCGAAGATTTAGATTTATTTCTGAACTGAAAATGTGAGTTATCGTTTTAATGGATAAAGTCAATTAGTGGTAACAAAAAGGCAGCCTTGTATTTGACAACTGTAGAGAGAAGAAATCTTAAGTGGGGCAAAGATTGAAGAGATGAGTTAAGAATTGTCTGTGGAAGGAATACTCCCCATATACTATCCTGCTTGCACAGCATTTGCTTTGGCCTACAGGTTAAGGCACATAATAAATTCTTTCAAGAAGTGGAGTGGTATGTTTAGGGAGGACATAGAATGTCAGAACGCAAATTATCACGCCAAATGATTTTTGTTTACTTTTGCATTGGAGCAGATGCCATTACTACCTCTCCTCTTTTATACAAATAAAGTTAAGCCTGCCAGTCTATACTCCTCTAACTCTTAGAAAGAGATTAAAGATAAAAAAATTCTTAGAGAGAGATAGAAGATAATACAAGTTTTTAAAAAATCCCTTTTCAGGATCCCCAGAATAAAGGATAAAATTTTGAAATATTCCAAACGAATATTAATCGTTTTCCATTCATATTACTTGTATATGCCATTTTCATGATTATAACTTGTTTTTTCTACAGTTCTTATTTATAGCTTTTGACAAAAACACTTTATATTATTTTAATTAAGTTTTTCAAACTCTTCTTTTACATGTTGCTCAGCCTTGTTTTATTTAAAGAATTTTTCTTTACCAAAAACATGTTACATAATCTCCTACATTTTTTTCCTAGAAGCGTTTAATGTTTATTATTTCTCATAATTCAGACTATTTATAGAATGTAGATTGGTAATTTTCTCCTCTCATGTGAATAACATACATAACTGGCACTGGTAATTGTTCTCTCTTAGATGAAATAAAAGTCTCATGCTCTATAAGCATTGGTGAAATTTTGAAATTTTTGGGGGAATTACATTGAATTTATAAATATGCTTTTAATGTTTTAAATGTTTGTATTTTTCCATTCATAAAGTTCAAATATCTTTCATTGTAGGACATTTCAAATAGATTTCTCAAAAATATTATAATATTATCCATGAAAGTCTTATGCATATTAGTTCAATTTATTTCTAGGTACATCATACTTTTATCTTTATGAACGGGACTTTGAAAAGAGATATGATGTATACTTACTGTGTATAACTAGTATATAGAATGTAAGTGATTTCTCAAAGTTGATGTTACATCCAAAAATTTGCTAAGTTCTTTAATTAAATCTTCTATTTTACAGCTACCTATAGGGTTTTCTTTTATTATAGTTACATCATCTATGAAAGGGCTGCTTTCTTCTTAATTTATCTATATGTTCTTCTTCCTCCACTAATTGTTATTCCCAGTACAAGAAAATTCTTTATTGTTTTCTTGGATTTAAATGGTCTAATATTTGCCAATGATAAATATATGTATTACATATTTGTGTACTCTCTCTAAATAAGGATGTTCTTTGCTATACCGAAATTACTAAAAATGTTTTAAAATTTCTCACATACATAATATCTGCTAATAGGAAATCTAATGGATTTGCTTTTTGCATCTCTTGATATAAATGTTTTTCTCCTTTAGTGCTTTAATGTAGTACATTGCATCAATTGATATTCTAATTTATAAATAATTCTTAGTGTGCCGAGAAAACCCATCTTTCTCATGAATTTCAATTTTGCATGTACACGATTTTGTCTAACTTTATTTATGATGTGTGCCTCTCTATCCATAACTGAGTTATTTCTGTTGCGTATGTCCTCTTCAGCTTGGGTTTCTCAAGAATTCTCTAGTGTGATAACAGAATTAGACACATTGCCTCGTGACCTTATCTATTAATGTGTAACATTTGTGAAATATAGGTGCATTTTCATTCTTTGATGTTTGTAAAATTTCCCTCTGAGTTGTTTAGCAGGGATGATTTTTGGCATGCAGCTTTTAAGAACCGATTCAAATTTTTTCATGTTTTTTTCACACTTTCTTTTCATAGTATTTTAATTTATATTTGCAAATAATTATTTCAAAAATTTTTTATACATAGGGCATATTTTTTAAATGTTTTATTCATATGTTGTTAAATCTATTTATAGTTGCTTCTTTTATTCCCGCATAGTATCTATTTGATCATCATATTTGTCAGACTTTTGGCTATTTTACTTGTTTCTTCAAATTAAACATAATTTTTTAAATTCATTAATTTCTGCTCTTTTTAAATTATTTATATTTTTATGTTTAGTTTGAAATAATTATTATTTAGTGTAATTTACAAAATAGTCCTGAGAATTGTACACCCTTACTAAACTTCCTCCAATGGTAACAGTTTATATAACAGCAATGTACATGAAAACTAGGAAATTGACACTGGTATATGCTGTGAACTAGACTTCAGACTGTTTTCACCAGTTTTTATATGTGTGTGTGTGTGTGTGTGTGTGTGTGTGTGTGCAGAGATGTATGTAATGACCACCGCAATCAAGACCGAACTGTTTCCTCACTACAAAGAAATTTCCTTTTGATTTTATACTTCTACCTTTATATTTATCCTTTATAAATTGTGATTTATCCTTTATAAATCACTAATCTGTTCTTGTTTTCCATAGCACTGCCATTTAAAAAATGTTACCTAAAGTGAATCATACAGTGTATAACCTTTTGAGATTGGGATTTTTTGTTAAGGACAAGGCCTCTGAGATAGACTCAAGTTGTTACATGTATAAATCGTTTGTTTATTTTTGTTGCTAATATTCCATGGAATGTGCATATCACAGTTTATTTAGTCATTCATCTATTGAAGGACAGAGTTGTGTCCAGTGTTTGGCTACTATATATAAAGCTTCTATGAATATTCGTTTATAAATTTTGGTGTTAATATAGGTTGTTATTTCTCTGAGATAAATATCTAAGACTGCAATTGCTGGAATATATGGTAACAATATGCTTGGCTTTTTTTTGTTGCTTGTTTGTTTGCTTGTTTTGAGACGGAGTCTCACTCTGTCGCCCAGGCTGGAGTGCAGTGGCGCGATCTCGGCTCACTGCAAGCTCCGCCTCCCGGGTTCACGCCATTCTCCTGCCTCAGCCTCCCGAGTATCTGGGACTACAGGCGCCCGCCACTGCGCCCGGCTAATTTTTTGTATTTTTTTTAGTAGAGACGGGGTTTCACCGTGTTAGCCAGTATGGTCTCAATCTCCTGACCTCGTGATCCGCCCGCCTCGGCCTCCCAAAGTGCTGGGATTACAGGCGTGAGCCACCGCGCCCGGCCGATATACTTGGTTTTAACATAACTACCCAATAATTTGTTAGTGCTTCTGTCATTTTACATTCTTACTTGCAGTGTATGAGAAATCGAGTTTCTCTGCATTCTTGCCAGCATTTGGTATTATTATTTATTTATTTATGTTTACGTTTTAACCATGCTGATAGGTGTGTAGTAATATCTCATTTTGATTTAATTTACATTGCTCTACTATCTAGTGTGTTCAATATATTTTTTATGTGCTTATTTGTTACACATATTGCATGTTTAGTGGAAAGTCTATTCATGTCTTTTGCCCATTTTTGATTTTTCTGTGGTACTATTGCTGAGTTTTGAGAGTTTTGAGTTATATTCTAAATGTAAATTATTTGTCAGATATGTGGCTTGCAAATATTTTCTCCCAATCTTCAGCCTTTCCATTTTTTACATAATAACTTTTTTTGGGGGGGGGGTGGGCAAAGTTCAATTTATCTCCTTTTTTTTCTTTTATAGATTAAGAAAAGTCTTCATCTTGCCCTAGATCCCAAGTCCCAAGCTCCAAACATTTTTTCTTACATTTTTTTTTCTAAAATTCTTCATAGTTTTACATTTAAATCTATAACCCATTTGAGTTAATTTTTTTATAAAGTGTGAGTTTTAAGTTAAATTGAGGGTTTCATTTGTTTTGTTTGTTTTTTGCTTATGGATGTCCAGTTACACCATCACTATCCATGGAAAATATTACTCTTCCTTTAATAAATGGCTTTGCAACAATTAGGAAGCTTTAGCGATCAAATGTAAATATACACATTTACACTTTGTATTATGCAAATCAGGCTATGTTTGATTTGTATGCTTTTTTTTTTTTTTCCCAAATCTTTACCATTCTGGACTTACCTTTTTAATGGAAAATTTTTTTAAGTATATCAAAAATAAAGGCAGATTTTAGGAGATACTGTAAAGATACTGTTCATTAACTAAATTCTGACCCCTTAGATAAGCTTCAATCACTGTTATAATTTAAATCTAAAATTTAGATGAACAAAAATACTTTGCTGTTCAAGCTGATTTGATCCAAATCTTTGAGACAGAACATTTGTAAAATATTAATATTGTTAAGGTAACACAATTCCACTCACTCAAATTTAATATTTTAACTCAGGCATTGTTTTATTGTTTTTTAAAAATTCTTAAATAAATATGCATATCCCCAAAATGTTTCACTGATAAAAAGAAAGCAACTTATGAAGCTTTGAGATTAGTGCCTGTAGCCTAAACAGCATACATTAAATTAGACAAAAGGCATATAAAGATTAAGAACTGAATGTGTCATTAGGATGCTGGTAGCAATGAGGAACTAAAATATTATGTGAAGCTACGTATTCTATGTTTCTTTCTTTTTAATGAAATATACTTACAATTCCATTACCCTCTTAGACTCCAATTAATCTAACACAAAAGCCTCTCCAAAAATACCCATGTGAATTTTTCTTATATGTTTAGTTCACTCCCACAATAACATCTAATTATATGAAACTTCAAATGAATAAGGGGAGGCTATTATCTAACAAATACCTTAAAGGAGGCAACTGTTTTTCAAATTTGTTTTGAAACCTTGCCGGCATTTTTTTCTGTTACCCGTAAATGAAACCGCTAACGTTTAGAGTATTTATGGAACCAGATTTTAATTATATTTGCAAGCTATAGGGGTCTGGTAATATGGTCATTTAAAGGAATTATTGTTTATTGGTGTTTACTACATTTTAGTTACCATAAGCTATAAAATATTTTTTAATTCCACTTAATTTTTGCATATTTAATAACTAAAATGGCAACATCTGCTCATCTTCTGAGCTAGTAAGGTTTAAAGGTTTTCACACGCGTATCTAATATTCAGTAAAATGTGAATTACTACAATTTTTCAAGAATTCTACAATTTAACATTATATGAATAAGAAACTTAGGCAAAGAATATTTGTGGATTGTCCATTGTAAAACAACTTGTATCTATAACAAACCTAATGCGGAAATGGAAAGCTAACTGAATTTAGCCCCAGAAATGAGGCAGTCCCTTGGTCTATTTTTTTCAAAATGTTTGCTAATTCTCCCTTCATTTGACGAAGGCTAATGAAATTGTTTAAAATGGTAGCATTCCAGGAAAGACTATTTCTGACATTTTCAACACTACATCATCAAACTCAGAATGCCCAGAACCGTCCCAAGCACCTCTTCTTCCTCCACTGTTCCTCTTTTCCAACTTGATAGACACCTCATATTTCCTGACATTTCCAACTTTTTCTTATCTATTATTAGATAGGAAAATAGACAAGTTGGTCCTCCCCACTGAACAACACGATTTCAGTGCTGTTCTCTCATGTTTTGTAACCTCTTTTCAAATAATATTCTGTCTTCAATCTCCACACCTGACACCTCTCCTTAGACCTTCAACAGAGTACAACTCTCTTTTGAGATGAGAAAAGGTCATTAAATGTAAACCTCTTCAAATCTCCCTCCCTACTGCATCCTTCTACCTCATTTAAGTTCAAACCCTAACCCTGGAAAAGAGGGCCCGATCTGGTACACATGCCAGTAATACCAAAATCTGCTAATGAATCTTGTTCAACAACTCTTTTTTAAAAAATCTTCAATACTACAACTTCTTCCTTGCTAATTAAACTTTCTGCCTCATTTTTTTTTAAGGAGAATAAAATTCAATCTGGCATTTTATTTATTTATTTGAGATGGAGTCTGGCTCTGTCACTCAGGCTAGAGTGCTATGGTGCTATCTTGTCTCACTGCAACATCTGCCTCCAGGGTTCAAGCTATTCTCCCGCCTCAGCCTTCTGAGTAGCTGGGATTACAGGTGCCCACCATCGTGCCCGGCTAATTTTTGTACTTTTGTAGAGATGGGGTTTCACCATGTTGGCCAGGCTGGTCTTGAACTCCTGACCTCAGGTGATCCACCCACCTCAGCCTTCCAAAGTGTTGAGATTACAGGCGTGGGCCACCATTCCTGGCCTCAATTTGTTATTTTAAATGTGACCTCAGGAGTAATTTCCCTTATATGTAGCCAAATTTCTCAAAAAAATAGCAGATTACTCTGTATTATTATTATTATTATTTTACTTTTTAATCATTTTGCCTGTGCATTCATTGGGCACTTGTCTTTTCTGACTTCCCTTCTCTGAGGTATAGGATGATACTAATGAATATATCTATTTTGAAATTATACCTTCTTTTGGCCTCCAAAGCAAACTTCTCATAATGGAATCAATTTTGTCTTCCACCGAATATCGAGCCACCCCTATTCTTTTTCTAATAAAGTTTCTGCTTCTCTTTATTGGCCATTTAAAAATTCAGTTGTTTTTAGGTTTGTCCCCTTGTCTCTCCTCAGTTTGAACACCAAGCATTGACTCAGAGTTATCTCCTACCTTTATTCAAAAGTCTTTTATGAACCTTACAAACCACATGATCCCCCCCCCCATAAACCTCTATTATAGTATCTAATACACCTTATTGAAATGATTTGCTTTTTTGTCTATTATTCCCAGAAAACCGTGGAATGTTTAGATACAGCGACCATGTCTTCTTCATCTTTGAGCACCTCATGTGCAGCGTAGAGTCTCAATTATTCGATGCACTCAAGTATTCACTGATTGAACAAATGAGTAAACATCTTTTGGCCTAAATTAGATTACTCTTTTCTTGTGACAGAAATTCTCATGTTTACCAGACAGTGAAGTACGAGCAAGATCAGTTGCTGATGTTAGCCTTCTCATCTAGGATTCCAAAGAGCTTATCTTCTTTCTGACAATTAATTATTAGAATATATTTGTAATGTTGCATGACTCTCTTTTATACTTATTTTTACTTTTCTCAATTTTGCCTTAAATTTATTGAGTTCCAGAATATCCCTCTGTTTCTTATTTTAAAACTGATGGGCATTTTTGAATTTTGATCAGTGTGGCTCTCCACAGATGAGCTTATTTTTAAATCCCTGGTGGCCTTTATGCACTAAATAGAGCAAGTAAATGAAAAAAAAAGCAGAGTTTTAAACGAGCTTTCTGAATTTAAGTCGATTCACTTGCACATTTGGAATAGTATAACTAATTCATTCACTCAAGCTACTCATGCTACTCAAAATCTAACGTCCTTATATCCCGTAAGTGAATAATCACTTTCACTGTCCTCTCTTTGCTGGAGAGATGGAAAAAGTAACTTACTAATTAATGACCTCACAATATCCTCCAGTTTGAATGGTCTCTTAAATTTGCAGTGAATTCAGATTCATAGTCTTCTTCTGAGCTAGTTTAGTCTCCTTTTGATGAATCAGTTTCTTCCAGGTGATTGTTCAGGTTTCCTATACTGCCAGTTCATCTTCCAGATGGCTTTCTGAGTGGTTAGGATAGGGGAGAAGGTGTCACAATTCTAGCTGAAGGGTAATTCCTCTAGTCTGTGATGTCTTTTGCTACTCTGGTCTCTGGATTTATGACCACTAATTTGCAAACTGTTCAATTTAGTTTGAACTTTGGGCATTGAATAGCACCCATTGCCATAGTCTGATCAGAAATTTACACCGGTGTCAATCCACTCTCCCTATCTCTTTGTTCTGTACCAGTCCACTGCTTGTGGTCCTGCCTTCTCCTCCCTTCCATAATCGCTCATTGTGACTTATTGGAACATTTGGAGTGCATGCATGCCCTCTGTGGAACTTGTTGAGCCAGGAGTGTTCCGTAAGGCTGTCAATTAGGACACATTTCCCAGCAAATTGTGTACCCTCTCTCCAAGGACATATTGGGCATGGCTTAAAGGTTTGGAGTCTTTCCAAGCTATTCTTCTCTGTCTAAGTATGCCCTTACTCATCATTGGCTGGCCAATTTATTCGAATTTTTAAACAATTTATGTCTCCTTGAGGTTCAAATGGCAAGAGAGAGAAATAGAGAAAAAAGCACAAAGATGGGTATGTCTGTCTCTTGCCTTTACTGTAGTCCTCTGCCCTAGAAATATTCTGCTTTATTCCCTGCCTCCTTCTCCCTGAGAAGACTTCCATTCTGTAAAACACCAAGGTAAAACCCTGTAGTTCTGTCCCCTGGTATGTCAGTGGCAGGCCAAAGAATTTAGAAACACCTCTTTACTCGTAATGATTCTCTTAAAACAATATCATTGCTATGTTCATACAAGAAGTTTTGTGACATATATGTAAATAATTGCATTTTAGTTCTAGCTGGCATCAAATACCCCTTGATAGGTCAGTATGGAGATAAAAGGCAAAAAGACATAGAAGATCCTGAAACAAATGAATAAACGTTTGCAAATATATTTAACCACTACACACATTTTAATAGTTTTTATATCCTTGTCATGGACATCACAGTACCCTCAAGACAAAGGTACTCATTCTTACTAGGTGTTGGAAATATTGCCTCTTAATGGCATTGCATCCCTCTCCATGGCATTGCATCCCTCTCCATTGACTGACCTTGGCAAAGAGGAGCTGTCTCATCTGAAGTTATGTCCCTTCTTTGAGTCAGGCCTATTTTCAATAACTAGTTGATGGAGGGTACAAAGGCTAAATCTTTCGACTTCAGAACAACTCTGAATCTCAGCAGCAGCTGCCATACAATCTGCTGAAGCTTTGGAGGCAAATATATCTCAGTTTAACCTCTCCCTCTGTGAAAGTCAGTTCCTTCCATTTCCTTACAGGTGTTGTCCTGAGAACTCTCCTCAATCAATCTTCTGCAAGTAAATCTCCCTTTAAGACTCTTTCTTAGAAAATCTGACCTTTGATAATTGAATGGAGAGTTTGAAGCCAGATGCCCTACTCTGTGAAAAGTGCATTATAGTACAATATTCCCCTCTAAGCAATTGTATTTTCCTGACCTACTCACATACATTTTTCTCCAAAGCTCTCCTCAGCAATCACCTCATGCACACAAATCTTTGTCAGAGTCTCCTTCTTATGGAAACTCATCTATGATAATCCATCACTATTTTAGGTATAGTAAAGGGAACAAAATATTGTGCAGGTGAAAAACTAAGATGGCAATCCCTTAAATTTTCACAGTAATTTTATATTTTGCCAAGCAAAGTGATATTATAATCTTTGATTTGATCTACTTGAGTGAAATAGTAGGAAAGGGAAAACACTGAAAGAAACCAAGTAGCAGTATTTACTGAGGACTAATCTTTAAACCTATAATGTTGAGTTGAATTTACATGTATTAACCTGTACTTCTGATAGTGACAGGAGGCAGCCAAATGGCTAGGCAGATAAAGATGGGTCCCTGGTAAAACCCCACCTTAAAGACAAAAAACAGTCTGAAGGCTGAAAGATCTAACTGCTGGTCCTGCATGAAACCCACAACCCAGAGTAAGAACTTTTGTTCCTGTTTGCCCACCCTTTCCTGATTGATTCTTTCTAAATAATCCCTTTTAACAAAACAAATGTTGCCTTTTCCAATACTGTTGTACTACAGCTTGCTCCTTCCGTATTCTGAGCCCATAAAAATCTGACTCAGTCACATTGAGAGGACTTTTTCTGCCTTCTGGTAGGGGGACCACCCCTGCATCCTCTTCCTGTGGAAAGCTGTTTCATTATTCAGTACAACTCCCCAACTTGCTCATTCTTTGATTGGCAGTGTATCCTCATTCTTCTTGGGTGCTGGACAAGAACTTGGGCTCCACCAAGAGTGGATACCCAGAAAGTCTGCCTCAAGGCCTTCTGCCCTCACTGGCAGAGGGCAGCCACCACTCACAAAAGGGCCAGGGGCCAACTGAGTGCCCAACCAGATCCTGCACTCACTTGCTCACATGCTTCTTCTTGCAAGGGGTTGAGTGTAGCAGGCCAAGTAGACATAGCATCCCTGCTGTGAGTCCAGCAAAGGGACCAAGAGAAAATTCCTGTGTCACTTTCTCTAGTGGTCTGAGAAAGGTTTTGATCTTACTACCATAGGCATAAATAGCAAACAGGCCCAATGAGAATTCAGTCTCCCTATATCTTGCAAATAATTTATCTGACCACATTGAACACATTGAAAATCACAAAGAAAGAGAAGTATATCTTTGAAAGTAAGTGAAACAAGATTCAGAAGAAAACATTTGATATTCTCTAGAACAGGGGTCCCCAACACCTGGTCTGTAGACCAATACTGGTCTGTGTCTTGTTAGGAACCAGATCACACAGCAGGGGATGAGTGGTGGGTGAGTGAGTGAAGCTTCAACTGTATTTATAGCCTCCCATCATTGCTCAGTTACCACCTGAGCTCTGCCTCCTGTCAGATCAGAGGCAGCATTAGATTCTCATAGGAGAGTGAACCCTAGGTTGCATGCTCCTTATGAGAATCTAACTAATGTCTGTTGATCTGAGGTGGAACAGTTTCATGGTGAAACCATCCCAAACCCACCATCTGTAGAAAAACCGTCTTCTATGAAACCAGTCCCTGGTGCTGAAAAAGGCTGGGGACCACTTCTCTAGAATATAAGAATATCTAGCTCCTGTAAATTAGTAGCAAAAAGTCATGAGGATATAAAATCTGAGAAAGAAACAGGCATCAGGAGCAAGAAAATAAGAATGCATGAAGTAAAATGTGTAAAGAAATTAAAGCAAATTTACAGAATCCATACTGGCAACAGTAAAAGGCTGATGCAATGAAGCCAAAAATAAAAGTTGCACCATGGAAGACAAACGCAGGAACTTTTTCCCTATATTAATTTTTTTAATGGAAAAATAAGTGAAAATAACTAATATGAAGAGAAAATTAAAGAATCAATAGAAAGATCATTTGCAATGCTGTGTGCAGAAAAAATGATAAAAAATATAATGAGTGATAGAACAAATAATCCTTTTTTGTACTAAAGAAAGTCTTTATATGAAGTACTTATGGGACAACAAAATCAATTTTAAAAAAATTAAGGATTTATCATTGCAGTTTTTGATAATTATGAGGAGTGGGGGAACAATCAGATTAGAGTTCTCAATGAAATACTCTTTTTTTAAAGTGACCTTTAGAACATTTAACAATCTATGTTGGCTGATATTTGCAAAGATATTCCTGTATATGTTGGTTTTGGAAAACAAATGAGCACCCAACTCCTTATTTCAAAAGTTTTATTTCAATGTGCTTCACCATTGGCAAATATAAAACTTGACTATAGAAGAAAAACACAGAAAAGGCAATAATATATAATATCACTTAATACACACTGGGGTTATAGCTTTATAATTCCTTTAAATCAGGTTATAAAAACAAAACTGAAGGTTTACATATACTTGATGTAAAAGGATGTATATTAAATAATGATGCAGTAATAACCCACAATAATTCTTTATTGAAATATTATATTATCCAAATATTATATATAAAAAATATGCATCTTATATAACTTTCATCATATTACCATGTATATATTTCTATTTTACAGGTGAGTAAATAAAACTCATATTTTTTTTTCTTTTTTCCTAATGACCACAAAGTAAAAAAATAAGGAAAGGTTTTAAATAATCAGTTGCTTGACAAGAAATTTGATTCATCTGTTCCATGGAACACATACTAATATCTATATACATTTTTTTTTAAAAAAAGAATGATTTTCATATATGAGGAATTAAAAAACATAATTCCCCTCCCCACACTTACTGGAGGTGTTTTTAAGTTAGTTATTGTTAATATTCACACTGCTTCAAATTTTCCAAATAACACAATCTTATATAATTTTAAATTTGCCATCTTTTCATTCTTCTATATAATTTGTTTTAATTCCTTTCTGCTTAGAGCTTTTTATTCTCTCCCTTTTTGACTCTTTTCAATAATGGCCAATACCATTATTTTTCGAAGGCCCATTGGCTTATTCTTTGGTTTTGTTTTAAATTTTTTTTCTATTTAATAGAGATGGAGTCTTACTGGACTGCTCACGTTGGTCTTGAACTTCTAGACTCACACAATCTGATCTCCCACTTCTGCCTCCTAAAGTGTGGGGGTCATAGGTGTGAGTCACTGTCTGTGGCCCCATTGACTTATTCTTAACTAATTAGAATTACGCCATAGATGAGTATATCTCCTTGGTTATTTTGTCTCTACTTGCTTCTATATATTCCATGTATCCCATAAATAGATGATGAGAACATCTTTTCTGAGCACAATATCCACCTGGCATGCTGTTTTATATTTTATAATCTCCGTTAGTTGGCCTTCAAGGCTGTGATCCACTGGTCTCCTAACCCAATTTAACATCATACTTCTTGCTAGATCTAAGACTGAAAGTAGTGACATACAAGGTAAAATGCATGCACATTGAAAGTAGTTAGACTAGAATTAAAATTCAGGATTCACCATTTACCAGTTGTGAGACATTGAGGTCTTTTGAATATTTTCCTCTTTAAGTAATGATATGTTTAATAATAAAAGTAGAATCCACATTGCAAATTTTTTGTGATAACTACATTTCATACCTTTTTGAAATCAGTTATCCTGTTGTGAGGGCTCAAAATACGCTAATCAACGTCCAAATTGAATGCATAGTTCAGTTGTGAAAGGTTTGCTCTTAAAATATTATATTCTCTCTTTCTCTCTCTCTCTCTTTTCTGTGTGTGTATCCGTGTCAGAGGTGGAGTGGGATGAGGTGTGTGTGTGAGATTCCCAACTCAGAAAGTGGGGGCTTAAAGTATTTCAAAAATAGTAGGCTGTATGTTAAAATATTTATGAGGATTGTTAAATTACTACTCTTATGATAATAGTTGTGTTAATTTTATAATGGTATCCAACATATAATGTATGATTTTTGTTGTATTTCTTGTTTTTTTTTTTTTAATCTCACATGCTTAGATGCTGCTAAATAAATAAATGTTCAAAACTTGAATATTAAAAGAAAATATTTGTTGGTACTTTTGTTGTTACCATTGCCTTAGGTTTTGACATTAAGTTACTGTTGGGAAAGAAAGAACATTTACACTACTCTTGATGTAACACATTTATAAGAAAGTACCTGTTAAATCTATAAAACTTATTTAAAAGCTATTGGTCAGGGTACAATTTCATTTTAAAGTTGTCATTTAAGAATACTCAAATGCACATAATAAAAGTTGACATTTCATAGTATTATCTACTACTCGAAAAGAATTCTTGTTATGTTTCACTATTGATGTCATGTTAAAAGATAATAAGATTTTAAAATTCTGAACTTTACGTGAAAATGGAAACATTTCCTATTGTGTATTAAATGTTAAGAAGCAATCTTCTTGAAGAGAATGAGGGGAAATGGAACACATTTTCAAAAGACCCCCACCCTCTGCCTCACAAAATATAGAAATAGTGTAAAATTTGTATTGTGTTACCTATGTAATGTATGAAGAGAAATTCAGCAAGTATGAATAAATAAATCTGCGGGAGAAAACACTGGAGTGTGCACTTCCTTGCAGAGGTCCTTATGTTACATAAATAGGTAGGTAGCTAGACAAACCAGTGAAAAGATAGAGAATATTACTAGCAACACTGCTAATTCCCCTATTGTTTGCCATCACGATCTTTGGTATTCAGTGAGTAGAATTTTTAATCTTCACTTTGGGAAGAAAAAACAGGAGGCAGACTTCTCTGAATTAACAAGATCATATTTTAAAAAGTCTTATGTATTTAACACTATTTAATACTATTTAAATACTACTTTGTTTTTTAATTACTTACTTTGTGTTTTAAACAATTTTTTCTGTTATTTAGACGAGATTTAGAAATGTCCAAAATCAAGAAAATAGGAAGGAGAAAATTATTCATAACATTAGCATCAAAACCATTTTAAAAGAATATGTCTAATTTTCTTTTTAGTATATGGTGATTAAGAAGATTAAAATGCTGCCTCTCTTGAAGGAAAAGATGGATAATTTAGGGATATTAAATCTGTCCCAATGCAAAGCTTTATCTCCTCTAAAAGAGCTATTTCTCTAATAAATCAGGAACAGTATTTTAATTATGTATGGCATTTATTTCAGCATTCCAATCAGTGCAATTCATTGGGCAGCTTTCTTTTGTCAGGCATAACACATACACGGAAGAAAATTTATCCTGTAACCTCAAAAAGCTCACAATTTTTAAGAGAGACATAGAAATATATCAAAATATAATATTTCAGACATCACTGGAACTTTTGACAGTCATCATATATGAAACCAGAAAAAAACTTTAATAAATTTATAAAAATATAAACTCATTCTCTTATGGAAATTCAAAAAAATTATAAATGAATAATAAAATGTCAGGCAACAGACCTTGTACTTGGAAAATTGTAAACTCCCTTTAAACAATTATGGATTAAATTAAAATTTCAGAATCTAGAAAATAAACTACATATCAGAACCTGTCATATATAACTGTCAAAGAGCTCTGATGTAAAGTTATTATGTCGAACTTTCATAGTACTTGATGAAAAAGAAATAAAACTAAATGAAACACTTCTATAATTAGCTATCATGGCTCCACTTGTATTATACAAACTCTTTTCTTGAGAACAACTACAAAACTAGATAACACACCGAGAAAATAAAAATCTCAACTGTTTGAAGTCATGAGAAACTGGGCAATAAATTCAGGACTTGAAGGGGATAGAAGAAATATTCTTTCCCAGAATCTTTTCTCCTCTAAGGTCATTTCTTGATTCCTGATGCAAAAATTTGCAGCCTGGTCAAAAGCAGCAACCTAGAGGTTTTGCCAAAGTATCAAAGGTCTGGGAAGATGAAAATTGGAATCCAGATCAACTAAAGTAGAAAGTCTTGAAACCAAGATTAGGGAACCAGATATTAGAAGCCAAGAAAAGGAAACTACAGATATGAGCCTGACCTTCTATGTGAATTTAGATCACAATTTATTGCCAAATTCTAAAGGGGTAAGAGATAGCAACCAGCTATAAAGCTGGCTCATAGAGCTGAGGAAAAAAAAATATATATATATATATATATATATATATATATATAAAATGCACAAGCTTAACAAGAAACTGTGTACTTGGTCAGCATGGTAGTATTTCTATTGAGATCCCTGATAAGATATAACCTAGGAGTAGGGCAAACTAGAATTAGACATGACTTCCTCCCTTTTAACAACCACTCCAGGTCCAAAGGACTTCAAACAAATGCATTTGCTAATGGGGTCAGTTGCTTATTCATCCTACTCGCACTACTGTCCATTCGAGAACTATCTTCTATTTGGAGACATGTGGTATCATCCAGAGGCTCTGTGATTTAATATATATGGCATCTAAAATTAAATATAAAATGAATGGTGCAATAGAAGGTAGTGACCAAATGCTAAGATAAAAGGTCAACATAAAGACACCGGAAGTAGTTCAGATTTGGGGGTTATCAGGCACGGACCTTCAGTTTGCTCTGCTTAATATGGTTAGAAATAGATGACAAGATGAAGCATCCCACAAGTGAACCTAATCTTAAAAATATATAATTATATACAAATTCTATAATAAAATATAATAACCAAAATTAAAAATCAGTAGATGGGTATGATAGTAGAGTAGATGTAATATCTCCATTGAAATGGTACTAAGCATTTGGAAACTAATCAGGTTAAGAAAAGATCATGAGAGTTGGGTCCTCATGATAGGGTTAGTGCCCTTATAAGAAGATACAAGAGAGCTGGATGGCTGTCTGTCTGCTGTGCGGGGACACAGGAAGAAAATGGCTGTCTGCAAGTCACAATGGAGACTATTATCAGTAATTAAATAGCTAGCACTCAGACCCTAGGGCTTCCCAGTCTTCAGAACTGTGAGAAATAAACTTCTGTTGTTTAAGCTACCCAGTCTGTATTACTAAATTATAGGAGCCCAACCAGAAGAAGACACCAGAATATTTTCCAGATCAGTAGAAAACATTGAGTGAAACAGGAAGGTAGAAAAAGTTAAAAAATACAGATAATAGCATAAAATGATTATGAAAAAAATGTACAGTTCTAATATACAGGTGATCAAAATACTAAACAGGTTTAGAATAGCTTCACAAGCAATATTTGAATAGATAGTAGAAGAGATTTTATGAAATTAATACAAATCCTACCCACAAAAATTCAAGGAGCCATGCAAACCCCAAGCAGAATAACCTCCCTGCCCCACCACACATAGCCCGTAGGGTACATTAAATAAAAATATTAAAAACTAAAGTCAAGGACAAACATTTTAAAATGGCTACAAGAAAAAATATATATTCATTTCCTTCAAAAATGAAGCTTTAGGAATGACAGTTATTTTTTATCAGAAATTCTATAAATTAGAAGATGATACAACGGTGATGAAAATACCAACAACCCAGAATTTAATATCTAATGAAAATATCCCTGCATGTAAAACATTGAATCTAAAATTTCTATTTAATGGACCTACATCACTAAATCTAAACAGATCTCCTTTCTTACTCCTTCCTGCTAAATTCCACATCCTAAATATCCGTTTCCACACATATTTTGCTAATTATGTCGACATAAATTTGAAAATTTATGCAATTCTTTTGGTGTTTACCTCACCTCCTCATAGTGAACCTCACTTTGTAATGCACTCTTTGGTTCCGTTGGGACATGAATCTAGTTACAGATCTATTAGCAAAAAGAGGTGGATAATATGACCGAACATGTAAATAATATATAAGATTTCTTATATTGGTTTATCTATCATGGGTAAGATGCATACCCATGAACGTATTTGCATTCTTAAAACTATATTTTATATTAATTATGATTATCTCTGTAGGTTACATTTTTGATAAATTTGCTTCTAAAAATTCTTACTTTATTTTGTTTTCCTAAATGAGCATTTATTAGTGGCATAAAAATCTCAACAATTAAAGATCATATATGTGAATTATTTATGCAATAAGATAATTTTTAATAAATACTACAAACCTAAACATTTGACACAGATTTGTGACTTTCACAACCTCAACACTTAGAGTTAGATCTAGGGCCAAAGAGTGTGTTTTCAGAAATGCAGGAATTGAATCATTAGGAATATTAATTACAATTTCAGTGTCTCAGAATAGAAGGCTCAGCTTAGGAAAAAAGTGATTTAACACTAAGAATATTAGTAAAGCCCAACATTCTTTTTAAAAACGAATGCCACAGGATGGATCATGGATCCATCTGGAAGAATTTACATGAATGAAATTTTGGGGGGGGCTTTTTTCTGTTTTTTGGTATTTCTAAGTTGAGTAATGCTGTAACTCCTAGAATTAGAAAGCCTCAGAGAATATAGAACCTATGTGAAAGGAGTAGCAAACATTTACGTGCAAAAAAAAAAAAAAAAAAAAATCAGATGTGGGATGGAAAAGTGATTTTAATTTTGGCAAAAGAGGCGAAATAATGTAAACATTTGGAAATATTTAGGATAGGACAAATTAGGTTGGATCATAATAGGTGAAAATGTCTGGAGAACAATACCACTAGGTGCAATATTTCTTTACTGTGTTGTCCTACATGGGCTCATAAAATGTACACATCAACACAATCCAGTTAAATAGCATCTTATTAGTTTTTTTTGTTTTGTTTTTGTTTTTTTTTTGTAAAATTATGACTGGAGGTCATGGCAGTGAGATTATCACATGCCTTTTATAACAGGTCACATAATACCTTTTGTGTACATTAAATTTCAGGAAATGTTTTATCTCTGCAAAAGAATTTGTAAATTTTCTACAGTCATAAAAAGAATACAAAGAATGCATACAACAAAATAATCATTCTTGTTATGGAAAGAAGAGGACGTATAAAATACATACTATAAAAACTTAATGGGTAGATTTCATCTTTCCTTTGATCAATATTGAAAAGACTGTATGTTAGACTAATTCTCCTCTTTTAGTAATCCCAATAATGGACACAACTAAGCATGTTTCCACCTACTAAAACACTTCCTTGTGTTCAATCCAAATGCTTTTTCTTTCTTTTTTGCAGTGAAGTTAGGTGTGAAGTTGCCTGACTATAGGCAACAAGGCCATTTCTTATGGGGAATGTTGGTTCTGTCCAATAATATATGTTCAAAAAGCTCCTTTTCATGATGAAAACACCTGGGATAATATGGCTTTTGAATACTTTCTGATATTGCAAATAAATAAAACTTGAAGCCTTTGCCTAAGGAAAAAAGAGCATACCTCAGGAAACGAGTTAGATGTGTTGGTGTCTTTGCACTTTACTGTTGCTGTGCATCACATTTATGAAGACATAATAAATAGTCATAATAGAAAAAGGGTAGTTAGAATAAAATAAAGTGGCCCATCAAGTATTCAGCCCAAGTTTATTACCACAGTGGACTCGGGTTATAATTACCAACAGAGGAGAGAATAACTATAAGTTATTTTGATGTAAAAAGCATATTATACTAAGCCAACATAATAACACAGTTTTTATGAAGCACAGTAATTACACTGAAGACTCACAGAAGTGCATTTTTCTAAAAGAAGGAGGTAGGTGTTGATAAGCTTCCATTGAATTTTACAGTTGCAATGAACACAAATAATTGTCATGGCAAAATAATAAAAGTGTGCTGATTTTTGTTGCAATGCTTGAGAGAGATTAAATTATAAAATTAAAAAAATACTTATTAAACAGTATGAAATGTCTTATGTTTAATGTCTTTATTTTAAAATGACTTTTTTTCATAGAATTTTTTTGTATATTAAATGTTGTTTATTGTCCTTCACTGGTAGTATGCAGATTGTTCCTGTTGCTAAGAATGCTTTTCTGTAATACTTTAGTGAATTAATATAGGCAAAAAGGACTTTAAAGTAAGTGTTTAAATATCTACTTTATAAAACTCTCATTAAGATTTGATCTCAAGCTACTATGGCTTTATCACTATATTTGATTTTACATTTGGAAGCTTAGAGAAAATTCAAATGTTATCACCAGTTACTTAATGTCTGGTAAGTAATTAAGGCTCATTAATATACATTTGAAAGCAAATGACAGGCTCTTAAAAACACACACACACACAGGGTCAGGAGTAAGTCATGATAGGACTAAGCTGTTATAATGGGACAGCATAGATAGAGCCATAAATTTGTACAAAGACTATTTATACAAACCTGACAATAGGCTATATGCTGATGGACCAGACTGATCATGAGGAAAACACTTGATATAAAATAGTTGAATATCTTAAGTTTCGTGATATGCATGTAGTTTTAGAAACATAAGTAGAAATAAAAAATATGCTTGGGCACAGTGGCCCACACATGCAATCCCAGCACTTTGGGAGGCCGAGGTGAGTGGATTGCTTGAGTTCATAAGTTTGACACCAGACTGGAAACATGGGAAATCCCATTCTTCCAATAAAGATAAAAATAAAAATACATTAGCTGGGTGTGGTGGTGCGTGTCTATAGACTCAGCTACTGGGGAGGCTGAGGTGGCAGGATGGCTTGAGCCTGGGAAGCAGAGGTTGCAGTGAGCTGTGACAGCACCACAGCTGGGGCATCCAGTTCAGAGCTGAAAATACCTTGAAATATTAATTTCCCATTTTTTCTGAGATATCCTGTATTTTTAAAATATAATAAACATGAGAAAACATGTCACATTATACTTTTACTGATCTAACTAGCTTCAAATTCCCATACAGAAACAGATTAACAGAAACAGAAACAGCAACATTAGAGAATAGCAAAATAGTAACATTTCAAATAGTAACATTTCAAGAAAATATATACACATTCACAGTATGTGATGGTATCCACTTACTATCTACTGCCTCCATAACCCCTAAAGTCTTCTGAAGGTGAGGGGGCAATAAAAGTTATTAAAATAAAATGGTTAAGAGGGGTAAAACATTTTTGAACCATGTCTGTACCACAACAAAACACCTGATGGGTTAGTGAGAGAGAGTACAAAGGAAATAGCTCTGTGCTTTCAATTCCAGGTAGTATACTAAAAATAATAATCTTACTGCTTTCCACATTTAACAAATAGAAGTTAACTAATTGTCAGTAGATAGTCCATTTACATTCTCATTTATTATTCTTTTTATTCTGATTATATGTTTATTATTTCTCATTTTATCTATTTCCTCATTTTAGATTCATTACTGCTTTGAATATATGAGCCAACATTTCTTTTCACAACCTTTTCACAACTGGGAATTCTTTAGAGAAATGCAATCTTATTTCATTTACTTACTTCACCAGTAATGTCATTACTATGCCTACCTAAGAAGAAAATACATCATGTGGCAGAGGACTAGAAAGAAAAAACACCAACAAAAAAAAGGCTGTGAAGATTTGATCATATGCCTATGTGGGTGGTGAATAGAATATTTCTTTAATCTCTGTCAGGAATATAAATCTCATTTTGATGCTATGACATAATAAAGTGCATTATTTTCCTGAAATTTTCCTCTTATCTCTGTTTTATATTTGCATAAATAATCCATTTAAGTACTAGATTCTGAGATAATATTTGCTATAAATGGTTTTAATTTTATCAAGAGAAATATATTCAAAGGTGTTGTGAACTTACTTTATTTCATCTATCAATTTATAATTTCTATCAATTTATAATTTCTACAAGGAATAAAAACAGATTTGCATCTCATGTCAGTATAGACAATAATTGTCTCTTCATTAATTTTACATTTGTCTATACACGAAAAAGAAACCAAGGACTTTGTAGTTGAAAAAAAAATAATTCTTGACATATTTTATTCATTATTTCAGCAAATGTTTCTTGAGAATATACTTTTTGCCAGGCACTTTGTGAAGTTATGAAAGTAGCAATGAAAAAAAAAAGGGCGCAGGGGTTTGGGGATCCTATTTCTAGTGAGTGAAACATGTAGAAGAATGATAAACAGAATATTCCAGTCATTGACACGGTTTGGATATTTGTCCCCTTTAAATCTCATGTTGAAGTGTGATCCCCGAGGTTGGGGATGGGGCCTGGTAGGAGGCATTTGGGTCATGGGGCCGGGTCCCTCATGAATGGCTCTGTGTGCTTTCCACGGTAGCAAGTGAGTTCTGGCTCCACTAGTGCACCTAGAGAGCTGGTTGTTTAATGGAGTCTCACATCTGCCCCTGGATAGGCATCCAGGCAAAAGAAACAGTAGGTGTAAAAACAGCAAGAAGATTAGCATGGTCGGAGAGGAGAATAAGAAAAACCAAGGTCAATGGACCACCTAAATTCTTGAACAAAATTTATCTAATGGAAAATTCTGGGTTAAAATCTTCAGGAAGTATAAAGATGATGAGACTGAAATAAAACATGCATACTTAAGACTTTGAAAAAATAATGAACTCCAGCTTCTCACAGTGGGACCTATTGTAGAGAGAGGTTGTGAAAATCTCTATTCTTGTTTTTGAGACAGAGTCTCGCTCTGGCACCAGCCTGGTTCAAGTGATTCTCCTGCCTCAGCCTCCCGAGTAGCTCGGATTACAGGCATGCGCCACCACGCCCAGCTAATTTTTGTATTTTTAGTAGAGACGGGGTTTCACCTTGTTGGCCAGGATGGTCTCAAACTCCTGACCTCGTGATCTGCCCTTCTTGGCCTCTCAAAGTGCTGGGATTACAGGCGTGAGCCACTGCGCCTGGCCAGAAATCTCTAGTCTAACATCATGCCCATCTCACAATCAAATACAACACTGGCCCATGGTAACACACACCCTGGCACTGATCTGGGGATTATTCCAACAATTACGGTCCTCTATTTTCCTACATTTTATTTTACTTAAACTGTTTTAAGCACGGCATACATAAAAAATTAGACATATATTTACAGTTCCACAAAGTTGTACGAAGTAAAAACATATACAACTGCCACTCAAACCAAAAAACAGAAATTGACAGTACTAAAGAAGCCTCCTCTGCCCTCTTCCAGGAATTTTCATTTCGAAATTAACTTTTTTAAAAAATTAGAGCAGACAAATTCTGCCTGGGCACATTATGCACATGCTTGCACCTATATATACTCTTTTATGTCTGTTGTTTTTGCTCAGTATTACATCTGTGAGATTTATACTCTCTGTGAGGTCTAAGGTGACATGCATATTTTAATTAGTGGATAATTCCTGTTGCATGAATACACCACAGTTCATTTATTCCTCTACTGTTAATGGTTAAGCTGACTATGTGGAATACAGTGTGAAAACAAAGAATGATGCATTCATAAACGTCCATCAGCATTTACTCCAGATTTTAAATATCTTGCACACTGGAGTACATAAACATACATCAGTGGATATGAAGTAATGAAAATACTGGGCAAAATTTTGAGGCATAATCAGAGGCCAGGATGCTAATATTAATAGTTCATTGCATTGTGTCCAATGGAAGACGCAAACATTCTAGATTGTGACCGAAAATAGAGAGGAGCTCTGCTAAGCATCATTAAAGAAAAGCAATTCAACCAAAAGATCAGGTAAGACCAACATAATGTTAATTCCTATTGCTTCCTTTGGTAACACCAGAAAGCAAAAGAAGCAAAGCAAAAGAAGCATTTTTTTTCTTTTTTTAAAAAAATAGTATCTAGGTTTATTAACATCTTCAGTTACTGGAGGTTGGTATTAGCAATGATTAAATTACTCTCAAACTTTCAACGTGATTGGGGATCCCCAATCCTGACTGAGATTCAGGAGACCAGATAGTCAAAAATAAGGTAAAACCAGTGGTAAAAAGCTTCACTTTCTTCTAGATGACTATTAGAAGATGCTGTGACAACTGATTTTATTATGCCAGAGTAGAAAGAAAAAAGTAATAGTATTTAAAGAACTTAGTATTGATCTACTCAGTATATACCTGGGCCCAATTCACAAAACAGATATTCACCCAGCAGTATTATCTGCTACAGAAAAATCTTGAAATGCATTAAAAATTTACCAAATTAAAATGGAAGAATAATCTTGATTATCAATAGCGAGTGGCCTCTTGGGAAAGAGCAGAGAAAGCAGTCTCTCCCCCTCTCTAAGTAAGTACCTTTGTGTTACGTCTCACACTTTGCCCTGAAACAAAAGATACAAAACTATCTGAACTCTATCCTCATTGACTTCATCAGATGAAGAATTTTATTAGGCAATGGAAGACTATGACTGAAAAGAAGTTTTCTTTTGCAAGTGAAGAGAAGTGGGGGATTTAAACAATGCTATGTAATGCCTTTTAAGACATTTCTGACTAGTATTTCCTTAAAATGCCACAGAAGGCAATTCTGTAGGGTCAAGAGCAATACTTACGTATTCAACGAGGTCCTTCTACTAATAAATCCTTAAATTTCCGTGAGGGACAACATCATGAAATCCCACATCTTTGCATTAAGGTATAGACTATGTTGTCTAATAAACAATTACCTAATAATAATGTTGAGTGCACACACATGTACACACAAATATAATACATACCCATATGAAGGGAAAAGTAAATAATATATTACTCTTGGGCTAATAACTTGCTGGCTGCTCAGACAAAGGGACAGGTTGATGTAAAAAGCAGAGGGGAATTTCTTTGGTTCTTTTCACAAATAAATCATAGTGTGATAAAAGATACCCTGTAGAAAACATATTATGAAAAAAAATCATTTACCAGACAACTTGACCATAAATCTACTTGTGATTTAATTGGAACAGTATAGCCTACTGAACTAACTCAAAGAAGGTGAGGAAAGGGAAACATATTTCTCTTTGGAATTAAAAGTACATAATATATTTTTATTATCTAGAATGATGGTGTATAGGTGGGTATCAAAACTCTGCCTTCTAAATGTTCATAACACAGGCAGGAATAATGCATAATTCTTTTTCCAACATCTTATCTAGCATGCTTTATTTTCCTGACCTTCTCTTTGCTTACATTGATTATTTTATCTACGTGGTACTACCCTCAAAGATTGCAGCCCAGAATCTAAACTTGTGTTTGAATAAACATAGCAAAATGTAACAATGACACTAATAAATGCCCCTGTACTTCAATGCTACATTTTAATGTAGTCCAAATCTTGCTCCTAGATTTCATTTGGCTATGACACTTTCTTTGACTTTCATTGCTTTTATCTGTATCCATAGTGATTCATAGTTTATTTTATACCATCACATTTTGCATGACATCCTGGGATCACCTGATACTCTAAATTTTTTAAAAAAATTTGTATATATTAATGTTCACTCTTTGTGGGGTAAATTTCTGTGAACTTTGTAAAATAAAATATTGAATACTTTATAATTTTGTTGTTCAAATTGTTCTATCTTTGGCCATTGTCAGCTCTTTCTGTGGGCTTCTGTGTCACTTTATATAACCTCATCATTTTGTGTGCATGTGTTTACACTAAAAGATGCACTAGGCTTATCTTGTCTATATTCTGATCTTAAACTCATTTTCCTTCCTTCCTTCCATCCTTCCTTCCTTCCTTCCTTCCTTCCTTCCTTCCTTCCTTCCTCCCTCCCTCCCTCCCTCCCTCTCTCCCTCTCTCTCCCCCTCTCTTTCTCTCTTTCTCTCTTTCTTTCTTTCTTTTTTATGGAGTTTCACTCTTGTTGCCCAGGCTGGAGTGCAATGGTGTGATCTCTGCTCACTACAACCTCCACCTCCGGGCTTCAAGTGATTCTCCTGCCTCAGCCTCCCAAGTAGCTGGGATTACAGGCATGTCCCACCATGCCTGGCTAATTTTCTATTTTTAGTAGAGACAGGGTTTCTCCATGTTGGTCAGGCTGGTCTCGAACTCCCAACCTCAGGTGATCTGCCTCTCCTCGGCCTCCCAAAGTGCTGGGATTACAGGTGTGAGCCACTGTGCCTGGCCAAACTCAGTCATTTTCTCATAAGTTTGTTTCTTTTTGTTGGAGGATGGTATTAGAAACTGAGATGTTAGTGCTAGGTGTACACTTGTTGTTCTGGATATCATTTCTTCTAGGCCTACTCAGCTGACAAAGAAGGACATATATGTGTGTTTATCAGTCTATGTATATACATATAAATATTTCTATATGTCATCAACATCTATAATAGTGTAAAAATGAGTTCACATTGATATCTCCAATTCCAGTCTATTACCACATGGACTTTTCTAGCAACTTCTCTTTGCTCATCTGTAACTTTCCACTACAACAGTGAGAAATCGGGCTCCTGCCATCTGTCATCCATTTACTTAATTTTTTAGTTCCAGAATATGCATATAGTTGAATCAGAATTTTTAAACCATATCCTCATAGCCAATATTTCATCAGTTGGAACACAGTACTTATACAGTTTCTTTGCCTTTAGTCTTATGGAACCCACTTGTTTCCAAAATTACTTAGGTCAGCACTCTTTACACCCACCCCATTCAGTGAGGTTTCATGCATTTATAATATAGTTTTCTCACATTCTGCATTACCTTCTGGGATCTCTTGATACTCTAAATGCTTTTTAAAATTTTTATATGCATTAATATTCACTCTTTGTGCTGTAAATTTCTATGTGCTTTATAAATGCATATTGCCATGTAGTCTTCATTACATCAACAAATAGAATAGTTTCACTGCATTAAAAAATATCTACTGGGCTTTACTTACTTAAAACGTTTCTCTTCTTTTACATTTTCCAGAATGTTATATAAAGGGAATCATACAGAAAGTAGCCTTTTCAGACTGGCTTTTACACTCAGTAGTATTCATTTACATTTAATTATGTTTTATGGGGACTTGATAGTGCATTTCTTTTTATTATTTTATTTTATTGACATACCACAGTTGATCCAGTCATCCTTTACAGAAGGCTTTGGTTGTTTCCATTTTTGAAAATTATAAGTAAAGCTACTATAAACATATGCAGGACCCTTTTTGTGTGTGTGGTGTGTGAACATAAGTTTTGAAATTAGTCAGTGAATATCTAGAAACAGGATTGCTGGATCGTGTGCTACATTTATGTTTAGCTTTGTAAGAAACGGCCAAACTGTCTTCCAAAGGAGCTGCGCCATTTTGTAGCTGTACAGTTTGCATTCCCACCATCAAAGAGTAAGAATTCCTGTTGCTTCTCATCCTCATCAGCAAGTGGAATAGCTGTTCTTTATTGGGCTTTGGTTTTATTTTTCTTTATTTTTGGATTTTAGTCATTCTAATTAGTTGTAATGCATTTTGTTGTTTCAATGTACAAGTCCCTAATGATAAATGATGTTGAATATCTTTTCCTATGCTTATTGGCCATCTGTATATCTTGTTTGCTGAGGCATCTGTTCAGATCATTTGCCAGTTTGGGGGTTGTTTCCTTATTGTTAAGCATAAAAGCTGTTTTTTATTTTGGATATAAGTTCCTTATGAGATATGCTTTTTTTGCAAATGCTTTCTTCGAGTCTATGGCTTCTCTTTTTATTCTCTAAACTGTCTTTCCCTGAGCAAAAGTTTTTTTAATTTCAGCAAAACCTGATTTATCATTTTTTAAATTTCTTATGTCATGCTTTTGATGCTGTATCTAGAAACTCATTACCAAGCCCAATGTCACATGGAGTTTTATCCGAAGTTTTCTTCTAAATATTTTTAAATTTTTAAACATTTTAACGTTAGGTCTACAATGCATTTCAATTTCTGTAAAATTGTAAAGTCCGTCTACATTCTTTTTTTGTACATGAACTTAATTTTTCTAGTAACATTTGTTGAAAAGTCTATTATTTCTCCACTGAAAGCCTTTGTTATTTTTTCAAAAATTGTAGAGAATAGATACTACGATCTATTTATATTCAGAATGATTCTAAGGCCATTTCCCCCACACCAACCTATTCTCCAACTTTCCAGGCACCAACTGGGTGTCCTACAATTCAATTCAATTCTGACACTAACTATCTGAACTTAGATCAGACCCCACAGGTTAAGGGCTCAGTCCCACAAGAGTGCCCTCATTTCTGATACCAATAGAAAGTCTAAGCCACTCACATTTTTAACTAACCAGCTATAAATTGGATTTCCACAATCCTCTCTCGAGGTTTGATGATTTGCTAGAACAACTCCCAGAACCCAAATAAGCACTTAAGTTACATTTATTAGTTCATTATAAAGGACACAAATAGACAGTCAGAAGAAGGGGTGCATAGGCAAGACACAGAAGGGTTCTGAGCACAGAAGCTTCTGTCCCACTGAGTTAGGGTGGGCTACTCTCTAGACACATGAACGTCTTCATCATTTTGGTGAACCTGGGGTTTTCTGAACTCCATCATTTAAGGTTGTTAAGGAGGCTTCATTACGTAAGCGTTATTGATTAAACCAATAGCCATTGGAGATTGAGCTCAGTATCTACCCTTTCTTTCCTCCCCAGAGGTAGGGAAGGTGAAGCTGAAAGTCCCAATTCTTTTATCGCTGATTGGTTTCTCTGGCAACCAGCTTTCATCCAGAAGTTATCTAGGGACCCATCAAGAGTCAGGTCATTAGCATCAACTCAGGTATGGCATAAAGGGGCTTATTATACATAACAATAAATGTTCTTTTCAATTTAACATTCAGAAAATTACAGTCTTTTTAAAAGTTTTGTGCCAAGAACCAAAAATAAAGACCATGGATTTACTTATTATCAGCTCACAGAACTCAAATAAGCACTTAAGTTACATTTATTAGTTTATTATAAATAAACTAGTCATAATAACATTATCTTGGAAGGCCAAAGTCAGGAGATCAAGACCATCCTGGCTAACACGGTGAAACCCCATCTCTACTAAAAATACAAAAGATTAGCCAGATGTGGTGGCAGACGCCTGTAGTCCCAGCTACACGGGAGGCTGAGGCAGGAGAATGGTGCGAACCTGGGAGGCAGAGCTTGCAGTGAGCCGAGATCGGACCACTGCACTCCAGCCTGAGCAACAGAGCAAGACTGTCTCAAAACAAACAAACAAAAAAGCATGATCATAACCAGTAAGATTTGACTTAAATGTTTGGTAGAATTCACCAGTAAACCCATCTTGGCCGTTTTTGTTTTCTTTTTTGGAAGGCTATTATTTATTTATTTATTATTTTCTAATAGACACAGGCCTATTCACATTACTTATATTTTCTTGTTGAAATTTGGTAGCTTATGTTTTATAAGGATTTGATTAATTTCATTTCAGGTTATCAAAATGGTGAGAACAGTCATTCATAGTATTCCTTCATTAACATCATTAACATTTTAATAGCTGTGGGATTAGTAGTGATAGCTCCTCCTTCATTTCTACATCTTTTTTATTTCATTTCATTGACTTACAAATATAAGTAATTTGTGTCTTATTTTTTTATATCTCTGGCTAAATGAAATCTGCCTAAGCATTTATCAATTTTATTTATCTTTTAACAGAATAAGTTTTTTTCATTGATTTTCCCTATTTTTTTCTGTTTTCAATTTTATCAATTATTGCTCTAATTTTTGTTATTTTTTTCTTCTGCTTACTCTAGGTTTACATTGCCATTCTTCATCTACTTTTCTAAATTGGAAGCTCAGGTTTTTTATTTTAGATACTCTTTTCCAATACATATATTTAATGCAATAAATTTTCCACTAGGCACTGTTTTTGCCGCATTTCTCAATTCTTCTTAAGTCATATTTTTATTTTTATATTGTTAAAAATATGTTTTCAGCTTCTCTTAAGATTTTTTGGTTCGTGATATTTAGATGTATGTTGTTAAATCTCAAGATATTTTGCGAATTTTTTCAATGACCATTCTGTTACTGAGTTCAAGTTTAATTCCATTGTGGTATGGAAACACACGGTATTAGTCTGTTCTCATGCTGCTATGAAGAAATATCTGAGGCTGGGTAATTTATAAAGAAAAGAGGTTTAATTAACTCACAGATCCTTATGACTGGGGAGGCCTCAGGAAATTTACAGTCATGGTGGAAGGCACCTCTTCACAGGGTAGTGGGAGGGAGAACGAGTGCTGAGCAAAGGGGGAAGCCCCTTATAAAACCATCAGATCTCATGAGAACTCACCAATTATCATGACAGCACACGGGGAAACTGCCCCCATGATCTAATCACTTCCTACAAGGTCCCTCCCCCACCACATGGGGTTTACAATCCATATTACAATTCAAAATGAGATTTGGGTGAAAACATAGAGCCAGACCATATTACATACTATGTATGTATGATCTACCCTTTAAATTTGTTAAGCTGTATTTTGCAACCCAGAATATGGTTTATCTTGGTGGAAGTTCTATAAGGGAGGTAAAGAAGAATGTGTCTTCACTGTTGTTGAAAGGATTGTTCTATAAATTTAATTCACTAATTAGAGTGATAGTGCTGTTTAATCTATATCTTTACTAGTTTCCTGCCAACTTGAACTATTAATTACTGACAAAAGGGTATTGAAGTCAGCAACTATGATACTGAATTTCTGTGTTCCCAGATTTATCATTTTTTCATCTCATTGGTTGTGACTCACTATTGTTAGATGCTTACACTTTCAAGATTAATGTATCTTCTTAAAAAATTAATCTCTTTATAATTACAGGAATGCCTCAGGTATATTGTAGGTTTGGTTCTAAACTATTGCAATAAAATAAACAATACTTTTATTATTTCCCAATACATATAAAGGTTGTGTTTACAATACACTGTAGTTTATTAATTGTGCAATAACATTGTGTCTAAGAAACAATGTATATATCTTAATTTTAAAATACTTTATTGCTAAAATAACGCTAATGATCTACTAAGTCTTCAGCGAGTCGTAATCTTTTGGAGGTTCTTGCTTCAGTGTTGATGGCTATTGGTTGACCAGGGTGGTGGTTGCTGAAAGTTGGGGAAGCTGTGCCAATTTCTTAAATAAGACAACAATGAAGTTTGCTTCATTGATTTACTCTTTCTTTCATGGAAGACATGCCTGTAGCATGTGATGCTACTTGACAGCATTTTATCCACAGTAGAACTTTTCTCAAAATTAGAGTCAATCTTTTTAAAGTCTACTACTGCTTTATCAACTTTATGGACCAATCTGTGTTGTCATTTCTTTACAAGGATTAGATTTCATCTCAAAAATCATTTTCTTTGCTCATCCATTAGAAACAAGTCCTCATTTTTGAAAGTTTTATTATGAGATTACAGCAGTTCAGTCACATCTCCAGGCTCCACTTTTAATTCTTGTTTTTTTACTATTTCTGCCAAAACTTTAGTTACTTTCTCCCTTGAAGTCTTGAATTCCTCAAAGTCCTTCATGAGAATCACCTTCTTCGAACCCCTGTTAATGTTGATATTTTGACCTCCCATGAAACACAAATGTTCTTAATGTCATCTAGAATGCTGAATTCTTTCCAGAATGTTTTCAATTTACTTTGCTCAGATCATCAGAGAAATCACTACTGACAACAATTATAGCCTTATAAAATATATTTCTTAACTAACAAGACTTGAAAGGCAAAATTACTTCTTGATCCATGGGCTACCAAGTTGATGTTATATTAGCAGGCATGAAAACAAATTAATCTCCTTGTAAATCTCTGTCAGAGGTCTTGGGTGACCAATTGCATTGTCAATTAGTAGAAATATTTTGAAAGAATTTTTTTTTTTTTTTTTTTTTTTTTTTTTTTTGAGCAGTGGATCCTAATAGTGGGCCTGAAATATTCAGTAAACCATGTTGTAAACAGACGTGCTATCTTTAAGGAAACATTGTTGAATTCATTGAAAAATTGAATCCATTGTCATTCATTGAAACATTGTTGTTTTATTGATAAAGCATTGGCAGATGGAATTTAGACTAATTATTAAGGACCCTAACATTTTTGAAATAGTAAATGAACAGTTGCTCACACTGAAAGTCACCAGCTATATTAGTCCCTAACTAGAGTCAGCTTGTCTTTTGAAGCATTGAAGCCAAACACTGACATTTTCTCTAAAGCTATGAAATTCTTAGATGGCATCTTCTTCCAATATCAATATAAGGCTATTTCATCTACATTGAAAATCTGTTGTTTAGTATAGCCATCTTCATCAATTATCTTGGCTAGATCTTCTGGATAACTTGCTACAGCTTCTGCATCAGCACTTGCTGCTTCACCTTGCACTTTTATATTATGGAGACAGCTTCTTTTCTTAAACCTCATGAACCAACCTCTGCCAGCTTCAATTGTTTCTTCTGTAGCTTCTTTACCTGTCTCCGCCTTTATAGAGTTGAAGAGAGTTAGGGGCTTGCTCTGGATTAGGCTTTGGCTTGAGAGACTATTGTGGCTCTATGCAGTCCCACTAAAACTTGCCCCCAATCAGCAATAAGTTTGTTTGACTTTCTTATCATTCATGTGTTCTCTGGAGTAGCTCTTTTGAATTTCTTCAAGGACTCTTACTGTGCATTGACAAGCTGGCTGTTTGGTGCAAGAGGCTTCCCTTGCAGCCTATCTCAACTTTAGCCATGCCTTCCTCACTAAGCTTAATTATTTCTAACTTTAGGTTTAGTCAGATAAATGAGATTCTTTCTTCCATTTGAACACTTAGAGGTCACTGTAGGGTTATTAATTGCCATGATTTCAATACTCTTGTGTCTTAGGGAATATGGAATCCTGAGGAAAGAGATAAGGATGGATGATATGGTTAAGCTTTGTGTCCCCACCCAAATCACAAACCTCCTCTTGAATTGCAATACCTGTAATCCCCATAATCTCCACATGTCAAGAGACAGACCCGCTGAAGGTAACTGAATAGTGGGGGTGTTTCCTCCATATTGTTTTCATGATACTGAGTGAGTTCTCATAAAATCTGATGGTTTTATAAGGGGCTCTTCCCCTCTTTGCTCAGCATTTCTTCTTCCTGCTGCCTTGTGAAGAAAGTGTCTTGCTTCCCCTTTGCCTTCTGCCATGATTGTAAGTTTCCTGAGGTGTGTCCCCAGACATGCTGGACTGTGAGTCAATTAAACCTCTTACCCTTATAAATTACCCAGTCTCAGGCAGTTCTTTATAAAGCAGTATGAAAATGGACTAACACAATGGGAATACAGCTGTTCCATGGAGAAGTCAGAACACAGACATTTATCAATTCAGTTCATCATTTTATATGGTCTCTGTTCATGGCAACACAAAACAATTACAATAATGGCCTCCAGCTCCATACAGGTTTTTCCAAAGGACATAATTTTATTCTTTTATATAGCTATGTAGTGTCCCATAGTATATATGTACCACATTATCTTTATTGATGGGCACCTTGTTGATTCCATGCCTTCTCTATTGTGAATGGTGCTGCAATCAACACATGTGTGCATGTCTTTTGGTAAAAGGATTTATTTTCTTTTGGCTATATACCTAGTAATGGAATTGCTGGGTCAAATGGTAGTTCTATTTTTTTTTTTTTTTTTTTTTGAGATAGGGTCTCTCTCTCTCTCTCTCTCTGTCATCCAGGCTGGAGTGCAGTGGAGTAATCATGACTCACTGCAGCCTTAGCCTCCCAGGCTCAATCAATCCTCTCATATCAGGCTCTGAGTAACTGGGGATACAGGTACATGCCACCATATCTGGTTAATTTTTATATTTTTTGTAAAGATGAGGTTTCACCATGTTGCCCAGGCTAGTCTCGAACTCCTTGGTTCAAGATCCACCCACCTCAGCCTCCCAAAGTGCTGGGATTATAGGCATGAGCCACTGTGCTCAGTCTGTTTTAAGTTCTTTTAGAAATTCCAAACTGCTTTCCACAGTAGCCAAACTAGTCCCTACTTTCCAGCAACAGTGTATAAGTATTTTTCCACAGCCTCATCAACATCTGCTGCTTTTTGACTTTTTAATAATAACCATTCTGACTGGTATGAGATTCTATCTCGTTTTGATTTGCATTTCATTGATGATTAGTGATATTGAGCATTTTTTTGTGTTTTTGGCTGCTTGTATGTGTTATATTAAGAAGTGTCTATTCATGTCTTTTGATAATTTTTTAATGTGACTGTTTGTTTATTGCTTGTTCAATTGTTAAAATTCCTTATAGATTCTGGATATTAGACTTTGTCAAATGCATAGTTTGTAAATATTTCCTTTCATTCTATAGGTTGTCTGTTCACTCTTTTGATAGTTTCTTTTGCTGTGCAGAAGTTGAGCTAATTTGTGTATACAGTTTTAGATAAGGGTCCAACTTTATTCCTTTGCATGTAAATATTTGATGTTTCTTTCAGTATTGTTTTAAAAGACTGATCTTTCCCCCATTGAGTGGTTTTGGCATCCTTGTTGAAAATAATTTGACCACCTATGCAAGAATTTATTTCTGGAATCTCTTTTCTATTTCATGGTCTATATGTCTGTTTTTATATAAATATCACACTGTTTTGATAACTGTAGCTTTGCAGTACATATTGAAATTAGGAAATGTGAAAACTCCGACTTTGCTCGTCTTTGTCGAAATTGTTTTGGCTATGTGAAACCCCTTGAGATCTCATATGAATTTTAGGATGGGCTTTTCTATTTCTGCAAAAACATCACTGGCTTTTGATAGGGCTTGCACTGAACCTATAGATCACTCTGGGCAGTACTGACATCCAGACAATATTAAGTTTTTCAACCATGAACACAGAATGCCTTTGTATTTATTAATGTCTTTAATTTTCTTCAGCAATGTTTTGTCATTTTCAGTGTACAAATCTTTGACATCTCTTGTTTATATAATCTCTATTTCATTTAATTTGATGCAATTATAAATTGAATTATTTTCTTAAGTTCCTTTTTGAATTATTAGTGAACAGAAACACAATGAATTATTTTGTGTTGATTTTGTACCCTGAAATTTCATGAATCGATTTATTAGTTTTAATTTTTTTACATATGGCATCTTCAGCATTTTCTGCATATAAGATCATATTATCTGTGAATAGAGATAGTTTTATTGTTTATTTCTTTTTCTTGCTTATTGCTGTGACTAAAACTTCCAATATTATGTGGAAAAGAAGTGGCAAAAGCAGACTTCCTTGGCTTGTTCCTGATCATAAGAGGAAAAGCTTTCAGTCTTTTGCCATTTAGTTTGATGCTAGCTGTGTTTTATTCTTTTATGGTCTTCTTGTGTTTAGGTAGTTTCATTCAGGTCTTAGTTTGCTGAGTGCTTTTGATCATGAAAGGTTTTGAATTTTGACATATGTTTTTTCTGTATCTATTGAGATGATACTGATTATCTAGACTTAACTAGATGACCAACTAGATCTAACACACACATACAGAATATTCAAGCCAATGACAGAATAATTATTCTCAATATTGTTATTACATATTATTCTCAAATGCTTGTAGAAAATTCTGCAGGGACCAGTTTCATGGAAGACAATTTTTTCCAGACTTGGCAAGTGGGGAGGTTTTGGGATGAAAATGTTCAGCCTCAGATCATCAGGCATTAGCTAGAGTCTCATAAGGAATGCACAACCTCCATCCCTCACCTGTGCTCTTCAGAATCGGGGCCACACTCCTATAAGAATCTAATGCTGCTGCTGATATGACAGGAGATGGAGTGGAGGCAGTAATACTCTCTTGCCTACTGCTCACCTCCGACTGTGCGGCCCAGTTTCTAAGAGCCCATGGACCGATACCTGTCTGCAGAGTAGGGGTTGGGGACCACTGTATTACACAACAAAATAACTCTAAATACATTCCTTATTTAAAAATAATGAAGGTATACAAAGTATTTTCTCTGATCAGAATGAAGCTAGAAATAAGTAACACAAGGTAAGCTAGGAAATACACAGATTTATGAAAATTAAAGAATACAGCTTTAAAAATCAATGAATCAAACAATCACAGCAAAATTAGAAATTATTTTGAGACAAAACAAAAAGACAGCATACGAAAATTTCTAGAATGCAGCAAAGGCAATGTTCAGAGAAAAAAATTACAGTTTTAAATATCTCCACTTAAACCAAAAAAACTCAAATTCATAACCTAACTTAACACATCAAGGAACTAGAAAAAGAAAAGCAAATTAAATTCAAATATAACAGAAGGAAGGAAAAAAAGGAAAGAAAGAAGATTAAAGTGGAGATAAATGAAATAAAAAATAGAAAAACAATAGAATCAATGAAACAAAAGCTGTTTACTTAAAAAATCAATAATATAAAACTTTAGTCTGACAAAGAAACAAAGAGAGAACATGCAAATAACCAAAGTCCGAGAAGTGACTAGAATATTACCACCGACTTTACAAAAATTTGAAAAAAAGATTATAAAAGGAACAACTGTATGCCAGTAAGTTAGATAACATCAGTGATATAAAAACTCCCTAGAAACTCCCCAAATAACAAAACTGAGCCAATAAATAACAGGAAATCTAAACAGTTATATAACACATTATATATTAATTAAATATTTGTGAAATAATATGTAAGTAATTTGTGAATATAAATTCATAATATTAGTTATTATTAATTAGTATTTATGAACCTCCCAATAAAGGAAAGCCCAGGGCCAGATGGTTTCACTGGTAAATTCCACTAAACATTTAAAAATTAATTAACACCAATCCTTCTCAAAGTCTTCCAAAAATGAAGAGGGACCATTTTTTTAAATCTTATTCTATCAGTCCAAAATAACCCTTATACTAACCATATAAAAGCATCACAAGAAAATAAACTATATACCACTATTTCTTACGCATCTAGATTAGACAATCCTAAACAAAATTCTAGTAAACTAACTTCAATATTATATGGAAAGGATTCTACACCAGGAGCATTTATTCTAAGAACATAATATGAGAAAATCAGTGTATCCAATGCACCACATTAACAGAACAAATGAAAACGAAAACAAAACCATGATCACCCAACCAACATAGTAAAAACATTTGGTAAAAATCCAATCTCCTTTCATGATAAAAAAAAAAAAAAAAAAACAGTCAGAAGCCGGGCGTAGTGGCTCATGCCTGTAATCCCAGCACTTTGGGAGGCCGAGGTGGGCAGATCACAAGGTCGGGAGATGGAGACCATTCTGGCTAACATGGTGAAACCCCGCCTCTACTAAAAAAAAAAAAAAAAAAAAAAAAAAAAAAAAAAAGATTAGCTGGGCGTGGTAGCAGGCACCTGTAGTCCCAGCAACTCAGGAGGCTGAGGCAGGAGGCATGAACCCGGGAGGCGGAGCTTCCAGTGAGTCGAGATCCTGCCACTGGACTCCAGCCTGGGCGACAGAGCAAGACTCCATGTCAAAAAAAAAAAAAAAAAAAAAAAATCAGAAAAAAATATATAATAGAAAAGAACTTTTTCAGCATGACGAAAGGCATTGGTTAAAAAAGTCACAGCTAATAATAAACTCAGTGGTGAAAAACAACAACAAAAAATTACTCTTTAGGTAAAAAAGGAGACCTGAAATCACCACTGATATTTACATTGTACCTTACATTTTAGCCAGAACAATTAGGCAAGAAAAATAAATAAAACACATCAAAAATGAAAAAGAAGAACTAAAACTATATATATCCACAGATGACATGATCTTATATACAAATATTCCAAAAGAATTCACACATACACACACACAAACTATTACAGCTAAAAATCAAATTCAGCAAAGTTGTAGGACATAAGATTAACACACTAAAATTACCTGTGCTTCTATACAAAATTGCATGATGCAAAAAAATAATATTTATTCTTCCTATTCAAGAGGATGGAATGTTTTTCCATTTGTTTGTGTCCTCTCTTATTTCCTTGAGCAGTTGTTTGTAGTTCTCTTGGAAGAGGTCCTTCACACCCTTTGTTAGCTGTATTCCTAGGTATTTTATTCTGTTTGTAGCAATAGTGAATGGGAGTTCATTTATGATTTGGCTTTCTGATTGTCTATTGTTGGTATTAGGAATGCTTGTGATTTTCACACATTGATTTTGTATCCTGAGACTTTGCTGAAGTTGCTTATCAGCTCAAGGAGT
This sequence comes from Papio anubis, assembly GCF_008728515.1. Lineage (NCBI taxonomy): Eukaryota > Metazoa > Chordata > Mammalia > Primates > Cercopithecidae > Papio > Papio anubis. Next base: position 78,298,763 of record NC_044989.1, read on the forward strand.
TTTGGGGTGAGACGATGGGGTTTTCTAAATATAGGATTATGTCATCTGCAAGCAGAGACAATTTGACTTCCTCTCTTGCTATTTGAATATGCTTTTTTCTTTCTGTTGCTTGATTGCCCTGGCCAGAACTTCCAATACTATGACCATACTGCCCAAAGTAATGTATAGATTCAATGCTATTCCCATCAAACTAACCTTCACATTCTTCACAAAACTAGGAAAAATTACTTTAAAATTCATATGAAATCAAAAAAGAGCCTGTATAACTAAGACAGCCCAAAGTAAAAAGAACAAAGCTAGAGGCTTCATGCTACCCAATTTCAAACTATACTACATGGCTATAGTAACCAAAGCAGCATGGTACTGGTACCAAAAAAGACCCAGAGACCAATGGAACCCAATAGATATCTCAGAAATAAGACCACACATCTACAACCATCTAATCTTCAACAAACCTGACAAAAACAAGCAATAAGGAAAGAATTCCTTATTTCATAAATGGTGCTGGGAAAACTGGCTAGTCATATGCAGACTGAAACTAGACCCCTTCCTTACACATTATACAAAAATTAACTCAAGATGGATTAAAAACTTAAATGTAAAACCCAAAACCATAAACACCATAGAAGAAAACCTAGGCAATACTATTCCTGAAATGAGCATGGGCAAAGATTTTATGACAAAATCACCAAAAGCAATTGCAACGAAAGCAAAAACTGACAAATAGGATCTAATTAAACTAAAGAGCTTCTGCACAGCAAAAGAAACTATCATCAGAGTGAACTGGCAACCTACAGAATGGGAGAACATTTTTCCAATCTACCCATCTGACAAAGGTCTAATATCCAGAATTTACAAGGAACATAAACAAATGTACAAGAAACAAACAAACAAATCCATCAAAAAGTGGGCAAAGGATATGAACAGATGATTCTCAATAGAAGACATTTATGCAGGCAACAAACATGAAAAAAAAAACCTCATCATCGCTGATCATTAGAGGAGTGCAAATCAAAGTCACAATAATCTCATGCCAGTCAGAATGGTGATTATTGAAAAGTCAAGAAACAACAGATGCTGGTGAGGCTGTGGAGAACTAGGAATGGTTTTACATAGTTGGTGGGAATGTAAATTAGTTCAACCACTGTGGAAGACAGTGTTGTGATTCCTCAGGGATCCAGAACCAAAAATACCATTAGACTTAGCAATCCCATTACTGAGTATATATCCAAAGGAATATACCTCATTCTATTATAAAGATACACATACGTGTATGTTTATGCAGCACTATTCACAATAGCAAAGACATGGAACCAACCCAAATGTCCATCAGTGATAGACCAGACAAAGAAAATGTGGTATATATACACTATGGAATACTATGCAGCCACAGAAAAGGGATGAGATCATGTCCTTTGTAGGGACAGATGAAGCTGGAAGCCATCATCCTCAGCAAAATAACACAGGAACAGAAAACCAAACCCTGGATGTTTTCATTCATAAGTGGGAGTTAAACAATGAGAACACATGGACACAGGGAGGGGAACAACACACAGCAGGGCCTGTTGAAGAGGGAGGGTAATGAGGGGAGGGGGAACATCAAGACAAATAGCTAATGCATGCCGGGCTGAAACCTAGGTGATGGATTGATATTTGCAGCAAATCACCATGGCACACATATTCCTATGTAAAAACTTGCACGTTCTGCACATGTATCCTGGAACTTAAAGTAAAAAAAAAAAAAAAAAAAAAAAATTCCATTTTAAAAGAACATTCAAAAGAATAAAATAGCTAAGTATAAATTTAACAAATGAGGTGCAAAATTTGTGTACTAAAAACTATAAAGCATTGCTAAAAGAAATTAAGGAAGGACTAAAGAATGGGAACAACGCCCTGTGTTCGTGGATTATATGACCTATTATTCAGACTGCAGTATTATTCAAAGCTGTCTATAGTTTCATTGCAATCCCTGTCAAAATGAATGGCCTTTTTTTTTTTTTTTTACAAAATGGAAAAAAACAATTATTAAATTTATATAGATTTGTAATTTTTCCCAAATCGCCAAGTCAATCTCGAAAAACAACATTGTTGAATGACACACTTCTTGATTTCAAATTTTCCTACAAATTTATAGTAATCAAAACAGTGTGGTACTAGCATAATGATAAACCAATAGAATAGACTTGAGAGTCCAGAAATAAATGCTCACATCTAGGTGGTCAATTGATTTTTGACAAGAATGCCAAGGTTATCAATAAAAAAATAAAGTCTCTAGAACAATTATTGCTGGGACACATTGATATTTACATATAAAGAAATGAAATTGGATCCCCATTCACACCTTTCTAAAAAGTTAACTCAAAATGGATCAACGACCTAAATGTAAGAGCTAAATCCATATAAGTCTTAGAAAAAGAGATAGGTGTAAATCTTCATAGATTTGGATTTGGAAGTTAATTCTTAGACATAAAAACAAAAATATAGGCAATGATACAACAAAAAAAAAGTTACATTTCATCAAAATGAAAAACCTCTGGGCATCTAAAAATATTATCAAGAAAATGAACGCCTACAGAATGAAAGGAAATACTTGTAAATTACAGATCTCACAAGGATCTAATATGCATAATGTATAAAGAACTCATATTGCAACTACAAACTACTAATTTAAAAATAGGCAAACGACTTGATTGGGCATTTCTTCAAAGATATACAGTGTCTAACAAGCACATGAAAATATACTCAACAGTGTTAGTAACTAGGACTAGGGAGATAAAAATCAAATACAAATAATATCACTTCAAACCTACCTCCTAGGATGGCTATAATAATACTTTAAAAAGCAAAACAGAAAGTAACAAATGTTGATAAGGGTGTAGGGAAATTGGAAACTCTTATTTTGCTTGTGGGAATGTAAAATAGTGCAGCTACTGTGGAACGCATTTGGACAATTCCTCAAAACCTCAAACAGTACTGTCGTATGAACCAGAAATTACATATTTAGAGAGAGATATATATATTTAATTAATTGAAACGGATACTCAAATAAATGCTTACACATGGATGCTCATAGAATATTCACAGCAGCTAAAAGATAGAAACAATGCAAATGTTCATCAACAGATAAATAAACAAAAAATGGTATATATAAGAGACCATATTCATCCATAAAAAGAAATGAAGTACTTATACATGGTACAATGCAGATAAGCCTCAAAAATATTACACTAAATGAGAGAAGCCAGATATAAAAGGTCACATATTGTATGACTTCATTTATATAGAATGTCCAGATTAGGTAGATTAATAAAGATAGCCTATTGGTATTTGCCAGTGGTTCAGAAGAGGGAGGATGGGAAGCAACTGCTTAATGAGTATAGGGTTTCTTTTGGGGGCTATAAAAACATTTGAGAACTAGATAATGGTGGTGGATGTGTAACACTATTGTACTAAATTACACTGCATTTTTCACTTTAAAATGGTAATTTTTATGTTATGTAAATTTTATCTCAATAAAAACCTTATTAAAAATAATGTTGAATTATTAATCCTATTTTATCTTTCTTTTCTTACTTTTACACAATTAAATATGCCTATATCTTATGGTATCATTATTAATAAGATGATATTACTTAACAGTATAATAGATTAAGAAGATTAAGATTTACAGAAACTCATGGATTAATATCTCAGACCGTTCTTGCTTTATAAAAATTTATCAGCTGAATTTTTATTTTTCCCTTAGTGTCACTTTAGGGGCGTAGGGATTTTTTTCTCACTTACAGAGTTCATAGAATCTAATTAATATATTTCCTAACATGACTGTAGCTTAGATATTCATAATGTCTACTTAGAAATTTTATATATTTTGATGTCTATAACAAGCTAATTAAAAAATCATATAATTGTAATACTGAATGGGAAAATAAACTTCTAATAATTTGTCCAAACTATTCTTTTTACATATTAACAACTATAAATAATTAATGTAAATTAGAGAAACTCAATAACAGCTAAGTATTTGTTTTATTATTATATACAAATTTATGATGGAATGGGAAAAGCAGTATGGGCAATAATCATTCTAGAATACAATGATCAGGTAGACATCTTAAACAGGATAGTTCTGGTTTTAAGTTTTTTTTAATCCCAGGATGAAAATTCATTTTACTGATAACACCAGACTAGATTTGTAATATGGAAGAAGTGAAAAATTCATGGAAGAATTTCTTCACTCCTGAAGAATTGGTAGTTTAGACATAGACCCAAATTAGGAAAATATGAGAATTGCAAAAATCCAAATCATTGTTTTATTTCATTTGGAAATTTAATACAGCAGGCTTTTTCTCTTACTGGGTATTAAGAAATCATATCATAGTATCTATACTTTGTAGGACATAATATTATATCATAAATTTATAGTATTAATTGTCCTTTTTGACATAGATTGAAATATGCAATATAATATATGACACATTTTAAAATAATTTTATGAGTTTTTGAAGATATGATTTAGAAAACAAAACAATTTTGAGATACAATAATTCTTTCTAATGATTTCTTGGTGCAGAGGAAATATTTTCTCAATTTTGAAACAATGAAATTACATATTTGTGTGGGTGTATGAGAGTGTTTTCTATACATAGAGTGGGGAGGGAGAGAGGGAAAGCGGGGAGAGAAACAGAATTCATATACGCATTATATATTTTCTTATTATAGATAATTTTAACTGTGGTTGTCATTTGAAGGTACCATAGTAAATCCAGAGATAGGAATTTTTTTCAGTTTATGCCATAGAAACCATTGAAGCATAAACTGTGAAAGTATCATTACTATTCCTGTTCTGGCTTGAAGACTTCTATTATTGCTTATTACTATTATTTCAAGAAAACAATAACTTGTTTACTGGTTTCCTGTGAAAAACAACTGAAATCCATATAAGCTAATTCCTTTAAAATACTGCCACCTTTGTCAGTTACTCTAGGCTCTAGATATCAAACCTAGCTTTAGAGAATGAAGCTCCTGTCAATCTTCAGTATTAGATACAGCAGAATTTTTCCATCGTTTTATTCAATCATGTCTTTTTTTTTTTTTCTTTTGACAGGATCTCTCATTCTGTCACCCAGGCTGGAGTGCGGTGGTGTAATCAGGCTAACAGCACTCTGTATCTCCCAGGCTCAATCAATCCTCCCACCTCAACCTCTACTAAGTAGCTGGGACTACAGTTTCCTGCCATCACGCTTGGTTAATTTTTTTGATTTTTAGTAGAGATGAGGTCTCACTATGTTGCCCAGGCTGGTCTGGAACTCCTGAGATTAAAGTGGTCCTCTCGCTTAGGCCTCTCAAAGTGCTGGGATTACAGGTGAGAGCCACAATCCTTGGCCTTAATCACATCTTTTAAAATCCTCTTTACCTTTCAACCTATAGGTAGAAACTACCACACTGGTCATTAAAATTAGTCATTTTATTCTGGAATGCAGTTACCAGAAAAATTTTAAAATTACCAAGTGACAAAGACAATGACTATTCCCAATAGTAACTGTGAGTATTAATTATTAGGCACCCTCAAATGTTCAGAACTAGCATAGTTTCCTTTTCTTTTTTTGTTTTAGCACTAGTCATCTTAAGAATTGTCACCAAAGATATTTAAGGTTGTGATGCAATAAAATTACCAAAAGGCCAGAGGCTTGAAAACGACAGGCTTATTTATTGCTTGTTCTACATGTCCATCGAGGGTTGGCTTGGGTTGTTTTCTGCATTTTCCTCTCTCTGGGACATGGAATAGCTACTACACATAACATTCCTTGCCATTAGCACAGAGTTTCGGAAAGACAATGTTTGCTGATCTGGTTACAGCAATTAAATTCCCTTGCCCAAAGAAAAAGCTCTTTACTCATTAACGCATTGGCTAAGTCACCTAACCTTACTCAACCCATAAGGTATTAATCACATGTTCAAAAGAAAGATCATTGATTTTGTCACTGCATTAATATTATAATGATTTCATTCCAATGGTTAACCAGTTTGTCGAGCTTCTCCTTCTCCTTTTCTCCTTCTCCTTCTCCTTCCTTTTTCTTCTTCCTTTTCTCCTTCTTCCTTCTCCAATGTCTTTGTTTGATTATTCTGTTCTTTGATCTGACCTGTCGATTTTATGATTGACTGATCTGATCTGAGTCGCGGCCTCGGCTCCTCCCAAAGTGTGCGCTGGGATTACATGCGAAGCCACAGCCTGGCCCAGGTTAACCATTTCTACCATTTTTCCAGAGGAGAAAATGAATGTTCAGAGATATTTTGCTCAAGATCACTTACATAAAAGATGCCAGAAACTAAAATAAACTCAGATATTTCTCGGTCTAAATTAGGTTTCTTCACAGTAAACTGTGTTGCATCACACAGTTCTAGTCAAACAGGCTGTTGTGACATAGAATCTAATTCAAATTTACTTAGAAAATAAAACAGTCTCCTCAACAATCAACATTCTAAACCTAATATCTAGATACTTAATTCTTCAAAACTACTGGTGTTCACTTTATTCTGAGTCTGTAATGGTTTATAAATAAGCACAAATATTTAATGGCTATGAGCTACCCACTTAAGATTAATGAACATGAAAATCCTTAATTTAATCAGCCCATTTAACATTTCCAAAGGGAAAAGAAATTATTAGTAGAATTTTTGATTCAGGCATATGTGTTGCTTCGTTGGTTCTCAGACTCACTCTTTTTACAAATATGATGAAATATTCTGCAACTATAATATTAATTTATATTAGAACACAATAGAATTGTAATACAGGTAGATGAGGTTCCTATAGAATAACTTTCTGCTTTTTAAAATAGACTGTGGTGGCTACTTTCAGAATTCTGGCTGAGGTTGTAACCTCAGATTCTGCGTTTAGAACATACTAAGATTCTAAGGGATAAAATCTCTGAAGATAAATGAGCCAGAAATATCACTTCTAACTAATATTACTATCATATCGCTTGGGACTGAAACACAGTATAAACTTACAGCAAGTTATTTAGGTAGATAAATGGATGATACAGGTAGGATGGTGGACTCCCTTCCCAGACTACTTACAGGTGTCATTATTTTGGTGGCTCTTTATAAAGTGTATTTGAGATTCTGATGTGTCAATACTAAGTATGTATATTTCTCATGTGTAGCAAATCAGGGATATTTGGGGGCAACAAGTTATAGAATCTTACTCTCAGTGGCCTAATAAAATCAGGTTTGTTTTTTCTCATATGATGAGAAGTCTATAAAACAGCTGTTGCTGAATTTGACAGACTTGCTCTATGATGTCAGAGCTGTCATTGTTTTTCTCTGGTATCTATAACATGGCTTCTGTGGCTCTGCTCATCCATCATTAAAATCAAAGAACAGGAGGGAAGGCCTTCACTAATTTATTATGATTATGATTATGATTATTTTATATCTTTAAGAAAGTAAAGCCTTCTCATACCCACCCTAAATGTCCCTTAACTCGTATACCTGTGGCAGAGGAGGGTTACATAAGCCGTTCAAATGAAGCTGATAAAATGAGCAAAGAATGCTAAAGATTCCCTTAGAATTGCCACAACTCTTTAACTGTTCTGGACACAAATATTGTTTTGTTAGTCTGTAAAACGGAGACGTAGATGTGACAAAAACTGCCACGTACAAGTTGAGTGGCATTGTCATGTCATAGATTTACCCAGTGAAGATTAATATATTTATTTCAAAGCAAAACAAAACCTCAAGTGAAAGTGACATACCATCTCTTCTGTCATATTCTATTTGATAGAAGAAAGTCATCAAATCCAGTCCATCTGCAAGGGGAAGAAATTAGACAACAGCATGAATACCTGGAGGCAGGGATTATTTGGAGCCATTTTCAAGGTTGCCTATCACACTGGAAAAAGAGAGAAAACATTTTGTTTGAAAAATAACATCTTGAAAAATGGCATATAGTTGAATCTAAGCAATATGCCAAAATGTGTTACCTTTTAACAGGGCATTTAGCCCTCTTCACAACTATAGTGATCCCTTGTTCTCATTTTAGGTAGTAATCTTGTCATTCTATTTATTGAGTTTTCTTCTGTTTTTGCTGGGTTTATTAAATTTTCATTCCTGCATTGAAAAAATATTCTGTGTCCTATTTGTAGACACATTGTACTAATAATTGTTTAAAAATTTTACCAAACTGATTTTAATTTATATTATAATGATTAGGAATGGGTCAGGTATAGTGGGTCATGCCTATAATCCCATCTTTGAGAGGCCAAGGAAAGGGGATACCTGGAGCCTAGGAGTTTGAGACCAGCCTGAGCAACACAGTGAAACCCCATCTCTAAAAAAATTAAGAAAAATTTAGCCTGGCATGGTGTTGCATAATTGTAGCCCAAGCTAATCAGAGGCTGAGGTGAGAGGATTGAGCCCAGAAGGTCAAGGTTACAGCAAGCTGTGATCATTTCACTGTACTCCAAACTGACGAACAGAGCAAGACCTGGTCTCTAAATAAATAAATAGGAATGAACAATTTATATTACAACCACAAACAAAATACACCATTTTTTCTCCATCATTTCATCCCATTCTATAGTTCCATTGCCAAATCAGAATTTAATTTGAATTAATTTATACTTTTTTTTCATTATTATTATTGAGCTTTGGCTATTGTTTTTCTTCTACTTTAAACCCCTTTCCTTACAAGTATATCAAACTTCACAGCCACCTTTTCAACAATTATTACTTAATCTAAGATAAAGCTAACACTCATATAGATTTTACCAAATTAACTTCTACTCATCCTCAAAATCTCACATATAAACACACATAATCTTCTCAGTGGCCAGTGGCTCACACCTGTAATCCCAGCACACTGAGAGGCCAAGGCAAGTAGATAACCTGAGGTCGGAAGTTGGAGACCAGCCTCACCAACATGGTGAAAACCCAGCTCTACTAAAAATACAAAAAATTAACCAGGCGCCTGTAATCTCAGCTACTCAGGAGACTGAGGCAGGAGAATCACTTGAACCCAGGAGGCGGAGGTTGCAGTGAGCTGAGATCGCACCATTGCATTCAAGCCTGGGCAACAAGAGTGAAACTCCATCTCAAAACAAACAAACAAACAAAAAACTAACATAAAAACTTCTCAGAGAGAAATTTCCTTCCCACTAATTAAAATTAGTTCTGTCTATTACAAGATTTTATGGAACTATGTCCTTTCCCTTCATGGAACTTATCCCCATTTATATTTATGGATATATTTTATAATTGTTTGATTAATTTTGTTCTTCCCACCAGCCTGTAGGCTTGAACTGTGCCTGTTTTTGTTCACAATAGTATCTGCAGTATCTGTAGTGTTTGGAAGTGTGAAGATGCTCATAAACATTCTGAGTAAATAAGTACATGAATTTTGATTATCAAAAAACTAAAACTAAGCCACTTTACAGTTACATGTGGAAAAAGATTTATTTCAAGGAATTGGATAAATTTCACAAATAGATGCTTGAAAAGTGCATTGATTCCTCATAACACAACAGAGTTCATTTTTTTTTTTTTTAGAATAGAAATGGAACTCAAAATGTGGGCAGGGAATTACTATCACTATCCTGTTTTCTACAAAAGAACAAGTATATGGATTACTTAGATCATTTGAATTATTGTAGAAGTACATTTTTTTTTTCTTTGTTCTGTTTTAGGTCTAACTTAAAATTATGCTGAGGACATTTTAGTTTATTTTCTCTTATTCTCCTTTTTCAGTGGAGAACAATTACACTTTATTACAAATCCTGAATATGTACATTATTACTGTCATTTTACAGATTATCTATCAAAGTATATGGGAAATCGTTATCTTTCTTCTTTGAAGACCTATTTTATATGACCTTGAACAGTTATTTTCATTTTATCTTTCATGCATATCACATTCATCAAATATGTGCCCTGAAGCAAGATCAATTCAAATATTTAAATATTATTTTATACCCTTTGCATATTTGATGCTATTTCATTTAGCTGCAATGTTATTCCAATACTGTATATAAGCTTTATTATTCCTTTTCTCATTCATGCACTTATCTATTCATTTTTTTCATACATTTGTAAATTTGTAGATCCAGCTAATAATATACATTGAATCCTTTTCCCGACCACTTTGTATCAGACACTTTGCTAATAATAACAGATGGAGAAATGATTAGGGCACAGACCTCATTATGAAGAATTTCTCAATCTTGTAGGAGAGCCAGATGTGTAAATTCTGATGCAAATGCCAGAAAACAATTTGTATAGTTGAAGTATGGCCATTACAGTGCTTACATGAGAGGAGTAGGTCATGCCTCTTTTAGAGTTAAAGGAGAGTACAGAGGGGAAGTGAAATTCAAGCTAATAATTAGAGAAAAGGACTCTTTAGCAAGTGATAAAGTTCACAGAAAGCACTTAAGAAATAGAAAAATATTCATGATATATTTATCTAACATTGATAGGTCATGTTAGAAAACCAATGGAAATTAGAGTGCAGTTCATAAGAACATTTAATTATAAGCATGATTTGTGATGTATTTTTGGACTGGGGTATAAATATCTCAGAGTCATGATACATTTGGACTATGTCCTTAAGGGGTGTAAAGTTACCATTTGCTTTCTGGTAATTGAGGTAATTTTATGAGTTTCCTGGACTATTGAAACAAATTGCCACAAACTTAGTAGCTTAAAACAACATGAATTTGTCTTACATTTCTGGAGGTCAGAGGTCTAATATCATGATGTTTGCAGGTTTTTTTTTTTTTTGTTTTTTTTTTGGGGAAACCCTTTTTTTTTTTTTTTTTTTTTTTTTTTTTTTTTTTTTTCAGTGTCTAGAGCCCATCTACATTCCATTATTCATGATCTTTCCTCCATCTTCAAAGTACATCACTCCAATCTCTGGTTCCCTCAACACATCATTTTTCTGTAGTTAAATCTCCCTTTATCTTTCTATTACAAGGATACTTGTCATTGTATTAGATGCATCAGTCCTATCTGGTAGAATCTCCCCATCTCAAGATATTTAATCACATCTATAAAGTTCCTATTGCTACTTAAAGTAACATAATGATAGATTATGAGGATTAGTTCATGGATATGCTGGGGGTCACTAATTAGCCTAATAGAGTCTGTCCACAGGCCCAACAAAATTCAGATCCATTCCTAATGTAAAATACCTTCACTCCATTCCAACATCCCTGAACAGTTCAACCAATTACAACATCAACTCAAGGTCCAAAACTTCACCTACATCATTTCAAGAGTCCCACATCTCATTATCCGTCTTTTCTAAATCAGGTATGGGTGAGAATCTGGGTATAAACAAATGTCTAGCAAAATTCCACACAATTTCTATACCTGTGAAGCTGTAAAACAGATTATCTGCTCCCAAAATACTATAATGGGGCAGTAATAATATAAGAGTTATAGACATCCCCATTCAAAAAGGAGAAAATGGAAGAAAGGAGTCACCAGTCCCGAGCAAATTTAAAATCTAACCAGACAAACTCTCTCAGGTTTTAAGGACTAGAAATAATCTGTGGCTGTCATTTTCATCCCCTGTGTCCAAGTTTCACCCACCAAGATTCACCGCTGTGGCCCTCAGCTTAACCCTCTGTGCCCAAGGCTCTGACCTCTGAGTCATTATTTATTTATTTATTTTTTCTTTTTTCATAAAGGGTAGCATCTGTTTGCAGCTGAGTCGTTTTATCAACCTGTTTCCCGACTGCAGAATTTTGGTAATCTGATGACGTCCATTCATTTTGCCCCCTGTCTGTTTCTTTCGATTGATGCTGATAATATTTCTGCTGCTATCCTCAAGAACATTGTAAAGTTCCCATGTATGTCCTAGGGATTCCTGCCATTAGACAAGAAGCTTCTCCACAGATTTGTCCTAGATTATATCATTTCTACTTTTGGCTTCTACTGAGATGGCTGAAGGGATCCATGTGTTATATGATCCCTTCAAAGAGTCTTCTGTGTGACTGAATATCGTGACCTTTTGTCCTTGTCAGGCATTAAAAAGGTTGTCAGTCACCGTCTTGGCTTTCTTTCCTGAGGATAATTTTCTGACAGTAAATTTCCCAATTTTATTCTTTTGCAATTTAGATCAGCTGAGGACTTCCCAAATAATCAAGCCCTGATTCCCCTTAGCATGTTTTCCTCAATTTATATTTCCTCTCTTATTTTACCATAAGCACGAAGAAGAAACTAGGGTACACCTTTAATATTTTCCTAGGAAATCTCAGCTTACAAATTTTGCTTTCCATGTAACTAGTAAGCAATTCAGCTAAGAGTCTGGCACTTTATAACAAAGATCTCCTTTTTTCCAGTTCCTAATGACATATTCACTCATTTCTGAGCCCTCAGCAGTGGGTCTAGCATCCATGTTTCCTACTAACTGTCTGCTTCTCTAAGATAATATAGTTTTCCTTTATCATGCATCTACTCCCTCGGGGCCTTCATGGACAAAATCTTTATTATCCATAATTCTGCTAACAGTCTGTTCAAGGCAATATAGACTTTTTCCATTGTGTTTTTGAAAATTCTTCTAGACTCTACCCATGGACCAATCCCAAAGCCACTTCTACATTTTTGGGTATTTATTACAGCAGCATTCCACTTCCAGGTACTAAAATCTGTACTAGGTTCCTGTTGCCACCGTAACAAAATACCCCAGACTAAGTAGCTTACTCCAAACAACATAAATTGATTCTCTTTCATTTCCGGGGTTTGTAAGTCAAAAATTATGATGTTGGTAGGTTTGCTTTCCTTCTGGAGATTTCAGGGAAGAATCTATTTCCTTGTCTTTCCAACCTCAAAAGACCACCTGCATTGCTTGGCTCAGGTGTTCTTCTACTTCTTTCAAAGTGTGTCACATCAACCTTTGGTTCCAGCATCACATCTTATTTATTATTTGTTTATTTTTGTAGTGAAGTCTTCCTCTGACTCTCTCTTATAATGACACCTGTGACTACATTGAGCCCACTGAATAACCTAGAATGATCTCCCAACCTCAAGATCATTAACATAATCATATCTGAAAAGTTCATTTAGTCATGTAAAGGAAGGTATCCACAAATTCTAAAGATGAGGGCATGGGCATTGGGGTGGTGGTGGTGAAGAATTGTATTCAGCCTAGCATAGTAACTTATGAGCAATTTCAATGTTGAGAATGACAACGTTGGTTACAAAGTAGAGAGTGGACTGGAATTTCAAGAATGTGGCAGGGAAATATATTAGGATACTGTTTGTATACCTCAGAAAGAGAAATTATCTATTATTCAACAAATATGTGCCTCAATGGAACCATATTTAGGATAAAAATAATCTCTATTAGGAACTTCTTTTCTGTTACCCTTCACAAAATGTGATGAAGTAATGAAGCCATGAGTAATAAAGGGAGAAGAATAAAATATGGCACTAGAATTTTTAGGTTTAGATATTAAGTAAATGATTGTCATTTACTAGCAGCTAGATTTTTGGTGTACTATGCCATATTATTTTAAAAAAAAACATTAAAATGAACATGTTAATATGATTAAAATAGGTTATTCAAACAGGGCAGGAACCATGTTAATTTTGTTAGACAGTAAAATACTAAGGTTGGCACAAAAGACTCTGTCCATCAGCTTGCAGTTCCCTCTAGATTTTTGTTTTTCTTTCATTTATGTTGCTGAGGTATTCTAATATTCTAGTTAATGAAGCGTTGTTTAACCACTATGCATATTCTTACTATTCTCATGTACACATGTGTATGTGTGTCTGTGCATATTATTGAACAAAGTTAGATTTTTAATACTTTACCTTTCCCAAAATTGCCATGCAGGTTATATTTAATGTTCTGTTTGCTTAGTTTTGATATATTATTGATGCTGGATGTTGAGGAAAATAAATACAGTAGTATCCTGGCTCCAGGGTCTGGTATTGCTCACATATAATGAGGGACTTGTGAATGCTAATTGCACATTGCTATGTTTCATAAATTCTGGGGGTTGGTAAGGAAAAGGTTATTCGTTTTTATCTGTCAGAGGTGATTAAGATGACCGAATTCCACTTGAGGTTCCTGAAGCATGAGCATACTTCTTCAGTTACTTACGGCAAACTACCCTACTGCCGGATACGGGGAGTGCCATATCTGTGAAGATACTATTACCTTTCTCTGAGCAGTGTAACTGCTCACCTGAATGTGAAAGGTGGGTAGTTAAGGTGATAATAATTGGCTGAATTGGGAGAGAATTGTGGGAGATCTTTCATTCTTGAAGCGGGAGTGACTTCATTATTTTTGCATAAATGTACTCATATTTTTTAGCTTGCAGTTTCCCTTGTGGTATCTATTTCTAAAGTTTTTCCCTGCAACACATAGTCAAAAATCTCTTAAAATTATGCATATAAAACTAGTATCTGATTCAGTACTTCTGAGCTTCCTAGACTGTAGTTATAGATTTTTCAAAGACAACAGGAGAACATTAGTCTGAAGCATACATAAAATATGTTTCCATGTTAGGTTCTTACTGTTGTTGAAATTTAAAGATCACAACACTTGATAAAACTCCCAATTTTCCTCCATTTTTGGAAAAGTACTATTAAATAAAGTATTTTTCAATTTAGACCCATAAAGCAGAGTCTCATTTATTTGGGTGTTGCAATAAAAATATAGGTAGTCTGGAGTAGGTTTCTTTTTTTCTCTGTTCCTTATTAATTGTAGAGTGGAGTAAATACGTTATGAACCCCACAAGGACCAATTTCCATAGGACCTAATGTTCACTAGACCCCATTAATTCGGGACCAATACAAAAGGATGTTATATGATCTCACTGTGTGCTTTAGAATGATCAAAGGTTCACCACAGCAAGTATCTAGCATGGCACCTTAAAAGGATTAGTTTAACACCTTTTGCTATTGGAGTTGGAGTGAGAATTCACAACTACTCAGTTCCTTGTATAGATTGCATTGATATGGCCACATTTAGCTATGTGGAGTTTTTCTATCATTTTTGTTTAGAATCCCTTTTATTTTTGCCTATGGGAATTATTTGTTCCTTGTGATATTTATATGTATTATGTGTTCTTTGTGAAACCCTTAGGTGGCCAACCATGAGACCGCGGCTGCTTCTATGTTCCTCACGTCTTCATATTAAGCTTACAGGGGACCCCTGAATTTCCATTGTATTGTCATCACAGGGTTTTGAAGCAACTTGTATTTCTTTAACCATATTTATGTAACATAAATATCCATTTTTGGTCCACATTTAAAGTTTAAAAATCTATTATAATTCCAATGAGCAGTACACCCAAACACAGGACATTCAGAGTGCAAGCAGTTAAGACAGATATGGAAAACAAATATGGTGGTTAGCACAAAGTTATTTGAAAGGTAGATGA
The DNA here is from genome assembly GCF_008728515.1 of Papio anubis. Taxonomy (NCBI): domain Eukaryota; kingdom Metazoa; phylum Chordata; class Mammalia; order Primates; family Cercopithecidae; genus Papio; species Papio anubis. The sequence goes on from NC_044989.1 coordinate 78,314,155, forward strand.
ACATCAATATTGGTAATACTTCACCATTCAACTGTCCATTTGTTTAGGCAATAAATAGTTATTGGGTTATTACAATAAAAGGCAAGCACTTTCCCCTTAGGTAGCAGATGAGTTCTTATATCTGTATTTTTTAAAGAAACATTGTAATTCTTACAAAAACTGCTATTTTAATGAACTATGTGAATCTAGCTTCCAAAGATGTGAGAGAAAGGCAGACTAAAGCCAAGACCTATAATTAACTGCATGCTTATTTGCTAAAATAAATGTGCAATTCTCACCTCTTTCTCTGAATGGAGTTACTGGGACTACTATCATTAAAGTGCCATTTCAGTCCTATCATTATAGAAATAATAAGAAACAAGTTCTGGAATCTGCTTTTCTCTTCATTTTAGGGGTAATTTATTGGTGGAAGCAGAAGTTATTTTTAGATGCACTAAATTCTTACATAGTGATACCTACATATATTTTAAGTACACATAATATGTGGTCATTTCGAATAATAGCTTAGGTAAAAATAATAATTTACACATGATTAACTTGCTTTATCAGACAACATAATTGAGTTTTATTTTAAGTTCAGTTATAATGCAGTAAAAATTGATTTACTATTTCAGTTTCTATAATTTACTCATTTTTCCATAATAGTGAACATTGAATATTTTTGAGCATTTCTTACAGCTTAATACTGGTTTCTAATGAGTGCATGCCTCTTGCAGGCTACTGGTTCCTAGGCCTCTCTTCTTTGTCTTTGTTGTTTCTTATTCTACATGATTTCTCTTCCATTCTTACGGACCTGCTACCTAAGAGTTGTGCAGTGCCCAAATGGTATCATCAATCAAGGGTTTTCTGCTATCCAGCTATTCTTGGGAAATCCAGAGTCACATCAAAATGTGCAAACCTTTATTATATGCTATCCATTTAGCTGGGATCTCTAATGGAACAAGGGATATACCTTAATAAATATGAAAATAAGCTCCAAGACAGAGCTTATCCTACAGAGATAAAGATTTACACACACGTATTTTAAACTAAACTCAAAATATTCTAAAATAAACTTATTATTATTCTGGCTTACTTGCTATTCTTTTATTCTTCATTGTTTCATGTGTTTCAGAAAAGAAAAGGAAATGACTACCTTTTTCAGTTGTTGCTCAGAGGAACTAAGATGAGAACTATAGATTGGATTTGGCAACTGGGAATCTCATTGGTGATCTTTGAACACAGAATAAAAAGTACACTGTGGAGACAAAAGTTTGACTGATGTGACTATTAAACAGAGTTGGAAATAAGATAATAGAGACAGCAAAACATTAAGTCTTCAAGTTGTTTCACCACAGAAGACAGCATAAAAGTAAGAAACCAACTGGTAAATAATCTAGGTTCAAAAGACTGGTTTTTTTTCTTTAAGACCATAAATATTACAGTTATTATTACACAGATTTTAAAAAGTAGAAAGAAAAATATAGGTTATACTGTAGAGTGGGATATTATCACAGAGGAAAGGTGATTTAGTGAAAATATGAGAATTATATTCTCATATATAGGAAGGTGTTGGGAGCAAGCCCCCCAAAGTCTGGCCATAAACTGGCCCACAAACTGGCCATAAACGAAATCTGTGCAGCACTGTGATATGTCCATAATGGCGCTAACGCCCAAGCTTGAAGGTTGTGGGTTTAGGGGAATGAGGGCAAGGAACACTTGGCCCTCCCAGGGCAGAAAACCGCTTAAGGCATTCTTAAGCCACAAACAAAAGCCTGAGTGATCTGTGTCTTAAGGGCGTATTCCTGCTGCAATTAACTCTGCCCATCCCTTCATTTCCCTTAAGGGATACTTTTAGTTAATTTAATATCTATAGAAACAATGTTAATGACTGGTTTGCTGTTAATAAATATGTGGGTAAATCTCTGTTTGGGACTCTCAGCTCTGAAGGCTGTGAGACCCCTGATTCCCCACTTCACACGTCTATATTTCTGCGTGTGTGTCTTTAATTCCTCTAGTGCTGCTGGGTTAGGGTCTCCCCACCGAGCTGGTCTCGGCAGGAAGGGGTAGAAAGATGCTGTGTGGAACAAGGACAGCAACTGCCTCACTTCTAGACACGGTAGTATGTAGAGTGTATATAAAATAGTATTTTCTTGAGAGAGTCATTGAAAACAGTGTAGTGAGGGGAAAACAAACTTTCACAGATACGACTAAAGATGTTACAGGATCGTTTGATCATGAATTATAAATTGGAGTATTTGGGGGTTCATAAGAGGTTAGTGATTGAGTCACATGATCCGCTGTAAAGAGCCAGAGATAAACAGTCTGAAAGATAAAATAGAAGCAAGGAGGATTCTTCCTGGGGAGATTGGAGTGATCAGAAATATTTGTGATGGCATTGGTTAGACCAGAAGGCTTCCTTGGGGGAGTGAAAAATTAATGGTAAATGTAGCCTACTTTATTGACACGTCTCTTTGTCAGTTTATAGCAATGGTGCTAACAATATTGGGGATAGGAGTTGCATTTGCTTTTTCTACATTTTTGCTATGGCAAGAGGCTATCTGACCCCATCTTTGGCTGAAATGGGGAAGGAGAGTTACAAAATAGTATATAATTATTTTTCATTGGCACCCATTGCCCTGACTTCTTCATGCTCTGTGGATTAAGAAAGTTCTTGGCCGGGCGTGGTGGCTCAAGCCTGTAATCCCAGCACTTTGGGAGGCTGAGATGGGTGGATCACGAGGTCAGGAGATCAAGACCGTCCTGGCTAACACAGTGAAACCCCGTCTCTACTAAAAAATACAAAAAACTAGCCAGGCGAGGTGGCGGGTGCCTGTAGTCCCAGCTACTTGGGAGGCTGAGGTAGGAGAATGGCCTGAACCCCGGAGGCAGAGCTTGCAGTGAGCCGAGATCCGGCCACTGCACTCCAGCCTGGGCGACAGAGTGAGACTCCATCTCAAAAAAAAAAAAAAAAAAAAAAAGAAGAATGTTCTTAATTTCATAGGGTGCTTTCTTGAATTTCTTATTATTAAGAAAAAAATATATTCAGCTGAATTAAATTTAAAGGAGTTTGAGCAATGAGTGATTCACAAATCGGGCAGTCCCCAGAACCACAGCAGATTCAGAGAGACTCCAACACAGCCACATGGTAGGAAGAAGATTTACAGAGAAAAAATAAAAAAAATTAAAAAAATAAAGGGAAATGATGTAGAAAAATATGAAGTGAGGTACAGAAACAGCTGGATTGGTTACAGGTTGGTGTTTGCCTTATTTGAACATGGTTCAAACAATTGGCGACATTTGATTGGCCGAAACTCAGTGATTAGCACAGGTGTAGGCTATGATTGATTTACACCTCCACTTGTGATAGTTCATCATGTACAGCAAAGCCTTTAGGCCAAACTTAAATATGTAAGGAGGCAGCTTGAGGCTAATCTTGGTTAACAATTGCCCCCTTTTGGTCATTTTCTGTTTTTAGAGATTGACCAAAACTTTAGTTATCGATGTTGTCGTTGGTCTTGAAACCCACTGGGCAACAGTAGAACAGTGGGTTCTGTAAGTTGGGAGTGACGACTGAGTAGAGGGTACCTCTTTATGCTGGAACATCCTGTTTTCAGGAGAAAAACAAAAACTTTCCTTATCTGGTCTAGGATCTATGTGTTATCTTAAAGTCTTAGTTTGATTATGTGACACTTAACGTGAGCAACTTTATTTTGATTTGATTTGGTCTTTTGGGGTCTAGTGCCTGAGCTCAGCCCAAAACAATAGCCTCTCATATATATTTAATTCTTCCTTTTTGGTCAGGTTCTCACTTAAGTGAGAGTGTGACCAAAACTTAGGGCCTTAGCGTCACTCTCTGTCACCATCATAATTGGGTTTCTGGTCTCAGCATGTCATTTATAGGGTATGGCATCCTCATGATTGTACGTTTCTTTCAACTCTTGTCATTTCAGTTGAAGAGAGACCATTTGACATTCTAAAGATGGCTGTATGCAAACATTTAAAACATTTGAGAGAATATAGAGCACCAAAAAGACTACTATTATGACTATCAAGAGGATGAGACCAAGAGTTTAGAGTATGCTCCTTACCCAGGGTTCCCATAAACCAAACCACCTAAAATCAAATAGATCAAAGAGTGAATTAGATAAAGGATCTATTCACTTAACTAGGTGATCTTTTTGTTAATCTCCTACACCTGAATCTCTATGATACCTGATGTTTTCTCCACAGGTCATAAGTGCCAGAAGCTGCACAGATATTTTTCTGTTTAGTCAATTCCATTATTTAGCCTAAATTTTATAAGAGAATTTAAATTTTATTGTGAAACCATAGCATTTACAGTAGAATCTACTATAGAGCCTATCATAAGGGATACATTTTTAATCATTGCCTCTTCTACTTTAAACCATGGATAAAGGACCTAACAAATGATGCCGTGTGCTTCTAGAAGAGTGAAGGCCTCCTGGCAATGTCCTCTTTAACTCATAATGTGGGTTAAGAGGAATGAATCAATATTCTGTTTCTGACTGACTATGAGGCAACATATGTACCACTAAAGTTTCTTACCTGCACTGGGTCTTTGTCTTTTATCCCTTAAACTATAAGGTCATCCATGTATAAGCCTGGCTGAAAAAATCCTTCACACATAAAAGTGTACCCCATAAGTGCACACAACACATTCCCTTTTCATGACTATTGTTCATAGAAGCATAAGCAAGGGAAAATATTCAAAGATAAGAGTCTCATGATTGTAGAGAAATTTCAATCCATGATTTTGGGAAAAGCTGTTCATGGTAAGGGTGTTATCTTCTTCTGGGGAGAAACTTTCCTGGTGAGCTTAACCTTCAGAGTTCCAATGGGTGCACTGTTCCAAGAGTATGGAAGGATCCTTCTCAGTTGTGAGATTATGAACCTGAAGTTCAAGGTCTCGAAGTTTTGCTGTAGTATAGATAGATGTCAAGGACAGTCTTTCGTTGATGTTCTCAGAAGATATGATCATAGGCAGCCCTCTAGCGGTACTTGCCTTGGGCTTGTGATGGTGGTGGACATGGGGAGGGACTCCTCTGCCTGCCAAAAGGGAAGAGAAAAATAGGAAGGACTTTTTCTAGTGGGTTTGGCAGTAGCTCAATATCAATAGAATAGAGCACAAGGTAGATTTCTAAGGTTTCCAACTCCAGGCATCTCTGTATGTGCCTAGGGTCTGAGGAAACTCGCAACCCTTAAGTGAAGTACACAAGCTTCACTGGCTTCATTCAACTCTTCAGTGCCCAGACACTGATAAACATTCACAACAATCAAGACCATACAGAAAAACATGACCTCATCAAATGAACTAAATAGGGCACCAGGGACTAATTTCAGAGAGAGTTATGTGACCTTTCAGAGAAAATATTCAAAATAGTTGTTTTGAGGAAACTCAAAGAAATTGAATATAACACAAGGAAATCATTTAGAATCCTATCAGATAAACTTAACAAAGAAATTGAAATAATTAGAAATAATCAAGAAGAAATTCTGGAGTTGAGAAGTACAATTGACATACTGAAGAATGCATCAGAGTCTCTTAATGGCAGAACTGATGAAGCAGAAAAAGAATTAGTGAGTTTCAAGACAGACTATTTGAAAGGAAGAGACAAAAGAATAAAACATACAAAATAATGAAGCATGCCAATGGTATCTAAAAGTAGCCTCAAAAGGGCAAATCTAAGAGTTCTTGACCTTAACATAAAAGTAGATAGATAGGGGTAAACATTTATTCAAAGGGATAATAACAGAGAACTGTGCAACCCTAAAGAAAGATATAAATATTCGTATATAAGAAAGGTATGAAACACCAAGCAGATTCAACCCAAAGAAGACTACTTCAAGGCATTTAATAAACTCCCAAAGGCAAAGATATATAAAAGATCCTAAAAGCAGCAGGAGAAAATCAACAAGTAACATAAAATGGAGCTCCAATATATCTAACAGCAGTTTTTTCATTGGAAATCTTACACAACAGAAGACATTGGCATAAAATATTTAAAGGGTTAAAGGAAAAACCTTTTACCCTAGAAGAGCATATCTGGTGAAAATATATTTCAGACTTGAAGGGGAAAAAAGGATTTTCCCACACAAACAAAGGCTGAGGAATTTTATCAACACCGGATCTGTCCTACAAGAAATACTAAAAAAGATTATTTCATCTAAAAGAAAAAGACATTAATGAGCTAGAAGATATCATCTGAAGGTACAAAACTCACTGGTAATAGCAAGTACACAGAAAAATATAGAATATTATGACATTGTAATTGTAAATTAGGTATAAGTAGAGAAATGAAAAGATGAACTGGTCATAAATAATAATTGCAACAATTTTACAAGACATAATCAATACAATAAGATATACATAGAAATAGCAAAAAGTTATAAAGTGGGAAGATGAAGTTAAAGTGTAGAGTTTATATTAGCTTTCTCTGCCTATTTGTTAGTTGGCAGTGTTATCAGTTTAAAATAATGGCTTAGAAGATATTATTTGCAAGCCTCACAGTAACCTCAGATCTAAATACATACAAGGGCTACACAAAATGAAAAGCAAGAAATTAAAACATACCACTGGACACAATAACCCTCATTAAAAGGAAGACAGGAAAAAAGAAAAGAAAGAAGAGAACACAAAACAACCAGAAAAAAAATAAAAATAAAATGGCAGGAGTAAGATCTTACTTATCAATAATAACATTGAATGTAAATGGACTAAATTATCCAATAAAAAGAAATAGAATGGCTTAATGGATTTTTAAAAATGAGACCCAATGATCCATTGGCTCCAGAAAACACAATTCACCTATAAAGACACACGTAGACTGAAAAAAAAAAAAAAAAAAAAAAAAAAAAAGGAATGAAAAAAGATATTCCATGACAATGGAAGTTTAAAAAAGAGTAGGAGTAGCTATACTTTTATCAGACAAGATAGATTTCAAGACAAAAACTGTAAGAAGATACAAGATAATTACACAGTAATAAAGAGGTCAATTCAGCAAGAGGATATAATGATTATAAATATACATTCACCTAACAATGGAACACCCGGATACAGAAATTAAAAATTATTATGGCTACATAGGGAGATAAAACTCAATACTATAATAGCTGGATACTTCAACAACTCATTTTAGCATGGAAACCCCATTCAGACAGAAAATCAACAAAAAAAATTGGACTTAATATGCACTATAGGCCAGTTGGACATAATATTTACAAAACATCTCATCCAGTGATGGCAGAATACACATTCTTCTCCTCAGCACAGGGATCATTCTCAATTGTAGACCATACAGGCAACAATGCAAGTCTTAAAGCATTAAAAATACTGAAATATTATCAAGTATCTTTTCTAGCCACAATGGAATAACACTAAAAATTAATAACAAGTAGAATTTTGGAAACTATACAAATAAATGAAAATTAAACAATATGCTCCTGAATGACAAGTGGATCACTGAAGAGAATAAGAAGAAAATTTAAAAATGTATTGAATCAAACAATAATGGAAACACAGCATAACAAAACTTTTGGGACACAGGGAAAGCAATACTAAGAAGGAAGCTTATAGGTAAAAATGTCTACATAAAAAATGAAAAAAAAAAAAAACTTCAACTAAGCAACCTAATAATGCATCATAATGAACTAGAAAAGCAAGAGCAAACCAAGCCCAAAGTTGACAGAGGAAAAGACATAATAAAGATCAGAGTAGAAATAAATGAAATTGAAGTGAAATGAAGAAAATAGAATATTATAACAAAAAGATACAAAAGATTAACGGAAAAAAAATCTCAATTTTAGAAAAGACAGACAAAATTGAAAACCTTTAGCCACACTAACAATAAAAGAGAAGACTCAAATAAATAAAATCATAGATGAAAAAGGAGAAATTACATCTGGTAACTGCAGAAATTCAAAGAATCACTAGTAACTACTATGCACAAATACATGCAAATAAACTGGAGAATTTAGAAGAAATGGATAAATTTCTAGACACATACAATCTACAAAAATTGAATGATGAAGAAATCTAAAACCTAAACAAATCAATAGTAAGTAATAAGATTGAACTTGAAATAAAATGTCTCCCAGAAAAAAAAAAAAAAAAGAATCTAATGCCTTCATTGCTTCATTGCTGAATTTTATGAAGCATTAAAAAACAAAAACAAAAACAAAAACTAATACTAATTCTAAACAAACTAGTCCAAAAAATAGGGGAGGAAGGAATACTTCCAAACTCATTCTATGAGGCCAGTATTACTACCCTGATAGTAAAACTGGATAGAGACACATTCAAAAAAGAAAAACTACAGGCCAATATACCTAATGAATATTGACACAAAAATTCTCAACAATATACCAGCAATCTGAATTCACCAATACATTAAAAAGATCACCATGATGAAGTGGGATGTATCCCAGGGATGCAAGAGTGGTTCAACATATGCAAATCAATCAATGTGATACATCATATAAACAGAATGAAGGACAAGAACCTTAGGTCATTTCAATTGATGCTAAAAAACATTTGAGAAAATTCAGTATCCCTTCATGATGAAAAAAAATAAAAACCTAAAAAATCTGAGTGTATGAGTCAGGGCTCTCAACAGGGACAGAACTAATAGGATAGATGTATATACAAATGGAAGTTTATTGAGGAGCATTGACTCACGCTGTCACAAGATGAAGTTCCGCAATAGGCTGTCTGCCAGCTGAGGAGCAAGGAAGGTAGTTCGAGTCCCAAAACCTCAAAAATAGGGAAACTGACAGTGCAGTCTTCAGTCTGTGACTGAAGGCTTTCAAGCCTCTGGCAAACCACTGGTATAATTCCAAGAGTCCAAAAGATGAACAATTTGGAGTCCAATGTCAGAAGGCAGAAAGCATCCAGTACGGGAGAAAGGTGAAGACTGGAAGACTCAGCAAGTCTGCTATTCCATCATCTCCTGCCTGCTTTATTCTGGTTGTGCTGGCAGCTGATTAGATGGTGCCCACCCAGATTGAGGGTCTGCCTCTCCCAGTCCACTGACTCAAATGTTAATCTCCTTTGGCAACACCCTCACAGACACACCCAGGAACAATACTTTGCATCTTTCAATACAATAAACTTGACACTCAATATTAACCATCACACTGGGCATGGAAGGAGTATATCTCACTATAATAAAAGCCATATACTAGAGACTGACAGTATCATACTGTATGGTGAAAAATAAAAAGCCTTTTCTCTAAGACCTGGAACATGACAGAGATGCCGACTTTCACCTCTGTTATTTTACATAATACTGGAAGTCCTGGGTAAAGCAATGAGGCAAGAAAAAGAAAGAAAGGGCATCCAAATCAGAAAAGAAGAAATCAAATTACCCTTGCTTTCAGATGACATAATCTTACATTTGGAAAAACCTAAAGACTCCACCAAAGACCTATTAGATCTGAGAAACAAATTCAGCAAAGTTGCAAGATACAAAATTCACGTACAGAAATCAGTGGCATTTCTTTTTTGCTTGTTTGTTTGTTTGTTTTGAGATGGAGTTTCACTCTGTCGCACAGGATGCAGTGCAGTGAAGCGATCTTGGCTCACTGCAACCTCCGCCTCCCAGGTTCAAGCAATTCTTCTGCTTCAGCCTCCCAAGTAGCTGGGACTACAGGGTGTGCCACCATGTCCAGCTAATACTTGCATTTTTAGTTTAGATGGGGTTTCGCCATGTTGGCCAGGCTGGTCTCAAACTCCTAACCTCAAGTGATCTGCCTGCCTCGGCCTCCCAAAGTGCTGGGATTACAGGCATGAATCACCATGCCTGGCCATCAGTAGCATTTCTATATGTCAACAGTGAACAATCTGGAAAAGAAATAAAAAATGTGATAGCCACAAACATGATTAAATTCCTAGAAATTAACTTAACCTAAGAAGTGAAAGATCTCTGCAATAAAAAGTATAAATCATTGAAGAAGGAATCTGAAGAGGACACATATAAAAGGAAAGATATTCTATGTTCATTGAATAAAAGAATCAATATTGTTAAAATGTCTATACTACCCAAAGCAATCTACAGATTTAATGAAATTCCTATCGAAATAGGAGATAAGGGCACACTTGTGCACTGTTGGTGGGAATGGAAATTAGCACAAACACTATAAAAAACAGTTTGGAGGTTGTTTCCTCAAAAAAACTAAAAACAGAACTACTATATCATCCAGCAATCCCACTGCTAGATGTATACCCAAAAGAAAGGAAATCAGTATGTTGAAGAGATATCTGTCCTCACATGTTTATTGCAACACTATTCACAGCAGCCAAGATTTGGAAGCAACCTAAGTGATCATCAGCAGATGAATGGATAAAGAAAATTCAGCCATAGAAATGAAGAAGATACTGTCATTTGCAACCACATGGAAGGAAGAAGAGGTCATTATGTTAAGTAAAACAAGCCAGGTACAGAAAGACAAACTTCACATGGTCTCACTTATTTATGGAAGTTAAACATTAAAACAATTGAACTCATGAAGTTAGAGAGTAGAATGATGGTTACCAGAGGCTGGGGAGAGTAGTAGGGAGTGTGGGAGTGTAAAATGGGGATAGTTAATGGGTGCAAAAAATAGGATAAATAAGATCTAGTATTTGATAACAAAATAGGATGATTGTAGTCAACAATAATTCGATTGTACATTTTAAAATAACTGAAAGAGTTTTATTGGATTTTTTGTAACACAAAAGATAAATGCTTGAGGTGATGAACACCTCATTTACCCTGATTTGATTATCACACATTGCATGCCTGTACCAAAATATCCCATACACCCTGTAAATATAAACATCAACTATGTACCCACAAAAATTAAAAATAAGAATTACAAAAATACATTTTCCTTATGTAAAATTTTGTTTCTAAAAATGTTTGGATCTGGCTTAAATCTTTTTTCAGCTAAGCTCTGAAAGCATTCACTTTATATAATGGGAAGAGAAGATGCAGATTCTTCATCTTCTGGTAGAAGTGGTAAGAGGTAAAAAGAAAAAGAAACCCTCATGGACTAATTCAGTCATTGTGTAAAATAACTGAAGGCAATGATAATATCCATCCTTTATCTAGACTTATTTGAATAATTAACTTATGGTGTTTAGAGAAAACTTCACGGAACAAGGGAATCTTCAAGTTAAATAATATATAATAGTTGAAATGATGAATTTACTACAAAATTATAGCTTGATTTACAGAGCATAAGAGGTATTCTTTTCAACAACCAGCTCCTCAAATTTATAGCTGCAAATTAAAAACTCTGCTTTATTCTAAACACAAAGAAATAGTCCCTTTTCATTTTTATATCAGTTTTGTTCAGTAAAATTTTGCCAAGAGAGGATGTGATGCAGTAATATGAATTTAGATGTATTTTTGATAGAGGTTTTGGATGAACCATACTCTTTCTTATTGATCTACGGCTGATGGAAAACATACTAAGAAGACAGCATAGAGCTATCAAATCAGTGTTCCTGCTTAGGTATGTTGACCGTTCTCATTTTTCCTGTCCTGGAATATTTGCCTTTCATTTACTTTGATTCACAATGCCTGGGTTCATGCTTTTACCAAGGATGATCTTTTAACAGGACACTAAATTCCATTACTCTCTATGGCTTCATTACCCTCCGTCCATGGATAAACAGATAAACTCAATTATTCCATTTCTTCAAGGATACATCCAAAGAGACTGAGACATGCATCATACTTTTACAGAAATGCACAAGCATGATGAATTGGTTCAACTTCAAATCCATAATCAAAATGTCAAAACTTTGTAATCCAGTGAGTACACTTGTTAACTTACTCTGTTACTATGCACAATGGTGAATTTATTATTTTTTATTGCTTATTTTATTTATTTATTTATTTATTTATTTATTTATTTATTTATTTATTTTTGAGACAGAGTTTTGCTCTTGTTGCCCAGACTGGAGTGCAATAGCGTGATCTCGGTTCGCTGAAACCTCTACCTTTCGGGTTCAATAGATTCTCCTGCCTCAGTTTCCTAAGTAGCTAGGATTAGAGGTGTGTGCCACCATGCCCAGCTAATTTTTGTATTTTTAGTAGAGACGGGGTTTCAGCATGTTGGCCAGGCTGGTCTCGAACTCCAGACTTCAGGTGATCCGCCTGCCTTGACCTCCCAAAGTGCTAGGATTACAGGCATGAGCCACTGTGTGCAATTTATTGCTTATTTTCTCCCCATGTCTCCCTATAAGTCATATTGGTTATAAAACATATTATTATTTAACCAAACAACTCCATTTCACTATTTATCTTCACTCAGTTACATATTTATTTCTCTCAGTGTACTCTGTAAAAATATTTGGCGGGCACAGTGGCTCAGGCCTGTAATCCCAGCACTTTGGGAGACCAAGGTGGGCGGATCACGAGGTCAGGAGATCGCGACCATCCTGGCTAACACGGTGAAATCCCGTCTCTACTAAAAATTCAAAAAATTAGCCAGGCGTGGTGGCACGCGCCTGTAGTCTCAGCTACTCAGGAGGCTGAGGCAGGAGAATTGCTTGAACCCAGGAAGCGCAGCTTGCAGTGAGCTGAGATCACTGACACTACACTCTAGTCTGGGAGACAGAATGAGACTCTGTCTCAAAATATTAAATAAATAAATAAAATTTATCAGACAACACCTCTTCTCCTTTTCATTATCGTCACTGGCTTTATGTTGGGCTTGCCATACCAGGGGTTTTCTAGGGTCTCGTTTTAGTTTTATAATTAGTGTCTGATCAGTCATTGTCCATGATATACAATTGCTAGCTATTCAGATTATCTTTTCTGTCAAAGACCTTAATTTTATAAACAAAAAGTACATATTTCAACACATTAAGTTATTTGGCTTATAGAAACTTTCCTTATGGCTCCCCTTCTTGAAAATATTTTTTTTCTTGAATATCATGACTCAGTATGTTCCTTATTTTCCACTTTATATTTTTGGTTCTTCCCTTTTTACTTTGAAAATTCAACTTCTTAAAAAGTGTTGTACTCAACCATAGGCCCTATTCTTTTTCAACTCTCTGGCTTCCTAGGTATTTTTATTTATATCGATAGCTTTAATGGCCACATATAAATAGATAATTCACAAACTTACATCTTTAGCATAGCAGTTTCATTTAAGCTTTAGACTCATATATTCAATTGTTATATTAAAATCTTCACTTGGCTGTTACAAAGGAATCTGAAACTCAAAATGTCCAAAATGGAAGTCACAATTTCTCCTCTTAGCCAAACCTGCTCCAATTTCCCATCTGTAAATAGGGTTCTACTCATTCAAGAAATACACATTTTTTCATGGTATCTCCTCCCTTAAACACATATCTTGAATCGCTCTTGAATCTGTTTACTATTTTCAGTATCCACCATTTCCATCCCAGTCTTAGATTATCTAAGACTACAGGTTATGTTCCTAAACTATTCCTACAGTCTTCTGATCTACTGATCTAGCTACCTCACTTCCCACTAACTGCCATGCAAAATCCTAATTCCAAAATCAACCAAAGACAACTTTGTTCACATCCCAAAGGCCTCCTATTGATCTTATGATAACAACAACTTCATAATATAGTAATTCTTATATACTCAACCCTACCCTTTTTACTAGTCTCAATTTACACTCTGTTCACCTTCATGATCTTCACTATAGGCATACTTATCTTCCTGTAACTCTTGAACTCACTCTGTTTTCTTAAGCTACAGGACTGTGACACATGCTATACTCATCATTCAAAACTCCTTTTTAAAAATTACTATTATTATTTTTTGAGACACTGTCTCACTCCATCACCCAGGCTGGAGTGCAATGGTATGATCACAGCTCACTGAAGACTCCACTTCCTGGGCTCAGGTGATCCTCCCGCCTCAGCCTCCTGAGTAGCTGGGACTACAGAAGTGCACCACCATGCCTAGCTTTTTTAAAATTTTTTTTGTAACGATGAGGTTTTGCCATGTTGCCCAGCCTGGTCTTGAACTACTAGGCTCAAGTGATATGCCCGCCTCAGCCTCCCAAAGTGTTGGGATTACAGGGATGAACCACAGCACCCGGCCTCAAAACGATTTTTTACATAATCTTCCCAAATTCCACTCAAGTGACTTGCCTAGCTAATTCCTATCTTTTAGGCTTTAGCTAAATTATCTTTGAATTCCTAAGTCTATTCTATGAGCATAATTTCTTGACACCATGTAATTCTCCATCACAATTATGAAATTATAATATTATAACAATTTAAACTCTTGCATGCATGGAGGAAACATTAAATAGCTAAACTCATAGTACGTAATAGTAAGGAACACATAAGCTGTGTATCACTAACAATGCCACGAATGGTTTGGAACAGCATGCTGTAATTAAAGCCTTCCATTATAATTTTGCAGATAAATATATACATTCATTCCAACTAACATCAGTGAAGGTTACATATCCCCTACATCCATGTATCAGTTCAAATAATATTTTGACTTAAATTAACAACAAATAACATTTAGACTTAAAATTATCAATTTAAAAAAAGGAAGAAAGTAGGTTGGGGTTGTTACAACTCTTGAGATTTATGTATATTAGATAGGGCCTCAAACTCATATATGTATATATTGTAATTTATTTTTCTAAAATAATATGAAAACACATAGAGCTGAAAGTTGGATATAAAATTATTTATAAAGCACTTTGAGATTAATTTGTCTGCATTGATATACATTTTAAATTATAATTTTATCCTATACTATCAATTTGCTATAATGTAATCAAGTTAATAAATTGGAAAATTGTATATGATATGTAAATTTTCTCTTGCTACTTATTACAACTCTGAAAGTATTTTTGAAATGGAATATATTCTATTTAATATTCTTATCATTAGAAAGGCTTAGAGTATTTTAATAAAGTTAAATTTAATTTACCCAATCCTATTTTTTTCTATCCATGAGAAATAATACTGTGTAATTGCCCTTTTATTCTTTCACTAGTTTGCTCATATTATAAAATAAGTGAATTCCTGGAACGTGGCTAAAGAGTTAAGTTTTTCTTATTGGGGGTGTCATCTTTCACAGCAAAATAATAAGGCTATTACTGTAAAAATAAAAAGAAGTCAATTATTTTTAGTAATAACATCATTCCAGAGGGTATGTTAATGATAACAGCTTGTGCTTCAGCTCATGTTTTTTTCAGAAATCCCTACTGAATTCTGAAATTAACAACATTATTCTCATGTCTTATAAATTTATAAAACACAATGACTTACAGAAATAAGCGGGTATAGTCACTGTGTGGCAAAGGAATGTTCCTTAATAAATGAATAATGAGAAGAATTAGTTTAATATAAACAAAAAAGGGCTTTTAAAACTATCTAAATTGATTCCAGAAACAGAAAGTTTATGCTGATTCAGTTGGTAGAATGTGTGTTTTTGTGTGTGTGTGTGTGTGCATCCTTCATCCTCATGTCAATTCAAATTACATTTTGCTAACAAATAAATTTTTATAGCCAAATTTATCAATGAAGAAGAATGAAAAAAGAAGGAATGAAGAAAATAAATTAATAATGAATAAAAAGTGTATTATTTAGAGCAAAAATCTATATGAAACAGATATTTGAAACTGTAACCCACATTCTAGTCAAAACCCACACCATTTGCCTGTAAATATAAGTTTTTATTTACAAGTAAAATTATTTAATAAATCACAGGCTCTTAAGAAGGAAATAGCATTAAAGATTCGACATCATCAATAGTTACAATCAGAAAAAGAGAAAAAAATACATTTAGAATACTTAATTTAAATATATAGTTGGGCCTTAGTAAGACAGAAATACTAAATCACAAACAATTTAATAATTTGGGGAAGAGAAAATTATCTTAAATAAAATGCAAAACTGCAAAACTTTTTAATGTAATGAGTTACAGCTTCATTGACTTAAAGCTAGAATTCTTACAAAAATAAAAGGAAATAATTAAATTAGTGGGTGTTATGAGGAAATTCAAGAGAACTAACACACTTAACATGATAATTCCAGGAGGAAAGAACTGAGTATAGAAAAAGCAACCTGGGAGGCTGAGGCAGGAGAATCACTTGAACCCGGGAGGTGGAGGTTGCAGTGAGCTTAGATGGTGCCACTGCACTCCAGCTCTGCCTCAAAAAAACAAAAAAAAACAAAAAACAAACAAACAAACAAACAAAAAACGTAGCTCAAGAAATAGTAGTATATACTTCTCATGTGAATGAAAAAATGGGGGCTTATCAAGTACCAGGAAAAATTAATAAATAAGAGCAGGAGAAAAGAATAACTTTTTTAAAAACATAATTCTCTCTCAAAAAAATTTAAAGCATGAAACATGCATTGATTCCATCATTGTGTGACGAATAGAGAATTTAGGAAACATATTTGAGGTCATTCAGCAGTCCTCTGAAAATACCAGAAATACAAATAAGGTCTCATAATTGCCTTATACACAAGAAAATTATATAATAATGATAATAAATCTTTCTTTTGTAGAACATTTCTTCACTAAGTGTAGACTGTCATTATAAAAATTATTTGTTCTCCTATGGTTATTATTGCAGGAGAAAGTCATTACTTCCACTGCTATTACCAATTGAAAAGAAAGGTCAAGTCAATTGTTGAGAGATTGACAGAGGCACCGAAAATAAAAGCAAGGCTTTTAAAACTAAATTCCAATCACTGTGCTTCAAACGAAAAGTAAAAGTCTAAATGAGAAAAAGCTAGGATATTTGTTCTGAATTAATTCAACAAGGAGACAAGGATGGTAGAGTTAATAATTAAAATATATATAAAAGATTTTGCTTTCTCTTTTTTTTGTACAAAGAACCCAAAACATTAAAATTAATTTTTTTAAGAAACTTTGTGATTTATAAAAGAAATTAGATATGCTCTAGTCATACTGCTATAATATCTGAAATTTCTAGTTATTTAGCACATATTTCCTATTCTGTACTGAAGTAAAATTGCTAACAATCCTAATATAAACTCAGCTTCATCTTTATTACTGATAGATTTCTCTGTGGTGACAGGAAATTTACAGATATAGTTTACATCACCTTCCACTACCACACATGAAATAAAAGTCATAATCCTTATTTCACCATTTTTAAAGCCCAATTTTAATGTAAAGTGGTTACATATCTACATATATGAATTTATAACTATATCAAAATTTTGAATTTAAAAGTTGACAAGCAACCTGACAAGGGAAAACAATAATAGGAGTATTTTTATAGAAAAAAAAGCATAATCTTAGTCTTTTTCTGTAAAAAACTTACAAGTCAAAAATTATTGGAAAAATAGCTACAACATTTTGAGAGAAGAAATTATAATTTTATAATTTTATCACCAGAAAATTTATGTGTGTAATCAAAGCAATATCATGCTTAAATGCTCAAGGAATTTTAAAATATAGCAAATATACCTCTCCTAAAAAACTACTACACTACATGAATTAAAATAAAAATGTAAAAAAATAGGATATTGTATGAAAACTACAATAATGAATATTAAATCCACAGATAAGAAAAATAAGAATCAATTATTTTTAAAGTATTATTTTAAAATAAATGCTAAGGATGAGAACAATTTTTTTTTTTTGAGAACAATTTTTGAAAGTAAAATTTTGAGGGTAACTTATTTGTAAATATATTGAAATAATAGATTGAAATAATAGATACATATTGAAATATATTGAAGTAATAGATACAGTAAGAGAGGTTGAGAAGAAAAACATTTAAATTTTTATATTTGCATAAAAAGGGTTAATAGATTATGTTATTATCAATGGTAGGTTTTTCAAGTAAAAATATAAACATACATAAGAGAGAAAAACAAAGAAGAATTGAAGTGGAGATGTTTAAGAAAATAATAGTTTGCATAAACAAATTAGGAGGTAAAATTTTCAAACTTTGCCAGAGCACTTAAGAAAGAATAAATAAGGATAATTAGGATTGTAATAAAATATACAAAATTTATTACAAGAAAGAAAATAATTTTCTGTCAATTAAGGAAATGCCTAAATTAATAACTAGAAATGTGCAACAATAGAGAAAAAAATCAAACTTAAACTTAAATGTATAGAGAAAAATGATTTTGCCACAAAGAAAGGCATATATATGTGTAGTATATATTTTGCCTAGACAAATTTGGCATAAAAATTTAAGCAATGTTACCAGTGGAGGGTCTTGACTACCAACCATCCAGGTTATTGGCATTTTGAACAGAGAGTGGGACAAAACATAGAAACGAAGCGATTAAAGAACAAAACAATGAAAGTACAGATCTATTGAAACAAAAGCACACCCCACACACTTTGGGAGGTCAACACAGGCAGATCATTTGGGGTCGGGAGTTCAGACCAGCCTGGCCAACAAGGTGAAACTCTGCCTCTACTAAAAATACAGAAAGTTAGCTGGGTGTGGTAGCACATGCCTATAATCCCAGCTACTCAGGAGACTGAGGCAGGAGAATTGCATGAACCAGAGACGCAGTGGTTGCAGTGAGCAGAGATTGCACCATTGCGCTCCATCCCAGGCAACAGAGTGAGACTCTATCTCAAAAAATAAAAAATAAAAAAAAAAAAAAAAAAAAAAAAAAAGAGGACACTCCACGGAGTGGGTTTGGCCTTGAGCAAGCAACTCAAGAGCACTGGTTACAGATTTTTTGGGGGAGTTAAATACCCTCTAGAAATTTCCCATTGGTGACTTAGTTACACCCTATGTAAATGAAGACCCGGCTGGCGACCAGTCTGATCAGTTGCGGGAGGTGAACTAGTTTTCATCTGCGAAGCCATGGAGAAGGTGGGGTTACAAAGGGAGTAGCCTTTGATCCTTTTGTTATTTGGGTGTGGAGAGGTGGAGTCTTCCTTTTGATTCAGTTCTAGCAAGTCAACCCATGTTGGCCTTAGGTTCCCTGCCTCCAGATACTATTCTCCTGCCTCACAATGACAAGAGATCTGCTTAAGAAATGATGCTTTCACAATGATGAAGCACAAATAAATCACCCCAAATGTAAAACTATTTGTCTATTTCTGGCCACATTATTGTTCATGAGAAAATGGTAAGAAAATACATTTCTAGAAATAAAATTGTTGAAAAAAATTTATCACCTATAGGAATTGCTTGTGTTAACCAAAATTTGAAGGCCTCCCCACAACCATCTTAATGGACTTCCTCCTCACCCAGGGCACCCCAAAATTTAACCTGAAAAACTGGTTCAAGTCATGACAGTAAGTGGGAGTTAGACATGCCTCAGTATACCCTTCCAAGATTAACATCAACACACACTTTAAGTCTGACTAGAAACATTTACAGTCTATTCTTTCTAAAGCCTGCTACTTGGAGGCTTCATCTGCATAATAAAATCTGAATCTCCTCAACCCTTTATCTTAACCTAGACATTCCTTTCCATAGATAATAACTGTGAACCAATCAGAATATGTTTAAATCTATCTATGACCTGAAACTCCCCAACTTCAAGTTGCCCTACCCTTCTAGATAGAACCAGTGTAAATGTTACATGTATTGATTGATGTATTACATCTCCCTAAAATGTATAAAAGCAAGCTGTACCTTGACCTCCTTGGGTACTCTTCATCAGGACCTCCTGAGACTGTGTCACAGATGTGTTCTTAACCTTGGCATGGTAAACTTTATAAATTGATTGAGATTTGCTTCAGATACTTTTTGGTTTATACTGCAGAACTTCAGGAAGAGAATTACCCAATAATTTAGTTGAGTCAAACCTGTGCCACTTTAGGTACAAGCAGTGAGAAGCAAAAAAGAAAGGAGGAAAATAGTTACTAACTACTTCTTGAATATTTAACACACATTTAAAAAAATTGTGGAATTTGCAATTTTTCGTATTTTAATGATATTGAAGGAAATTACAATATTGTACCTCAAAATATATATATTTGACATATTTTGAGACGGCTGAAACAGGACCAGCCAACTTAAGTGACTCTGAAGAGCTGTCTTTTGTGGAAATTTGCATCTGTAGAGAATCTTGCATTGATGCAGCCAGTCCTTCCCTTTGCTGACTCTAAAAATAGTAAGTGAGAATCTGATACATGTAAAGGTCTAAAATAAACATTTAGCATCTATTTTCTCTGAGGGCTGCTACCTGTGAGGTTTTATTTACATAACAAGAATGTTTTTGCTAGCAAGGCCACATCTCCTCTCCCTCCTGTAACCTGATTTGACATGATCCAAATCGCTAATCTTTCTGTAACATCAAGATGGTTTAGCAACTTTCTCTGATCCATTAGTGAGTTGAGTAATCATTTAGTGATGCTTCCCATGTACATATTAATAAAAATTGTATGCCTTTTTGTTAATTAATCCATCTTTTGTGAGTTAATTTTTCAGCAAACTTTCAGAGGATGAAAGGGAAGTTTTCCTTTGGTCACTACAATGTATTTCTGAAAGTCTCTATACCAAAAATTGAACTTTTCATTTGATTATGGGTGTGTGTTCTGTTTTTAAAGTTTAATGTCATATTTTATTCACTGAAATATTTTAAGAAATAATTTTAGAAGTTCAAATATTTTCAAATATAAAAAGACTGCTTAAAATAATTGTTCTAAATCATTCTATAAGTCAAACATTAACTTTTACCACAACTAGACAAAGATACAAGTAAGAAAACTATTGACCAATATCCCTGATGAACATAGATGCAAAATGTCTCTAAAAATAAAAAATAAAAAAACTAGCAAACCAAATTCAAGAACACAGTAAAAGGATCATTCACCATGATCTAGTGGTATTCATTACAAGGATGCAATAATGGTTACACCTGCACAGATCAATACATTTTATACATCACAGCAACATAGACAAGGTCAAAAACCATATTATTTCAATAAAGGATAAAAATGTCAATCAATAAATTTCAACCTGCCTTCATAATAAAAACTTTCAACAAATTGTGCATAGAAGGAACTTTAACCCAAATTAAATTCTAAGCCCTCCAGCTGACTGAAAGAAAACCCCTCTTTGCCTAGGGAACCCAAAGAAACATGAAAATATAGTTTGGGCCATGACAGGGAAGTGGAGGATCAGACATGCCTCATTATACTCTCCTTTCTTTGGGTTCAAGCACAAATTGCTAGCATTAACATTAAAACAAAGATGTTAAGACTGACCAAACAGATTCTTTGCAACAATAACTTACCAAATTATAACCTAACTCTAGTATAATATCACATGATAGATAAAAAAAGAAATCAAAATATTTTACACCAAAACACGTTTTTTTGCTATATTTTGAAATGGCCCTGAAAAGCTGTCTTTAGCGGAGAAAAGTTTGCATCTGCAAAGAATCTCTGTTAACATAGATCTTTCTCCTTTGAAGCCTTCCCAATTCTAAAGATGTTAACTGAGAATCCAGCACCTTGGAGAGATCTAAATAGGAAACACTTGCCATCTATTGTCTCTAAGGGCAGCCAACTATGAGACTTCATCTACATAATAAGAAATTTGATTTCTACAACCACTTGTCTTAACCTAGGCACTCGTTTCTGTTGATTCCAGGTCTTGGGTGACAACTCTTCCTACAAATTGCCAAACAGAAAATCTTTGAATCCATTTATGACATGTAACCCTTGCTTTGAGTTGTCCTGTCTTTCTGAACCAAATTAATGTATAACTTACATGAATTGATTGATGTCTTATGTCTCCCTAAAATATATGAAACAAAGGTGTAACTCAACCACCTTGGACACATGTTCTCAGGACCTCCTGAGACTGTGATTTGGGCCCTGTTCACTCATAGTTGACTCAGAATAAAACTCTAAATAATTAGCAGAGTTTATTTTTTTCATCAAATGAAGACACATCACACAATAAAGGCCATATATGACAAACCTACAGTTAATATACTGAATGGAAAACAAAAATGAAAATTAAGATCTGGAGCACACCAAGGATATCCACTTTCATTACTTTTAGACCACGTAGTACTAAAAATTCTAGTTAGAGCAATTAGGCAAGAAAAAGAAAGGGCATCCAAATTGGAAAGGAAGAAGCCAAATTATCCTTATTTGTAGAAGACATGATCTTAAATTTTGAAAAACTTAAAGATTCCAAGAAACTCTGAGAACAATAAGAAAATTGAACAAAGTTTCAGGATATGAAATTAACATACAATAATCAGTAGCATTTTTATATATCAACAATGGACAATCTAAAATAGAAATCATGAAAGCAATTTCATATACAATAGCCACACATACAAAAAAAAGAAGAATTTAACCAAAGAAGTGAAAGATCTCTACAAAGAAAACTAAATATAAAACACTGGCAAAGCAATTAAAGGAAGCACAAGAAAATAAAAAGATATCTCTTGCTCATGGATTAGAATAATCATTGATGTTAAAATGTCTATCCACAGCAACTTACAGACTCAATGCAATCCCAGTCAAAATCTTAATGACAGTGGAGGAACCAAGCTAGCTGACTACAAGCAGCTGGTGTGTGCCAAACTTAGAAAAGAAAGAACAGTGAGTAAATACCAGTTTTTCCACTGGAACATTCAAGTGCACACATTAGAATTCATCAAAGAAACAAACTGACCCACAGATAACAGAAAGGAGCAAGAAAGATGGGTGGTACCTATACAGGCATGACATGGAGCCCCAGGAGGCTCCCCCACCATGGGGAAATGTTGTGTGAAAGTCTGAGGAGAACCACATGTCTGCCATACACCTTTGCAACTCTGGGCCCAGGAGATTCCTCCATTTGGTCCCCACTCCCTACTGGAGCCTCCAGACTAACATGAAGAGCTATGTAGAGCCTGGGCAGAGCCATCACTCAGGCATACATGGAGTCCCAGGAGCCTTGTATGTCATAATGCTGGGCATCCTGGTATCAGCAACGACAGCTCCAGCAATGGAGGAGGTCAGGCTCCCTTGCATGCCCCCAGGAAAGGGGATGAATCCAGAGGGCTGCACAGTACAAATGCAGGCCTAGCCTCCGCTGCACCTTGCAAGATAAGACCCTCTGGCCTGGGACACTAGTGTAGCCACACCAGCCATATCCCGACTCTTTGGCCAGCTGCAGCTCTGTACTTCTTTGGAACAGAGCTCCTAGTGGGAGAGGCAAGCCCCCATTTTTGCTATCCCACAGTCCTCACAGCTGTTGCCCGCAGGTTCTGGAGGGATCACAGTGATTAGGGACTTGTGCAGACCCCTAGCACAGGGAAGCTGTCTCATGGAAAAGCGGCCAGACTGTTCTCCACATGGGCTCCTATTCCTGTTTCTCCTCACTGACTGGGACCTCCCAACCTGAGACTCCACCACAACTACCCTGCCCCTGCCTGAACATTTCAGTCAGAGGTGGCTCTGCATTTTTTTGAAAATCCCAGGAACAGCCTATAGACCCCTTTGCCACTGCAGCTTCAGTGGAATCACGCTAACCGCCCTTGGGCTGAGGAAGCAAAAAAGGGCCTGGTTGCTATGCTGACATCGCCAGCAAACTACAGCCACCACACAGAGAGGAACACAATCTCTGTATCCTGTAAGCCCTTACTCTCTAATCTTCACCAGGCAGAGGCCACTGCTTGGGACCACACAACAGCTGCCCCACCTCTGCCTGAGCATATTCACTGGTAGTGGCTCCAGGGCAGCCCTTCCACCACTACCATGGCAGTCTGAGCAGGCTGAGGAAGAAACAAAGAGCCTGAAGGCTTCACTCACACTCATGACTGTGGCATGCCACAGTCACCTTATGGAGAGGTCCCCATTCTCTTCCCACTGTGAGCCCTCGACCCCCTGCTCTTCATCAAGCTTGGGCCAGCAGCACAGACACCCCAGCCCCAGCTGGGCATTTCCGGTAGCAGAGGATCTGAATTTCTCTGAGGTAGAGTTCCCAGAAGCAAGCAAAATCCCCTCTGGCACTGCCACAGCAGAGGTACTCTCCTTGTTGCCCAGGAACCTGGAAAGGAACAAAGATTCTGAACACTTTGAACACAACTCAAGAATGCTACAGTTGCCCTACAGAGAAGAGACCAATATGTCTCCCCTGTAAACTCCTCACCTCCCACTCATAACCAAAGATGCCCCACCCCTGACTTGGGTGCAGAGTGTACAGCTCCACCCCCGGCCGATCACACTGATTGGTAGTGGCTCTGCATATCTCTGGGGTGGAGCCCCAGGAGACCAGTGAAAGGCCCTGTGATGCAACCACTGATAATGTCCGTTCCCCTGCTGCCTCTAAGCTGGGTAGGCAATATGAAGCCTGAGTTTATTCCAGAGCTGCAGTGTGCAGCCCAGGATGTCAAGTTGAGACCTGCAGACAGCATATTAGCAAAAAAGGAACCCACATTTTCACAGTATTGAGAAGGTGCACGACTGAAATCATGAAGAAATGCAGAGGAGCCATGAGGTTCAACAAGAGCCTACTTGCAGGCCATTATACTTAAGTGCCTTCTACTGGATCACTGCCCAAACTTCAACACCAAAAATACTTTCCTAATACACCCACCTATGAAATCAAAGACAGTAATTCAGCTAAAAATAAAAGCCCTGCACAAAGCCTAGGTCCTCTGAAAACATCCAGAAGAGAGTCTACTGACTACTCAAATTACACAGCGGGTAAAGAATCATCAGCTCACAGAGATGAGAAGAATAGCACAAGAGTATTGGCAACCCACATAGCCAGACTGTCTTCTTTTCTCTCTAAATGATGGTAATAGTGCCCCAGCAAGGTTTTTTTTGTTTTTACTTTCTGGGTTTTTTTCAAGACAGGGTTTCACTCTGTCGCTCAAGCAGGAAAGCAATGTCACAATCACAGCTCACTGCTGCTTCAGCCTCCTGGGCTCAGGTGATCTTCCCACCTCAGCCTCCCAAGTAGCTGAGACTACAGGTGTGTGCCACCATACCCGGCTAATTTTTGTATATTTTTTATAGACAGGGTTTTAACATGTTGCCCAGACAGTCTTGAACTCCTTATCTCAAGAAAACCATATGACTTGGCCTCAGCCTCCCACAATGCTAGGATTACAAGTGTGAGCCACTGCATACAGCCAGAAAGGGTTCTTAAGTGGGCTGAAATGGCTGAAATGAAAGAAATACAATTCAGAATACTGAAAGGAATGAAGATCATTGAGATTCAGGAGAAAGTTGAAAACCAATAAAGTGATACAGGAACTGATAGACAAAATTGCCATTATAAGAAAGAAGCGGCCGGGTGCAGTGGTTCATGCCTGCAATCCCAGCACTTTGGGAGGCCAAGGCAGGTGGATCACTTACGTCAGGAGTTTGAGACCAGCCTGGCCAACATGGTGAAACCCCATCTCTACTAAAAATACAAAAAATAAGCCAGGTGTGCTGGTAAGTGCCTGTAATCCCAGCTATTTGGGAGGCTAAGATGGGAGAACCTGGGAGCCAGAGGTTGTAGTGAGCCAAGATTGTGCCACTGCACTCCAGTTTGGGCAACAAAGTGAGACTCCATCTCAGAAAAAATAAATAAATAAATAAAGCAAACTGATATGCTAAGCTGTAAAACACACTACAAGAATTTTATTATTCAGTCACAAGTATTAATAGCAGAATAGACCAAGCTGAGAAAAGAAACTCAGAGCTGGTTCTCTGAATTAACACACTCAGATTAAAAAAAAAAAAAAAAAAAAAAAGGATATGAACGAATGAAAAAAATCCTCTAAGGAACATGAAATTATGTAAAGAGACTAAGTTTACAACTCACTGTCATCACTGAAAAAGAGAAAGAGAAAGTAAGGAACTTGGAAATCATATCTGAGAATATTGTATATGAAAATTTCCCCAAACTCACTAGCGAGGCCACCATTCAATTTCAGGAAATGCAGAGAACCCCTGTAAAAATTACACAAGAAGACCATCTCCAAGCCACATAGGCAAAAGCTCTCCAAGGTTGAAATGAAAGAAGTAAGGTTAAAGGCATCTAGTGAAAAGGGGCAGTTAACCCACAAAGAGGACCTCACCAACTTAACAGTGGATATTTCAGGAGAGATCCGAAAAGCCAGAAAAAAAATGTGGCCTATATTCAGCATTCTTAAAACAAAAAATTTCTAACCAAGAGTTTCATATTCAGCCAAACTAAGCTTCATAAGGGAAGGAAAAATAACATCTTTTTCAGACAAGCAAATGCTAAGGGATTTTGTTACCACCAGACCTCGCATACAAGAGGTTCTGAAGGAAGTGCTAAGCATGAAAAGGAAAGACAGTGACCAACAACTACAAAAAGACACTTAAGTACAAAGACCAGTGACACTATAAAGCAATCGTACAAACAAGTCTGCATAATAACCAACTAACAATTTGAAAACAGGAATAAATCTGTACATATCAATATTAACTTCTAATTAAATGAGCTAAATGCCCTTATTAAAAGGCACAAAGTTTCAAGTTGGATAAGGAAGCAGGAAGCAATGGCATGCTGTTTACAAGAGACCTATCTCACACATAGGCTGAAGTAAAGGGATAGAGAAAAATCTACCAAGCAAATGGAAAAACACAAAAAAGCAGGAGTTGCTATCCTAATTTTAGACAAAATGGACTTTAAACCAACAAAGATCATAAAAGCCTTGCTCACTGCTAGCACAGCAGTCTGAGATCCAACTGCAAGGTGGCAGTGAGGCTTGGGGAGGGGCGTCCACCATTGCTTAGGTTTGAGTAGGTAAACAAAGTGGCCGGGAAGCTTGAACTGGGTGGAACCCACCACAGCTCCAAGAGGCCTGCCTGCCTCTGTAGACTCCACCTCTGGCGTCAGGGCATAGCTGAACAAAAGGCAGCAGAAACTTCTGCAGACTTAAACGTCCCCGTCTGACAGCTTTGAAGAGAGTAGTGCTTCTTCCAGGACGGAGTTTGAGATCTGAGAATGGACAGACTGCCTCCTCCAGTGGGTCCCTGACCCTGAGTAGCCTAACTGGAAGACACCTCACAGTAGGGGCCAACTGACACCTCACACAGCCAGGTGTCCCTCTGAGACGAAACTTCCAGAAGAAGGATCAGACAGCAATACTTGCTATTCTGCAATATTTGTTGTTCTGCAGCCTCCACTGGTGATACCCAGGCAGAGTCTGGAGTGGACCTCCAGCAAACTCCAACAGACCTGCAGCTGAGGGTCCTGATTGTTAGAAGGAAAACTAACAAACAGATAGGACATCCACACCAAGACCCCATCTGTACGTCACCATCATCAAGGACCAAAGGTAGACAAAACCACAAAGATGGGGAGAAACCAGAGCAGAAAAGCTGAAAATTCTAAAAATCAGAGCGCCTCTTCTCCTTCAAAGGAACATAGCTCCTCACCAGCAATGGAACAAAGCTGGATGGAGAATGACTTTGACAAGCTGAGAGGAGAAGGTTTCAGATGATTGGTAATAAAAAACTTCTCCGAGCTAAAGGAGGATGTTTGAACCCATTGCAAAGAAGCTAAAAACCTTGAAAAGAGATTAGACAAATGGCTAACTAGAATAAACAGTGTGGAGAAGTCCTTACATGACCTGATGGAGCTGAAAACCATGGCAAAATAACTACGTGACATGTGCACAAGCTTCAGTAGCCGATTTGATCAAGTGGAAGAAAGGGTATCAGTGATTGAAAATCAAACGAATGAAATGAAGCAAGAAGGGAAGTTTAGAGAAAAAAGAGTAAAAAGAAACGAACAAAACCTCCAAAAACGATGGGACTATCTGAAAAGACCAAATCTACGTCTGACTGGTGTACCTGAAAGTGACAAGGAGAATGGAACCAAGTTGGAAACCACTCTTCAGGATATTATCCAGGAGAACTTCCCCAACCTAGTGAGGCAGGCCAACATTCAAATTCAGGAAATACAGAGAATGCCACAAAGATACTCCTCAAGAAGAGCAACTCCAAGACACATAATTGTCAGATTCACCAAAGTTGAAATGAAGGAAAAAATGTTAAGGGCAGCAAAAGAGAAAGGTTGGGTTACCCACAAAGGGAAGCCCATCAGACTAACAGCAGATCTCTGGGCAGAAACTCTACAAGCCAAAAGAAAGTGGGGGCCAATATTCAACATTTTTAAAGAAAAGAATTTTCAACCCAGAATTTCATATCCAACCAAACTAAGCTTCATAAGTGAAGGAGAAATAAAATCCTTTACAGACAAACAAACGCTGAGAGATTTTGTCACCACCAGGCCTGCCTTAGAAGAGCTCCTGAAGGAAGCACTAAACATGGAAAGGAACAACTGGTACCAGCCACTGCAAAAACATGCCAAATTGTAAAGACCATTGATACTAGGAAGGCACTACATGAACTAATGAGCAAAATAACAAGCTAACATCATAATGACAGGGTCAAATTCACACATAACAATATTAAACTTAAATGTAAATGGGCTAAATGCTCCAATTAAAAGACACAGACTGGCAAATTGGATAAGGAGTCAAGACTCATCAATGTGCTGTATTCAGGAGACCCATCTCATGTGCAGAGACACACATAGGCTCAAAATAAAGGAATGGAGGAAGATCTACCAAGTAAATGGAAACAAAATAAAGCAGGGGTTGCAATCGTAGTATCTGATAAAACAGACTTTAAACCAACAAAGATCAAAAGAGACAAGGCCATTACATAATGGTAAAGGGATCAATTCAACAAGAAGAGCTAACTGTCCTAAATATATATACACCCAATACAGGAGCACCCAGATTCATAAAGCAAGTCCTTGGAGACCTACAAAGAGACTTAGACTCCCAGACAATAACAATGGGAGACTTTAACACCCCACTGTCAACATTAGACAGATCCATGAGACAGAAAGTTAACAAGGATATCCAGGAATTGAACTCAGCTCCACACCAAGCAGATCTAATAGACATCTACAGAACTCTCTACCCCAAATCAATAGAATGATTCTTCTATTCTTCTCAGCACCACATCACACTTATTCCAAAATTGACCACATAGTTGGAAGTAAAGCACTCCTCAGTAAATATGAAAGATCCGAAATTATAACAAATTGCCTCTCAGACCACAGTGCAATCAAACTAGAACTCAGGATTATGAAACTCACTTAAAACCACTCAACTACATGGAAAGTGAACAACATGCTCCTGAATGACTTACATAACAAAATGAAGGCAGAAATAAAGATACTCTTTGAAACCAATGAGAGCAAAGACACAACATATCAGAATCTCTGGGACACATTTAAAGCAGTGTGTAGAGGGAAATTTATAGCACTAAATGCGCACAAGAGAAAGCAGGAAAAATCAATAATTGACACCCTAACATCACAATTAAAAGAACTAGAGAAGCAAGAGCAAACACATTCGAAAGCTAGCAGAAGGCAAGAAATAACTAAGATCAGAGCAGAACTGAAGGAGACAGAAACATAAAAAAACCTCCAAAAAATCAGTGAATCCAGGAGTTGGTTTTTTGAAAAGATCAACAAAATGGATAGACTGCTAGCAAGACTAATAAAGAAGAAAAGAGAGAAGAATCAAACAGACACAATAAAAAATGATAAAGGGGATATCACCACTGATCCCACAGAAATACAAACTACCATCAGAGAATACTAGAAACACTTCTGTGCAAATAAACTAGAAAATCTAGAAGAAATGGATAAATTCCTGGACACATACACCCTCCCAAAACTAAACCAGGAAGAAGTTGAATACCTGAATAGACCAATAATAGGTTCTGAAATTGAGGTAATAAGGAACAGCCTACCAACCAAAAAAAGTCCAGGACCAGACAGATTCACAGCCGAGTTCTACCAGAGGTACAAAGAGGAACTGGTACTATTCCTTCTGAAACTATTCCAATCAATAGAAAAAGACGAATCTTGCCTAATTCATTTTATGAGGCCAACGTCATCCTGATAACAAAGCCTGAAAGAGACACAACAAAAAAAGAGAATTTTAGACCAATATCCCCAATGAACATCGATGCAAAAATCCTCAATAAAATACTGGCAAATCATATCCAGCAGCACATCAAAAATCTTATCCACCGTGATCAAGCTGGCTTCATCCCTGGGATGCAAGGCTGGTTCAACATACACAAATCAATAAATGGAATCCATCATATAAACAGAACCAAAGATAAAAACCACGTGAATACCTCAATAGATGCAGAAAAGGCCTTCGACAAAATTCAACAGCCCTTCATGCTAAAAACTCTCAATAAATGAGGTATTGATGGGATGTATCTCAAAATAATAAGAGCTATTTATGACAAACCCACAGTCAATATCATACTGAATGGGCAAAAACTGGAAGCATTCCCTTTGAAAACTGGCACAAGACAGGGATGCCCTCTCTCACCACTCCTATTCAACATAGTGTTGGAAGTTCTGGTCAGGGCGATCAGGCAAGAGAAAGAAATAAAGGCATTCAATTAGGAAAAGAGGAAGTCAAATTGTCCCTGTTTGCAGATGACATGATTGTATATTGATAAAACCCTATCATCTCAGCCCAAAATCTTCTCAAGCTGATAAGCAACTTCAGCAAAGTCTCAGGATACAAAATAATTGTGCAAAAATCACAAGCATTCCTATACACCAATAACAGACAAACAGAGAGCCAAATTGTGAGTGAACTCCCATTCACAATTGCTTCAAAGAGAATAAAATACCTAGGAATACAACTTAAAAGGGATGTGAAGGACCTCTTCAAGGAGAAATACAAACCACTGCTCAATGAAATAAAAGAGGACACAAACAAATGGAAGAACATTCCATGCTCATGGATAGGAAGAATCAATATTGTGAAAATGGCCATACTGTCCAGAGTAACTTATAGATTCGATGCCATCCCCATCAAGCTACCAATGACTTTCTTCACAGAATTGGAAAAAAACTACTTTGAAATTCATATGGAAACAAAAAAGAACCTGCATTGCCAAGACAATCCTAAGCCAAAAGAAAAAAGCTGGGGGCATCGCGTTACCTGACTTCAAACTATACTACAGGGCTACAGTAACCAAAACAGCATGGTATTGGTACCAAAACAGAGATATAGACCAATGGAACAGAATAAATACCCCGGAAATAATGCCACACATCTACAGCCATCTGATCTTTGACAAACCTGACAAAAACAAGAAATGGGGAAAGAATTCCCTATATAATAAATGGTGCTGGGAAAACTGGCTAGCCATAAGTAGAAAGCTGAAACTGGACCCCTTCCTTACACCTTATACAAAAATTAATTCAAGATGGATTAAAGACTTAAATGTCAGAACTCAAACCCTAAAAACCCTAGAAGAAAACCTAGGCAATACCATTCAGGACATACTTTATGACTAAAACACCAAAAGCAATGGCAATAAAAGCCAAAATTGACAAATGGGATCTAATTAAACT
Source organism: Papio anubis (assembly GCF_008728515.1). Taxonomy (NCBI): domain Eukaryota; kingdom Metazoa; phylum Chordata; class Mammalia; order Primates; family Cercopithecidae; genus Papio; species Papio anubis. Next base: position 78,345,502 of record NC_044989.1, read on the forward strand.
AAAGAGCTTCTGCACAGCAAAAGAAACTACCATCAGAGTGAACAGGCAACCTACAGAATGGGAGAAAGTTTTTGCAGTCTACTCATCTGATAAAGGGCTAATATCCAGAATCTACAAAAAACTTAAACAAATTTACAAGAAAAAATCAAACAACCCCATCAAAAAGTGGGCAAAGGATATGAACAGACACTTCTCAAAAGAAGACATTTATGCAGTCAACAGACACATGAAAAAATACTCAGCATCACTGGCCATCAGAGAAATGCAAATCAAAACCACAGTGAGATACCAGCTCACTCCAGTTAGAATGGTGATCATTAAAAAGTCAGGAAACAACAGGTGCTGGAGAGCATGTGGAGAAATAGGAACACTCTACACCGTTGGTGGGACTGTAAATTAGTTCAATCATTGTGGAAGACAGTGTGGCAATTCCTCAAGGATCTAGAACTAGAAATACCATTTGACCCAGCCATCCCATTACTGGGCATATACCCAAAGGATTATAAATCATGCTGCTGCAAAGACATATGCACACATATGTTTATTGTGGTACTATTCACAATAGCAAAGATTTGGAACCAACCCAAATGTCCATCAATGATAGATTGGATTAAGAAATGTGGCACATATACACCATGGAATACTATGCAGTCATAAAAAGAATGAGTTAATGTTCTTTGTAGGGACATGGATGAAGCTGGAAAACATCATTCTTGTGATAGCAAACTATCACAAGAACAGAAAACCAAACACCGCATGTTCTCACTCATAGGTCGTAATTGAACAATGAGATCACTTGGACACAGGGTGGGGAACATCCCACACCAGAGACTGTCATGGGGTGGGAGGAGTGATGGGGGATAGCATTAGGAGATATACCTAATGTAAATGACGAGTTAGCATGTGCAGCACACCAACATGGCAGGTGTACACATATATAACAAACCTGCACGTTGTGGCCATGTACCCTAGACCTTAAAGTATAATTAAAAAAAAAAAAAAAAAAAGAAAGAAAAGAAAAAAGAAAAGAAAATTAAAGGGAAACCAAAAAAAAAAAGAGAAAAGAGATCAAATGACCCTTGCCTCAGTCACCATTGCTTGTATTATTCAACACAAATCCACAGTTCACTTTTCATTGGCAACACTAACATATCACTATATTTAGTGTGATATTATAATCCCTCAAATTATTTTGAAGGAGGAAGACTCTGCCAATAACCCACTGTAGCATTAGAAACATGTAAACACATAATATAATACATATTGTGTATGTATTCCAAAGGGAGAATGTCCCTAACATGTTACACTTAAATGCAATATTAAACATCAACTATCACTTCTTAAAAAAAAAAAAAAAAGGAAATCAGTATATCAAGGAGATATTTGCACTGTTGCAGCACTATTGACCATAGCCATGGTATGAAATCACCCTAAGCGTCCATCAGTGAATGAATGGGTAAATAAAATGTTGTATATATACACAATGAAATTTTATTCAGCCAAAAAGAAGAATTCTGTGAATATAGAATATAGAAAAAGTCCATTCTGTGAATATACCAAGATACCACAGGTATGCTTGAAATATGTACAACTGTGATATAGCAATAAAAAGGTACGATAAAAGAGACAGTTCTAACAAAAACAAACAGAAATAATTAAAAATAAGACAATGCAATGGCCTCAAGGTAGTTAGATAATGACATTACTTATAGTTTTCTCAATATAAGGAATATTATTTTGTTATTAATAATTTTATTAAAAATCTTTACATCTATAGGGAATTCTCAATATACAACATGTCTAAAGTTCACAGAACACATTTATGATGCACAATTTGATTGTAAAACAAAAGCATGTACATACACATATATATGCATAACCTGGGAACTTATTTACATATATGTAAATATGTTTAATTTTTTGGTTTTTTTGTTTGTTTGTTTGTTTTTGAGATGGAGTTTCACTCTTGTTGCCCAGGCTGGAGTGCAATGGCACAATCTTGGCTCACGATCTTGGTTCACCACAACCTCCACCTCCCAGGTTCAAATGAGTTTCCTGTTTCAGCCTCCTGAGTAGCTGGGTTTACAGGCATGAGCGTCCACGCCTGGCTAATTTTGTATTTTTAGTAGAGATGGGGTTTCTCCATGTTGGTCAGGCTGGTCTCGAACTCCCGACCTCAGGTGATCCACCCGCCTCGGCCTCCCAAATGCTGGGATTACAGGCATGAGACACTGCACCCGGCCTAAATATGTTTAGCTTTTAAATGTGTTAGATTACTTTTGGATTTGATTACTGTCATGTTTTACATTGCTAAATTATGAAACATTTGATATTTACAAATTCTTTATTAGTATGATAGAAAACATATATCAATCCACCACTTAAACCAAGAAATGTAACAACATACTTCTTATTCTTGTTTCTTTATGTTGCTTAAAATTATAACTGACACTACTACTTTTTGTGGTAATAACTATTTCTTTCTGGTATTTATTTTCCATGTTTTCATTTTCAATAATTTTGGTAATATTTTTAAGTGTTCCTATTGCAAATGCCCTATAGCTGTTTTCCCCAAAATCTAATCTGAGAATTTATGTTTTTTGTAGGGAAATTAAACACATTGCACTTAATATAAAAATAGACTCAATTTAAACTTACCTATATATATTATTGAATTCTTTTTTTATGACTCCTTTCTTGTATCCTACATGTTACTTTGTGGATTTTGTTTTATTTTGCTGACTGATTTTATTTTGTTTTCTTTCAGATGTGTTCTACAAGTGTTAAAATTCTTCAGTATTTAAATCATTGAGCATAATTTTTTGTGTGTGTGTTTGGATGATTTTTTGATTGTTTGTAGATTTGAAATTCATAATGATTTTTTTCTGTAAAAAAAAAAAAAGATTTTGCTCTGTAGTCCTCTTAAACCCAATTTTGCCAATATATTATCTAATAAAAATCTGTTTATTTGTTGTTAGTAGCTATTTTTCTGTTTTTATTAATTATTGATATATCTTTGACATTATAAATTTATTACAATATATCAACAAGATGTTTTTTTCGTTTTTCTGCTTTTTGTTACAGGTATGTTTATTTGCTTCATTTCCAGAAAATATTTTCCTATTAAATAGATTATCCAGTCTCTCTTCTAACTTCATTGACTACTCTGAACTGTTAGACAAATCCTGAAACTTGTGTTTAATTTGATGATGAAAAAAGTTACTTTAAACCAAGATTATGTAATAACCAGGAACCTGTTTTATCCTAAAAATCAGATTTCAAAATATGTAATGGTTAACAAATGCTACTTCACAGAAATTAACTCAAAATGGATCATTATTTTAAATGTAAAACACAGAACTACAAAATCATAGAATATAACCGAGAGGAAAATCTAGATTTGGTGAGATTTCTAATACACCACCAAGATGTGATCCAGGAAAGAAATAATCGATCAGCTGTACTTTATTAAAATTAAATTTTTCTGCTTTATGAAAGACACTGTCAAAGGAATAAGAAGACAAGTCACTGAGAAAATATATTTGCAAAATGTATGTCTGATAAAAACTGTTATCCAAAATAAACAAAAATTTGTTCAAAAGCAACAATAAGAAAATAAGTTGATTCAAAAAATGTGCAAAACACCCAAACATACATCTCACCAAAGAAGATATACATATGGTAAATAAGCATAAGAAAATTCTCACATCATGTGTTATTAGGAAAATGCAAATTAAAACAATGAGGTACCACTACACTGTACATGTTAGAATCACCAAAATGCAAAACACTGGCAACACCAAATGCTGGCAAGGATGTGGAACAAGAACTGTCACATAATGCTGGTGGAAATGTAAATTGTGCAGCCACTTTGGAAGACAGTTTGGCAGTTTCTTCGAAAACTGAATATACTCTTACCACATGGTCCATGAATTGTACCTCGTGGAATTTACCTAAATGAGTTCAAAACTTATGTTCACACAGAAACCTGTACATTGATGCTTATAGTAGCTTCATTCATAGTTGTCAAAATTTGGAAGCAGCTGAGATGTCCTTCAGTAGGTGAATGGGAAAATATATTGTCGTACATTTAAGCTACAGAATATTTTTTCAGCATTAAATAGAAATACCCTATCAATCCATGAAAAGACAAACAATCCTTAAATATATATTATTAAGTGAAAAAAGCCAACCTGAAAAAGCTACATAATATATGATTTCAACTATAGGGTCATTCCGAAAAAGGCAAAACTATGGAGACTGAATAAAGATCAATGGTTGCCTAGTGTTAATGGAAAGGGAAGGCTGACTTGGTGGATCACAGAGATTTTTAGGACAGTGGAACTATTCTGTATGATCCTATGATGGTGGATACATGTCATTCCAAACACATAGAATGTACAACATCAAGAGTGAAGCCTAATGTAAACTATGGTCTTTGGTGATGATGATGTATTATCAATGTAATAAATGTACCACTGTGGCACTGGATGTAGGTGGTGGGAGAGGCTGTGTGTGCATGTGTGGAACAGGCAGGGGTTATATGGCAAATCCCTGAACCTTCTGCTCACTTTTGCTGTAAACCTAAAACTCCTCTAAAAATAAATACTGGAGGACATTTTGAAGTACATCCTGGGCCAGAATGGAACTCACTGCCTTCAAGGAAAGGACCCAGTTTTTGCAGAATTCATCAGGAGCTGACTAAAGTGCCCATGGGCCCTCAACAATAAGCAATGGTAGCCGGGCAGTACTCACTGTGGGCCTTGAGTGACCCTCAAAACCATGCTGACTCCAAGTGTGAACCAGCACATAACCAGCTGTGGTGGCTATGGGGAGAGACCCCTTCCACTTGAGCAAAGGAGAGAGAAGAGTAAAGGAAACTTTCTCTTGAGCTTGGGTAACAGCTCAGCCACACTGAGGTCTTAGCTCCTTGATGACATTTCTGGACCTGTCCTGGGACAGAGGAGAATCCTGGAAAGAGAGACTTAGTGAGACAGGAGAATAAGACCTAGAGGTAGAAAACCTAGGGCCGGGCGCGGTGGCTCAAGCTTGTAATCCCAGCACTTTGGGAGGCCGAGACGGGCGGATCACGAGGTCAGGAGATCGAGACCATCCTGGCTAACACGGTGAAACCCCGTCTCTACTAAAAAAAATACAAAAAACTAGCCGGGCGAGGTGGCGGGCGCCTGTAGTCCCAGCTACTTTGGAGGCTGAGGCAGGAGAATGGCAAACCCGGGAGGCGGAGCTTGCAGTGAGCTGAGATCCGGCCACTGCACTCCAGCCTGGGCGACACAGTAAGACTCCATCTCAAAAAAAAAAAAAAAAAAAAGAAAAAAGAAAACCTAAGGACTTCCTAGAACTCAATTAAATGGCAACACGCCAGCTGTGACAGGGAATATCCTCTTCATTTACATAGGGTATACACCAAGTAACCAATGGAAACCTCTAGAGGGTATTTAAACCCCAGAAAATTCTTTAACCACGCTCTTGAGCTGCTTGCCTGGGCTCGTTCCCACCCAGTGGAGTATGTGAAGACATATATGAACGACATACAAATGTCTGGAAATTTAAAACCTCATAATGGAAATGAGAGAATTCAATAAGAACAACAACAAATCTCTCAAAACTTCAGATGACTTAGGAAAAACTAACAAAGCATTCAGGGGATTTTCAAACTGAATTCATAACCTTCTCTAACAATTTGTACTCCTTGCGAGACACATGTTTTAAACACGCAAAGAGCAATGACAAAAATTAACCATGTAATAAGTCACAAAATAAATGTCCACAAACCTCAAAATGTTGAGATTATAATATCATTACAAAACTAAGTAAGATAAAACTTAAAAAAATAGACAATTCCCTGCCTAATTGAAATTTAGGAACATTCTTTTTAAAAAGTAAGTATAACTTGTTCATTGTTATTGGAATCCCTAACGTGCTTGTCTTTCTGATCCTATTCCCTTGTCCTTCTTCACTAAACAGGTATACTGACATTTTCAAAATTTTTACCCTGTTGGTTTTTTAATAATGTCTTGAATACCTGCATGTATCTATAGAACTATATTACATATGTTTTGTTATTTTTTACATTTGTCCATGTTTTCTGTCTCTATATTTTCCTCTGAATCTTTCTTTCTAATGTAAACTTTTGTTTTTAGGAATGATTCATTTTGTTGTGTAAAATGATTGCCACACACACTATATATAAATATTAGTTTATATTATATATTAGTTTTTTAGTTGCATTTTTGTTTTTATTATTTTAATTTTAATTTTAATTTTTTTGGTGGGTTCATAGTAGGTGTATATATTTATCTGGTATATAAGATATTTTGATAAAGACATGCAACGTGAAATAAGCACACCATGGAGAATTCGGTATCCATCCCCTCAAGTATTTATCCTTTGAGTTACAAAGAATCCAATTATACTTTTTACGTTATTTTAAAATGTGTAATTAAGTTATTATTGACCGTAGTCACCCTGTGGTGCTATCAAATAGTAGATCTTACTAACTCTACTTTTTATGTGCCCATTAGGATACTTAGACACGACTCCATTTATCTGTTCTCCAAAGAGTGGACACTTGTATCCAACAGTGGATACTAGTGTCTTTCTTCTGGTGCATACTGAATGCAGGCAAGGGAAGGTTAAAGGTAATTTAGGAGAGAGATTGTTGGGATTTAGGGTCTCCACATATTTAATTTTACAAGAATATGACAGTATTTCCCCAAATCAGTTTTTTTCAAATTTTACTCCCAACAATATGAACTCGTTTTGTTTTTTAAATAATTCAAAAATTAAGTTTTCAGAGTTAAATTTGCCATCTTAATGGTGTAAATTGTATTTTTGTGGTTTTTTATTTACTTAATTATTAATGTCAGTTGAACTATCACCAATGTTACTAATCATTTCACATTTATTCATTGTGGGTGGTTCATATATTCTGAAATGCCCTTTTATTTCTTTTGCCTATAAATTTGTACATTGTATCATTTTTTATTTGTAAGAGATTACATGCATGTGTAGTTACATGTTTGCATGTTTTAAACAATAACACTTTGGTAATTATAAGTGTGGCAGGTGTAAACTGCCAACGGCATTATTTGGTGTTTTCTCATGGAATCTTTGAATACATTAGAACATTTTATTTTTATTTTATTTTATTTGCATTATAGAAAATTGTATTTATTTATTTATTTAACCTTTATTTGAGGATCAGGGGTACATGTGCAGGTTTGTTCTTTATCCTGTCACAGGGATTTGCTGTACAGATTATTTTGTCACCCAGGAACTAAGCCTAGAACCCAATAGTTATTTTTTCTACTTCTCTCCATCCTCCCACCCTCCATTCTCAAGTGGGCACCCTTAAGTAGACCACAGTGTCTGTTGCATTTGAACATTTTATACTTATAATGCATCATTTTATTTATAGTTACCCTAATTTTTTAGTTAAGAAATTATTTTCTACCCTGAATTATAAAATAGCTTTCTACATTTTCTTGTAAATAATTATTTTATTTGACTTAAAATATTTCATTGTTTTAGAATTATTTTTGTTTGTGGCACAGGGTATGAATCAATTTTTTAAACATTTTTTAAATATGAAAAAATATTATATTGTATTTATATTGAACAGTCATTTCTTTTCATCTTCTCAGAGGCTACCTTTATGATCCTTAAAGTTCCACATGTGTGAGTGTGCATCTAGGCTCCTTACTGAGTGCCACTGGTCAATTTGGCTAGGACTGAAATTTACATTTACTCAATCTTCTTTCAAGGAGGTCTTCATGACTATTGGCCTTTTTTCCTGTCACATACACTTTAAAATTTGTTGCATTCCATTCAAAAATCCCACCAGAATTCAATGATATAGCATAAATTTTGTGTCATTTTGACGTTTTTTATTTTGTTAAAATATTAGCTTTTTATATTTATGAAGAAATCAGATTTCTCTATTTAACTATGCACTATTTAATGTATTCCTACAGTTATATATTTTCCTCCCATAGTTTACACGTGTATTATTTGATGAATTCCTTGAGTTCTTATGTATGTGGTTAAAAATTTTATTCTTTTATTCCATTTTTTAATGCTTTGTCTCTAAGCATAGAGACATAAATGATATTTGAATATTTGAACACTGACTTTCTATCTCTGTATTTGTTATTTTATTAACTTTAAAAGCTTGGTTTATTTCTTTCCAATTCTTACAAGTGTTATGTTTGATTTTAATTATTCCTAAGCACTTTAGGACCTCCCATATAATGATGAGTGGAAGTAGTCATAGCCACTATTTTAATCTTGCTCCTGATTTTAAAAATAAAATTTTTGCATTTCAGTATTAATGATACTGATGTTTACTTTTTGATTTTTCCAGATGCTCTTTATTAGGATAACGAAGTTCCTTTCTATGCACCATTTGTCAAGAGTGTTTTAAAATCAGAAATAGTATTGAATTTTTTCACATGTATTCTCTGGAAATTCTATATTGATCAATAGTTTTCCATATATTCCTGTAATCTATTAATGTAAGGAACTATGTTGATTTAGTTTATACAGGTAAACCACCTTGAATTCTTGAAATAATCCAACTTTATGCATATACATATATATTATGCTGGATTCAATTTCCTAATATTTTATTTACTATTTTAGAATTTATTTCTACAGGACAATTTTGGGTCTAGTTTTACATTCTTTTACTGTGTCTACTTAGTTCTGTTTTGTGTTTATTTATGTGATGATAAATATGAGAAAATTAATGCTTCAATAATTAAATCTGCGGTGGAAAATCTCACTTTTTCATAAGAATATTCAAAAGCTCAAATGTAAATTATTTAAGTTGTGTGTTATAAGTAATTCACAATTAAAATCTAAGTTGGAAGAGTCATCATTAAAGGATGCCTACCATGAGACTTTCTTAATACAAACAATTGATCCTTGATTTACCTGGTTTACACAGTTGGATACTTAAATTTTAGTTCTCACAGGAGAATGAATCCTTCTTTGAATTTTACATTTATACGCAACCGCCTGGAAGAAGTATATTCCTGTCAGGTATTTTAAGATTGATAATAAATTATACCTTAATTTTAATAAAGTTCATTTAAAAGTGAACCAAATGACTACTTTTGAAGATTTGATGTATGAATAAAGTCGTTGAAAATGTTTATTTTCTTTATGCCAAAGGTTTTGTCAGATAAACGTATGGTTGATGGTAAATGGCTGCATTTCATACTGAATTATTCTCAAGCCCTGGGTATTTTACATATTGTGTCCATTATAAGACACATAGCTTTGTGATTTTATCCAAACAAACTGGAATAAGACATATTCTATTTGTATTACTCATTTCTGACATTATCCCAAGCTACTTTTTGATCTCAGGAAGGATAATTAAAGACTGCTTTATGTTACCAAATTCTGTCTCCATCCTATCCTAGTCACAAAGCTCCACTATATTTTCCAGACTTCTTTCTACTTAGGGAAACAACATGCCAATATTGTGTGGATAAAAGTGATGAATCCTGGCCCGTAATAATTTTTACACACTCCGCTCACGATCTTATTCCAGAGTCTGGCCCATGAAAGTTTCCCAGGCTAGCTTCCATACTTTTTATTTTCCTTTTCTTTTATTCCTGAATTCCTTGTTTGTGAGGACATTTTTATTCAAAGTCTGGTGACACCCGTGATTTATTTCAGGAATAATATCATTCAAGATTGTGTAAGGCTGTGGCATTCCCTTCTGAGAATCACTACAATCTAACTATGCACTAGTAGGTATCTCCACCTTTGAAGTATAATTTTCATCTTTATTCTTATATTCTGGTGTGTCCATAAACTGGCTGCTTACCAGGAAGAGATAAAAAATGAGCAAGCTGTTTTATTTTTCAGTTATATTCTATATCCTCCCATGAAACTTAACATACTAGACAACCAAACGAATTGCTCTGTAACCATACGTGAGAAAAATATACTTATAAAACTACCTGGATGATAAAATGTAGGCTCTTATCCTTATCATCTGTACAATGTTGGATGCTAATTTTTAAAATCAATAATAAATAGATTTTTACAATATTATGACACATACCAAAGGTGTATCATTTTTTTAAAATTCCTTTTCAGCTTTACCTATCACCTCAATTTTTTTTATTATTATTATACTTTATATACCTGATGTAAATGACGAGTTGATGGGTGCTGACGAGTTGATGGGTGCAGCACACCAACATGGCACAAGTATACATATGTAACAAACCTGAACGTTATGCACATGTACCCTAGAACTTAAGGTATATCATTTTTAATCCTACTGTCACTAAATACCATGATTGCATCATTTCATTTTCCCACTTAAAGCCTAAATTTAAAAATGGGTATAGAATTATTTTCACTTAGGAATCTTGATTTAACATACATAAGTCAGCTTTTACATTCAGAATATCACTTTCTCCCTCAGTGATGAGTAACAACACCCTGCAAATGGTGATATAAGAAGGATGTGCAGGAGATGAGGCTGATTTTGCTCACTCGCATTATCTTTCCTTTTGACTCATTAAGATCAGGTAACCCATTAGTCCACCAAGTCTTCTTCTTCTTTTTTTTTTTTTGAGATGGAGCTTCATTCTTGTTGCTCAGGCTGGAGTGCAATGGCATCGTCTTGGCTCACTGCAACCTCTGCCTCCTGCGTTCGAGCAATTCTCCTGCCTCAGACTCCTGAGTAAATGGAATTACAAGCATGTGCCACTAAGCTCGGTCGATTTTTGTATTTTTAGTAGAGACGGGGTTTCACCATTTTGATCAGGTTGGTCTGAAACTCCTGACCTCAGGTGCTCCATCTGCCTTGGCCTCCCGAGCATATCATTCCTAATACTGTCTTGATGTGTATTAATTTTGTTGAAATGATCTGTCTTTCCTGTTAGTTTATACAAATGTTACCCAATATTCCACTCATACACCCTCAAGAATTCTTCTATTTCTAATAAAATACACAGTAAACTTCCTTTTCCTTGAAATAATATTGAACTAACTAGAACTATTCTTCAAATTACTGATTTATATATTTTATGATAAATGTGTTGCAAATATTGTGATTTAGATGATGTAAATATTTACAGTGTACTGATCTTAACTTTTCAATTTCATATTCCCTTCTTGCTGGTGAAGGTCATATTTTTCATTTATTCTAGATTACTTTTAACTCCTGCTGCAGAGCTAACAGTATAAAAAATGTAATAGACCCTTCATTGATTAAGTAATTGATTGATTTTTGACTATCTAATACAGATGGGAGAATTCTACTTACCATGGTGATCATCAATCACCTTGTAAAAAATGAAACAATAAACTAGCCATGAAAAATATATTTAACTGGTGCCAAATTTTCTCACTCAAAAATCAGAATCCTCAGGTAATTCCCACAAAGAATGCTGTTTGAATCAAAGCTAATTGTTAACCTGCTTACTTGTTTTGTTTTGTGTTTTTATTACTACAGTGGGGATTGCTTCCATTCAATAATGCCATTAGACAGATAACTGATTCTATATAAATTCATAAATCTTTATTTCATCATTTTCAGAGACTGTACTTTGCCATCTGGGAATTCATTATGACTTTAAGACCTACAAAATTTCCAAAAAAAAATAGATTCAGTATAAAATATTATATTTAAGCAAATTCATTAAAACTCCTATTCCTCGCAACCTTACTATATATTAGTTAGTTTTATTCTAAACTTTCCCAAGGGTAGAATTAAATATGCTCCTTGCTACTCTAACTCTGGCTGATATTCCATTCCTTTCCAAAAGAGGAAATGACTTTTCTCATAAGAGTATCATCAACTAATCTATTATTTTGTTACTGATGAAACCAGAGTTGGCTTTTTATTATTTTTAATGTAGAAGCTTTATATTTTATGCAAATGTGTGTGTTTTCAATATAGTTTATAAATGCATTGAAGCTTATTAAGAAAAAAATACAACTAGTACTATCCATATTATATACAAAGGATAAAATATGTCTATTTTTATGTTTTATGTCTATTTTATGTGTGTATGTTTATGCTTGTGAATGTGTCTATATCTAAATATATTTAAATATAGATATGGACCTATAACTACATAAAAGGTGACAAATTTGGAAAGTTTTGACAATGATAATTTCTGGGGTGAATACAAATGGAGATATTTATATTTTACTAAACGTATTCCCATAGTTTAAAATATTTCACAAGAATATCTGAATACATTATCATATATGTATGAAAAAATAACTAAACGGAGTTTTTACCTTGTTTAGAAAAATATTTGTGTTTCTACTTCTATGATTTTATTTTTTAAAAATCATATAAACCTGCTGAATCATATTTTATAATTATTTTGATAGAGATTTAGTTCTTTAAAATTAATCATTAATCTGTTGTCATAAAATTATTGCATTGTTAAATGATTTCTCTTCCCAGTTTTAACTGCTATATGAATCAGACACTAAGCACATGGGTATGCAACTGGACTCTTAATATCATTTGGTACATTAATGAATGAATCTGGGGCCCTTATATTATTTTAGATATAGTAACATTATTGAATATTTGAATGCTTTGCAGTGATGAAATTCATTCCTATTACTTCAGGCATAGCTAAATACTTGCCATATGTATATAAATGCATTGATGTCACCCTGTCCTCTCTAACTGTTCTACCTTCAACTTGTCCATTGGATTCACTGCCTGCAGAACAACTCAGAGAAACAACACTGCTGCTCCTAGCTGCTATGAAAATACCTCTGACATGGAAAGAAAGGGTGCAATTTTGGAATGCCCATATTGCTTCCAACATTCATGATGCCAGAGCATCGCTGTGTTATAGACTTACATGGTAATAACTGCCCCTCCCAAAATCTATATGAACATTTTTCACCTGGATTTGAAAGAAACTTTTTTTTTTTTTTGAGACGGAGTCTGGCTCTGTCGCCCAGGCTGGAATGCAGTGGTGCGATCGCGGCTCATTGCAAGCTCCACCTCCTGGGTTCACGCCATTCTCCTGCCTCAGCCTCCCGAGTAGCTGGGACTACAGGCGCCCGCCACCAGGCCTGGCTAACTTTTTTTTTTTTTTTTTTTTTTTTTTTTAGTAGAGGTGGAGTTTCACCATGTTAGCCAGGATGGTCTTGATCTCCTGACCTCGTGATCCGCCTGCCTTGGCCTCCCAAAGTGCTGGGATTACAGGCGTGAGCCACCGCGCCCAGCCAGAAGCCTTTCTTTTACCACAAGTGTCACAAAGTCTTATTTTAACATATATTTTAACCACTAATGAGCACCATTTGATCAAATTTTTATCAAGCTACTTGTGAAACAGATTTATAAATTTATTGGTTTCTGGTCCTTTCTCCACTACTCATTCAACTCAATTAAAGTCAGGTTCCTAACAGGAAAGAGATCCATGTCAGTGTTCTATTTCCCTCCATGTTCTCATGATCTTGCCACCAATCAAAATTAAAATTTACTACATTAGTCGCAAAATAAAATCTACGCACATTGACCAAGAGAAATACATACTGAAAAAGTAGAAATCTGAGAAGAGGTTTAGAAAGAAGGTAACATAACATGCATCTGGGTCTCATCTCAGCCATTAAAAATTCCTCAGTATGATTGTTATATTTATTTAATGTTGGGAAAACCACATACATATAACAAATATCTAATACATTTACATACATATATATGTAATGTTAGAACTATTCTCTCTCAGGATATAAATAACATGGGTCTTTTCAAAAGAATCAACAATATAAACCAAGATAAAAAACTGTGAATTTAAGAAATACATTCTTTTAAAATTATATTTCCAATAATAATAATAATAATAAACAAGCCTTAAGTAGCATTATTTGTTCTAAGGCTATTACAGAAAAATAGTGAAACATTGAAATATTTATATATGTAGAAAATCCAGAATAATTTATAGGCAAACTACTAAAATCAATAGGAAATTTATTAATATTGCTGGATTCAAGTTTAATATTTTAAAAAAATAATTGTAGGCCAGGTGCAGTGGCTCACACATATAATTCCAGCACTTTGGGAGGCCAAAGGTGGGTGGATTGCTTGAAGCCAGGAGTTGAAGACCAGCCTAGGCAACATATTAGGTTAGTGCAAAAGTAATTGTCATCTTTGCTGTGACCTTAATGGCCAAAAACGCAATTACTTTTGCACCAACCTAATAATACGCCCTCCCCCTCCTTGTTTAAAAAAAAAAAGTATATTTACAAATCAGCAACAGCAGAAAACAAAAACTAAAGTAAAACAACAGTAGCATTATTAATGGAAATCATTACATTAACTGTCAGTACATTAACTATGTAACAAAAATATATAAAAACCTCTACATTAAAACAAGCAAATACTGCTAGGACAAATTGATTTCTTAATGAATGATTTAAAGAAATACTCAATATTGTAAAGTATAGAATTTTCTCAATTGAATATACAGAATAAACATATTCTAATTAAAATCCCAAGGAAAACAGAAATTGATAAAGAGAAAGCACATTTATGGAATGAATGATATAGTTTCATTACTTGATATCTATATTACATAGGCATAAATTAGATACGCAAGAAAAATACAAAGTAGATAGGGCTCTAAGGAGATGTCAATAACTTATTCATAGATAACAATATCCAGTTTATGGCAGCCATGTTGAACTAGGCAAAAATAGAGATGATGAATAAATTATGTTAAATGAATTTTAAAATCACATGGTATAACTTTTAATATAATAATTATATTAGTAATGATAGTATAATTGATGTAGACATGATTTGGTTAGATATATTTATCAAATGGTTTTTAATAAGACATGTTTAAAGAAACAAAATTCTCTCAAAGTTGAGAGGCCAATTTAAATACAAAATGAGGCCATATTATAGCAATTAATAAAATAAAATAAACATTTACTCTGAAGAAGTCATGCAATCAGAGAGTGCAAAATTTCCTTAATTTCTGGGTAAGGAATAATAATTATATACACAGCACAAAAATTGAATAAAGTTTTCAAATGAATCAACCAACCAATTAATCAGTCAACTTAGAAGTCCTATCCTATGCATTACTTTCCTTTTGAGAATTCCTGTGAAAGATCTTAAGTGAAGAAATCAGAGAGAAGAGAGATCTGAGTTAATAGCTTTGTGAAATGTAGCTTTGTGATTGTTGGCAAATAATTCAAACGCATTGAATAAGTTTCTTTATCCATAGGTGTGCATATTTAATTCTGAATATATTAAATTGTCTCTGTACATACACATACACACACAAAAATAATTCATGTTATAAAAGACAAAATGGTATATTAAAATCAAATATACACTAAATTTTGGCCAATAAAATGTAATTATAGTTATTATTAAAGTGGTTGCAATTGAAAAAAATACCAAAAATACACCATGGAAACATGATAATAGCTAAAATATATTGAGTTCATCATATGTCACTACTGATTTCTTCCCAATAGAGGTACTATGATCCGGCCACTTCCTTTATGGAAGCACAGACCAGATAAGTAAACTTACGACAGAGATACACCTATCAGGATGAGGAGCCTGCATTCTAATCCTTTCAAATGGTAGATTTCTAGCTTAAAGAAGAATTTTCAAATTGGAACTAACTGCAAACATTAAAATGTACAGATCCGAACTGTTCAATGAGCTTTGACAGTCATGTACACTAGGGCACCGCTCAATCCACATTATAGAACAGCTCTTAACATCTTAGAGGCTTTCCACAGTCAATCCCTACTCCTGAGGAAATAGCCTCAGGAATAGCTTTGCCTATTCTTGAATTTTATATAAATGAAAATATAGTATATAATATTTTATCTTGGCATCTTTTGTGCAACATAAAGTTTTAAACTTTGATCCATATTGTTGCCTATTTAATTCCCTGTTTTTTATTTTATTGTGAACTAGTATTCTCTTGTATAATATGCCACAGATTCCTTATCCAGTCCTGTATTGATAAACGTGAGTAGTTTTTACTTTGGGGGAAGGAGGATAATTCATAACACTTCTCTAACTATTCTTGTACAGGTCTCTTTTCGTGGACCTATGTTTTCCTTTCTCTTTAGAAAGTAAATAACTTGGAGTAGAATTGCTGAGTCAGAAGGTAGATGCCAACTTTTCAAGAAACTGGCAAACAGTTCTGCAAATGGTTATACCATTGCACACTCCCATTAGCAATAAGAAAGTTATGATTGTCCCACATTTTCCTCCAATTTTTGTGTTTCCAGTCTTTTTAATTTTAGCCATTCTTGGGGGTGTCTCTTTGTTTTAGAAATCCAGCTCTTAACCACCGAGCTCTATGTCCTTATATATAATGCTCAAAACCATTCTAATTTCAGTGAATATGTTCTAAACCACAATAAATTCACGAAGATAGCAGTCAGATTAAAAGGCATGGTATAATTTCAATAGACTATTAAGAGAAAGTATTAAAATGTTCTCTAAACAAAACATGGTGTTACACTTAGAGAAGATGAGTGCTTAAGTTCAAATTTGACTTTTCCCCTTCAGACCAAAATAGTAATTTCTTTCATATTACATATGATTCAATTCCTGAGAGGACAGCTTAACTGAATGAAGCCAAGGTCCTTTTAATTTGACCCCCAAATCTAGCTTTATTTTATTTTTTTAAGTGTTTGTCCTCAGGGCTCCTGTCAAAAAAAAACCTAGCTATGAGACTGCTAAGAGAAAAAGATGGAAGAGACAGGTACCGCAGGTAAAGAGAGTAACTCTGTGTGATAAATCCTCCAGGGCCCAATTACCAGCTGCAAAATTGAGTAAGTCACATTCATTTTTGACTTCAGACATTCTGTTCTCAATTTATTTTTCTGTCATATCACAAATACTAGAAAAAAAGTTTTATCTACAACTTGAATTAATGTTTCCATTGCAGATAGCATATTATATATTAAGTTATTCATTCCTTTTATTAACTGCAGATAATTATAATTTTAATTCATTGTTTGCCCTAACTTTTGGTACTAAAAATCAGAGGGAATGTCTACAAAATGTATGCCTTAAAAATAGTATAAGAACATCTGAACCAGAGAATACTTTCTAAGAAAGGAAGCAAAAAGGAAAAAAAAAAAAAAATCTCTATATAAACTTTTACGAAGTTTTAACTCCTGTTTAAAACTGGTTCTCATCGCAATTTGGTAAGACAAACTAATGTAATCATTTTTCTAAAAAATAATCACTTGAAAACTTTTTTTGATAGTTTATGAATAGACAATTTCATCACCATTTGAAGAGATGAGGTGAATCTGCTGTTCTATTTGTCTTCTAGACTAAGGTATTATTGCTTCTGACTTTGTTAAAAAATTTAAAAAGAAACCAAACAGAGTGAGTTATTTTCTCAAATGGGTATATGGAATAATTTCAAAGAAAACAGATTAATTTACACATATCAAAAGAGCGAAAGATAGTGTTTAATACGATGTCTATTTTTTAGTAAATGTAAAAACTGTGGGAAGAATACAGAAGGCATTGAATTCCAAACACCAACCAAAATAATAGAGAATAATGATTATGATTGAGAATTATGATTATGATTGAGAATAATGATTGAGAATGATTATATTAAATATGTGATAGTATATACATCTGAAATAAATGAAGAAATCTCATCAGTTTTAACGTGATAAACTAAACTGTACTACAAATTGTTTCAAAATAATTTGATACATTGATATCTCAGTAGATAGTAGGTACCTCACACTTCTATGTAAACCAAATTCTATCAACAATTTACAGAATTTACTATTTATTTGAAGATAGCAGTCAATTAAACATATAAATTTACACCAACAGATTGTGAGGGTCATATGGTTGCAGATGTCTTGCCAGCATTATTTGTCCTGATTAGTCAGCATTCACTAGGTAGGCTGATGCTTTTTTCTTTCCCTCCCAACCACAAATACCTACATACACTTTCTCAGTATAGCAAAGAGAGAAGTTTTCCCATAAAGAAAAAAATTAAATAACTCTCTGTGTGAAAGATCAGTTAAAATGACTTTAAATATTATTGAATATAGATTATTTAAAAATTACCTTCATAACATTTGACAACTCTAACAACTATCATAAAATAGTTAAAGAGTGGCCACACTGACATTTTTTATCGTGACTGTTTACCTGAAAGTAATTAAATCGTTGACTCTTGGAACTATTAGTGACACTTAAACATCAGGCCATAAATATTTAAGAAGATGAAATCATTAAAAGATAAGTTTGCATGCACTATTGTTGCTTAATCATATGATAGGACCTCTACAAACTCATTCAATAACACACAATTCTGTACGCTAAAATATCTGTTTATTCTCCGAAGAGGAGATCCTGTGCTAAAAGTAAAATGAATACCTATCCTGAATGATATCATTCCATATTTGGGTCTAGTCTTTTTATACAAAGGCAAATTTCACTGTACATGGTAGCTCAGGCTTGCAATCCCAACATTATGAGAGGCCAAGGTAGGCTGATCACTTGAGGCCAGGAGTTCAAGACCAGTCTGGCCAATATGATAAAGCCCCGTCTCTACTTAAAATACAAAAATTAGCTGGGCATGGTGGCACATATCTGTAATCCCAGCTACTTGAGAGACTAAGGCAAGAGAATTGCTTGAACCTGGGTTTGGGCAAAGAGTTTAGAGTAAGCAGAGGTCACACCATTACACTCCAGCCTGGGCAACACAGCCAGACAATGTGTCTAAAAAATAAGAAGACAAATTCTGTGTCTTTGAGTAATATTTTAGCCTAAAATATTGATACTTGATACTTTTTTTGTAACCCAAATTTGTAAATATTTAAAAATTTAGAGATAACACTTATTTTTTTTGCTTTTTTTGTAACCCAAATTTGTAAAGATTTAAAAATTTAGAGATAACACTGACTTTTTATGTCTTTCATGAAATTTTTACTTAAATTTACACAGTATTATACTCTGAGTTTTCAGTCAGTTTTTCACTATTGAAAGCAGATTGGATTCAGGTAAAGGGTTGTTGATTATAGTGAATTTGTGTTATCAACTAGCTATTTTATGCTGTGTCAGTGTAATCTGAATCATCTAAGAGTAAAATGATTCAATCAAATAAAATCATTTGAGATGTAAAAACAAAAGCAGAATTTATGACTTCTCAAAAATGTAATTCAGAGAATTATGACTACTGTGGTTTCTCAAAGTTAAATGAAAACAAGACAGCGTAATTTAGGTCAAATTCCAATTTATGTGGAAATGAATCATTGTATAAAACATTGATTTAAAACATAAATAAAGTAAAACAATGTATTGTCTCATAAAATTGCTAAATTGCTATAATTTTTAGTGAATAGTAAATATTCATCTTTTCTTTTATAAATAAACAGTACTTTGCCAATGTGGTTATGAGAAAGCCAGAATGTAAGATAAAAAATTTGCTCGGATTTTTTTTCTATCATTTACAGCAAGAAAATAAAGATTGTCATTTCCCTGTTGTTTTTTGAGGTTGCTGATAATATTATCATAAAAATGATCACAGGCTTCAAAACGGTTTACTGTGAATTTTTGGTTTGAGGGTTGTCTTGGAGAAGAAATAAAACAGAAAATGAATTTCAAAGCTTAAGCTAATGCAGGATATATTAATACACATAAAATCTAAAAAGATATATATCTGCGGCCTGTCGCGGTGGCTCACGCGTTTAATCCCAGCACTTTGGGAGGCTGAGGCGGGTGGATCACCTGAGGTCAGAAGTTCGAGACCAGCACGGCCAACATGGCAAAAACCCCATCTCTACTAAAAAAAAAAATACAAAAATTAGCAGGGTAGGGTGATGCGTGCCTGTAATCCCAGCTAATTGGGAGGCTGAGGCAGGAGAATCGCTTGAACTTGAGAGGCAGAGGTCGCAGTGAGCGAGATCGCACCACCGCACGCCAACCCGGTGACAGATCGAGACTCTGCCTCAAAAAACAAAAACAAAAACAAAAACAAAAAACAAAAAAACGGCAACAAAAAACAATATTAGTAGCCTTCAAAGCAGCCATTCAGAAGTTTGCAGGAAAATAATTAATGAAGACACAAAAATAGAGAAGTAAACATAAAAAAAAAACTAACCATGAAAAAGGCAACATCCGGGAAGTATTAATAATAGTTGTAATGTACAGGGAGTCAGCTTAATAAGCAAACTTGCTGGTTGTTTTCTCTTTTTTTTCTTTTTAATTGCGGCGGGGTCTCGCTTTGTTATCCAGGATGAGTAGAGTGGTGTGAGCCTGGCTCACTGCAGCCTCAACCACGTGGGCCCAAGCGATCCTCCCAACTTAGACCCCCCAAGTAGCTGGGACTACAGCCACATGCCACCATGCTAAGCTAAGTTTTGTTTCTTGTTTTTTGGGGTTTTTTTTGTAGAGAAGGGGTTTCTTCATGTTTCCTAGGTTTCTCTAGAACTCCTGAGTTCAGGCAATCTGTCAGTTTTAGCTTTTCAAAGCTGGGATTACAGTCATGAGTC
This sequence comes from Papio anubis, assembly GCF_008728515.1. Lineage (NCBI taxonomy): Eukaryota > Metazoa > Chordata > Mammalia > Primates > Cercopithecidae > Papio > Papio anubis. The sequence continues at coordinate 78,366,043 of NC_044989.1, forward strand.
ATTATGACAGGCCTAGAGATTTTTTGTTTTTGTTTTTGTTTTTATTTTTGTTTTTATATTGCAAGTAAGCTTTATTAAAGAGACGATGCCTGAGACCCACCTATCTCCCCCCCTCCTTTTTTTTCCCCCCCTCTAGGACATTAGTAACCAGGACATAGGGTGTCTACCCCTTTCTGCATTATAGATTTTTTTAAGTTAGTGAAATACTATTATATAAGGACTTTAAAAAATGGAAAACCATGGCTCTAGACGAATATTGTTTTGTTAAAAAAATGAATAAATCGACAGAAATGCAAAGAAAATAATAACATGAAACCAATACAGAGAAAATGTAGAATGGGGAAAGAGGAAGAGCATTTGGAAATCTCAGGAGTTATAACACTGCTGTAAATAGCAGAAAATTGATTAGCACCTTCAAATATATTAGAAGCAAATATAGCCTTTTAGAAAGAGAAAAGAAATATTGTAAGTGAAAAACAATTTGAGACCAAAAAACACTAGGTGAATTCCGGGTGAAGATGGTTTCTGATCCAATTTTGCTCTTCATAAACTCCCACTAATACTGTAGTAAAGCAATTATCTCCTAAATAGGCATAAATTCATGAGTGTAATGAAAATAAAAGAAGAGGCAACAGCAACATAATGAGGGAATTCAGATGGATTAGTAATAATTTACATAACAGAGCTAAGAAAGCCAAATACTATTTGAACAGATGGAAAATCCAAGAAACAACTCAACTTATTCCATAGAATTATCAAATGACTTAGATTTTGGGAGTGCCGTGTACCTCAAAATTAGGGTGACAGTGGGAAGAAGACCTAAAATAATAGGAACTACTATAAACTCATATAATAGACTAGTATAAGCTGTTTAGAAACAGTTAGATCAATAATTCCCTTCTGCACCTTATGTTCTCAACAACTAATTCACTCTCCTTTTCCAAACACATTGGAAAGAACTCCTTCCAGTCCTCCTGACTAGATGAAACCAGGCAAAGGTGACAGCTAGAGCCAGGTCTTCAATCTCTTGGTAAGAAATCTAAAATAATTTCTTTAGGAAATGTGAAAATCACTTTGAGGGGAAAGATTAAAAGATGATGACATAAGGCCTCCTTCAACAAATGGCAAAGAACGCTCAAAATGGATACACCCATTTATTTACTCAGAGAGTATGATGAACTCTTTAGTCATCTACCACCAAATGTTAAAGGAAATTATAAAGACGACACAAATAATTCACACTGCAAAACCATATTAACTCTCTTTGTAATTCATTGCTTAATATTTTACAACATACTGAGAATGTGTCTTAATGTTATTAATTAATGGCCTTTGGTTTCAGCTTCAATAACTCCCTTTAGTAATTTCTCTAACGCAAGCCTAGTGGTGGTGAATTTCCTTAGCTTTTGTTTGTCTAAGAATGTTTTTATTTCTCCCTTATTTCTGAAAGACGACTTTGCTGGGTAAAGTAATACTGATTGACATTTTTTCCCTTCAGAACTTTAAATATATGATACTACGTTTTCCCAGCCTGCAGAGCTCTTGCTAATAAATCTTTAATCATTGTTTTGGAATGACCACATACATGATTTTTTTTTTTAAAGTTTTGTGGCTTTCAGAGTTCTTTGTCTTTTGTTTTTGATAGTTTCAGTGTTGTGTGTCTTGGTGAATTAACTTCAGGTTGAATATAATAGTAGATCTATGCACATCTTGTATCTGGATGTTGGCATCTTTCCTCAGATTTGGGATTTCCAGCCATTATTTCTTTACATATACTTCCTGGCTCTTTCCACAGCCCCCATCTTTTCTTTCTTTCTTTCTTTTTTTTCAGAAACTCCTATTCTGTGAATATCAGGTATCTTGATGATGTCTCATAATACCTGAAGGCTTTCTTCCTTTTTATATTTTTTTCTTTTTGCATTTCTGACTAAATAATTTCATGTTTTGTTTTCAGGCTCACTCTTTTGCTTGATCCATTCTGCTTTTGAAGCTCTCTACTGAATTTTTTAGTTAAATCATTGTGTTCTTGATCTGTAGGATTCCTATTTTTTAATATTTCTTTTTCTTAGTCAAATTTCTCAATTACTTCATGTATTATTTTTCGATTTCATTTAAAATTTCTTTCATACATTCTTGTAGTTCACTGAAGTCTTTGTCAGATCTCTATTTCTTTAAGCCCATTGTTAGAGCTTTATTAGTTTCTTTTGGAGGGGTCATAATTCTTCATAATCCTTGTGTCTGTACATTGGTGTCTGTGCATTTAAGAACACAGCCACTTCGTTTCATCTTTACAGGTATTCTTTGACAGTGATAGACCTTCACAGAAGGTACCATTACTTGAGTTCTGGAATTGAGTGGGATTGCATATTGGGTCCTGAGGTTAGATAAAGCCTTGTTCAGGATGCTTGGAACAAGGTACTATGCTCAGTAGAAATACATGGCTGATGCTTAGCCTCCTGCCTTGGTGAAGTATAGGGGTGGGTTTGAGGCTGAGTTGAGACACTGTTTGAAAGCCAATTGGCTAAAGCCTAGCCTCTGCACTTTGCCAAATGCATTGTGGTAGGTGTCATTCTCCTTGGGTGAGCTCTTGAGGTGAGCTTGGAGGTTGAACTTAGCCACTCTTTGAACTCCCAGGTGGTGTACACCTAGACTCTGTGTCTTGCTGAAGGGTACTTTGGTAGGCATCTCTCTCTAAGTTAGGTCTTCAGATTGGCTTTAAGGTTGATCTGCTATTTGAATGTCTGGGGGCACAAGTATAGCACCTGTGTTTTTCTGAAATAAAAGTATCTCCATCACAGGTATCTCCCTTACAGGCCTTGGAATGGGGTCTGAGGTTGGGTTTGGAGGTTGGCTGTCTCAGGACTTAAGCCAGATTAAATTTCCAGCAGGCTTCTAGAAGTGACCAGTCTGGCTTTATTGGTGAGTAATGTCACTGTGCCTTTTACTGGGTACTTCATGGGCAGTAGTAACAGAGAACTATAGCCAAGATCCTGGTTTCTATGAGGAATGCTTCCTTCTTTTGTTTCTCTCTCACCCAAGTGGTCTAGCAATACTGTTACCCTCTGTGCTACCCATGAGGTGAGTCCAAATTGGACTTCCTGAGAAGTGTCTTGGAATTCTCGGGAAATAAATGTCCATCTCTGGTTTTATGTTTCGTCTATAGGAACTAAGGTCCTCGAAAGGCATCCTCTCTGTGTGACACTGTGCCAACTTGGGGAATGGGAGGGACAGCGTGTTCAAAATGAGAGGAATGGTCTCCTATCCATATAAAGCAGGTTTTATTCAGTTCTGTGGTTCACAAAGATATCTCAGGCTTATTTCCAAGTTTTTGGAAACTTGAAACTCCTATTCTGCCATCTTACTGATGTGCTCCCTGAATAACCTTTTTTAAAATGAGCTTTTTTAGAAAATGAAAAGAGCTCTTGGAAATTATAAGTATAAAAACAGATATTAAAAATTTAATATAAATTTTGTAAGACAGAGTTGAAGAATTTTCTGAGAAAATATAAAGAAGACAAAGTTTACTGAAAACAGGCTTTTAAAAATTAGATCACCAGTCCAAGAGGTTTTTACAAATAAAAAAGAAGGAAAAAAGTAGAAAAAAATTTAAAAAATAATAAAAGTTTAAAAATATTACAATATTTGAATTACTTTAAAAAATTTAAATAGCAATAAAAAATTTAAAAAATAATAAAGTTTCCTCCTTCAAAAAAAGAACAAATGAAAAGCCTGCAAAGAATATTGAGCAAAGTAGTTGATAATACACTCATTCAAGTAACTTGTGAAATTTCATAAAAGAGATAAAATCATTCACATACAAACAATGAGAAATTCTAATTCATTTAAATTTCTAATTAAATGCTGAATGGTCAAAACAATGAAATATACCTTTTCAATTATGAAGCAAAACTGTACCAGACTATAATTCTCTGTCCAACAAAATCATCACTTAAAGGTGAGCACACAATGAAGATATCTTCAGACATGGAATGGTTCAATAAATTTACTTTCCCTATGCTTTTTCTCAAGAGCCCATTAGAAATGTTTCTCAGTCGAATGAGAGAGAAATTAAAAAGGAAATAGGAGATACCAAACAAAAGAGATTCCTGAAACCACAGATAGCATCAAGCCCTATATAAAGAGAATTCTCAGAGAGACAATTGAATGCTATTCATAAAATGCAAACACTTCAGATTGTGGTAAATTATAAAATTACTGACAAGTGCCCAAAATCTTTGCCAAAAAAGGCTAAAAACTAAAAATCTTAATTTTGAGTACATGGAAAACTGATATTTGTGCAGAGAAGATAGAATTAGTTATAATTTGTTATGTAGCTTGTCCCTGAATATCATACATAGTTATTACTTAAAACTTCAATATTGAGTGAAACATTATTATACATTATTATATCATACAGTGATATAATATAGTTATATTGTGTATTATATAATATATAATATGTATAATTATACTATGTAATATACAATATACAGTATCATATATAATATATAATGTATATTATGTCTATATATTATTTCTATAATATATACTATATATATTATGTCTATATTATATAAGGTTATATTATATATTATATATAATAATTATATATTATATATTATATAATATACATAATACATCTTATATTTATTTATATATTTATAGAATTTATATAATTACACATAATAATATTATATATTATGTAATATATAATAATAATATATTATATATTATATATTATATATAATTATTGTGTATAACATATATAACATTATATATTATATAATATATAATTATTGTATATATTATATATCTATTATATATAATCATTATATCTATTATATATAACATATCTATAATATTATATAATATATGATAGCTATATAATATAGTTATGATATAATATAGTTATATAATATAGTTATAATATACTATATATACGATACATAATAGAATAATTATAACAATATACCAGCATCACTACTCTTGTTCTTTGGGACCATCGTTAAGTAACATAGGATTACTTGAGCTGTATTATATAATAATAGAATAATAACTGTATTATATAACTGTATTAATACTGTATTAGAACTGTGTTATATAATAATGTTATATATAACTATACATTATATATAATTGATATATAATTATATATAATAATGTTTCACTCAATATTAAAGGTTTAAATTTATTAATTTTTAATATATAGTTAATATGTAATTGATATTTATTATATAATTAATATATTAATTATCCCACCTGGAATATTACATCACCCCACCAACCTTGAGAAATGTGAGTGAGACAGTGGTGATAGGATAAGAGTTTTTCATTAATGAGCATATCACTCAATACAAACATTATCTGGATACAAACTGGATGCAAACACAATCTTGATACAAACATAAATCATACAAACATAAATCAATAAGAAAAAAATCCTCAATCGCTTCTTCTTATCACCAGTATCTACCTTTTAGTCACTTAGTAGCCATCTCCATTATCAGATCAACTGTCACGGTATTGCAGTACTTTTGTTCAAGTAAGCCTATATTAGTTAACAATGGTCCCAAACAACAAGCGTAGTGATGCTGGCATGTTGTTATAACTATTCTATTCTATTATTAGTTATTGCTGGTAATCTCTTACTATGCCTAATTTATAAATTAAACTTATCATACGTATGTACACATAGAATAAAACAGTATATATAGGGCTTGATACTATCCATGGTCTCAGGCATCTACTGGCCATCTTGTAACATATCCTCTGTGACTAAGAAGGGGCTATTATATAAAATTACTGACAGGAAAAAAAAGATTGAGTGGCCAAAAGGAAAGAGAAAGAAATAAAGTGAAAATCTTACCTTTTAAAATGCCTGAAACTTAATCATTGTAATCATAATAATAACAATGATAACAAGCATAAGTAAAAGTGAAAGTAGTTATAAATATAAAAAAAGTCATGTTTTCCTAGATACAGAATTAAATACCTAAATAATTATCACCTGGAAACTATGAATTTGTAGGTGAATTGGGCTGCACAAGATATATTATAGTGACAAACCTTGTAGAAATAAATTTTTCTAAAATATGCACATACATGTTTGACAAAATTAAAATAAAAACAAGAGAAAAAATCAATAAAAAGGGAAGAAAAGGAACACAATGATCTCAAAAAAGCAGGAAAATAAAAAAATCTAATATAAGTACTTAAAAGAAACTAAATGCACTTCAGAAGAAATACCATTTGCATTTGAGACAGTAAACCTTTAGGATGAAATAGAAACAATCTTTTCTAGAATTCACAGAAAATTATGAAGTGATAACAAAATGAGTCTGCAAGAGATAATACAACTAGAGGATAGAAGAAAATACAATATAATACTTTCAACACATGTATAAATGGTATTCTTGAAGTGTTAATTATAAATAGAAGTAATAATAAAGTTGTAATCAATATAATTCTCCTGAGCTAAAGACTTTCATGTGCATTTCAATAGTAGTATCAGCCATACAGTCAAATCGATGAAACTTAGAATACTAATATAACTAATAGCAAATTTCCTAAAACCTTAAAAAATTATTAAATGTTAACCCATAAAACAGGCTACCTACAAACAAAACAGACATGGAGTCACTGACCATAACAATGAAAATAAGACAAAAGGGAATGGATATAAATTCTGTGTTAGATATTTTAAAGGTAAAAGGACTGTAACAGCTTTTGAGAGCTTTAATTAAAGAGCCGTAAGTTAAACACACATTTGAATTTAGAAAACAATGGAGAAATAGACAATTTATTCAGGTATACAGATCCAAAATGTTACCTTTATACTGATAAAAGCTTGAGTTTGGGCGCAGTCCTTAGTTATGCAGGAACAATGGGTTTCTTGAAAGTGAATCTAAAAATTGGATTTACTAATCCAAATCCAAGAAGGAATCAACCAATTGCAAGCCTTCCTCAGTGGGTGTCTGACCCTGCACATTTAAATACAGAAAGTTAGGCAAGAGTTGCACACTTTTGAGAACCGCCTGACTCTAAAGAGAAAAGGGAAGGAAGAGGCTCAGCTACCCTGGTTGTATTTCAACCCTAAGATGTTACTCTATTGCGTCACTCCACTACATCACATATGAGAAATATAAGTGAGAAAGTGGAGACAGGATAAGAATGTTACATTAATGAGAGTGTCTCCACATATAAACATAAACCAATTAAAAAAGAAATCCTCAATATCTTTCCCTCATCACTAACACCCACCATTTTTATGTAACCATTAGCCTCTATGAGTGAGGGAAAAACAAAGACATTCACAGTTATTAATTTGCATACAGTTGTATAGCGCTGTGTTTAATAGCTTGGGTTTTCTAGGCTTCAGACTTAGGTTTGAAACTGAGCTCTCTCATCTTCTATCTTTGTATCTTTGGCAATCTATTCATCTGAGCTTCTTCATTATAGTATCTACCTTGGAGGTTTAATGAGAAAATTAGTTAAGATGTGTATCTAAGAATGTTAGGAAGTATGAGGAACACAGAAATAGCTCAATTCGATGTTCATTATTATTGATAACAAAGGTTGAAAAATAAAATTTTTAAAAAACTCCTTAAAAGTAAGTATTTAATGGCATACATTGTTTCAGTCTAAGAAATAAACAAAGAAACTGATAAGAAGAACTCGCCAAATGGGAACATAGCTTGCAATAGGGACTGAGGCATAAAACTGTTGAAAAGAGATTTGAACGTAGTTTTTAAAAATAAAATGTTACAGTTTTGTAAATATAACCAAAATACTGACAGCAAATGTGAAAAATACAAAGAAAAAATATAAAATAAAAGTCGAATATGTCAAAACTTAGGAAAGTCCGTTTTCTAGGCAAAGTTAGGCTTTGATATTCTGAACAGCATAAAACAGAAATTGGAGAATACTAAAATACATAAAACAATCTACATATTTTTTCTCTCCATATCCCTAATTAATCACAAGACTTATTTTTATTTAGATGTTTCTGATGTAGCTTTTTGCCCTTTAAGTTGGGCTTCTGCAATCAAAGGAACAGCTTATAATCATTCTGGAAGAAAAGTCTCTCTATCCCAATAAAAGTTTTCCCTGTGACTTACAGCTCTACTTTTATAAACAAGTGAGGCCAGAGGATGGTTTGAAAAAGGAAAATGAGGAGAAGGGGTGAGTCCCACTTACTTTTTCACAAAGGGCAAAACACAGGGCTCATGGAAATATCCAAAGAAAAAATTATTTTCTTTGATATGTTGTATTTTAAGCTTTGCTAACTTTTTGTAAAATTGTCATCTAACAAGCCAAGTAGCAAGCAAGCACTAAGCTCAAACAGAAGCTGGCCTTTTGGGAGGAATAAAATCTTAACAAAATACTTTAGTTACTGCCTTAATTTGTTTTTCTTACTAAATATGGACAAAAGTTTTTTGGACTAAACTTGGAGACTTTGATGTTTCTTAGTGATGAACATTAGGAGTCTACTATTCTTGTTTGCTTCTCATCCGATGGAAAAATATATATAGCTTGGCAATCGCACTGGTACATCGATTTTTGTCAATTTATCTTAATAACTACTTTAGTGCTTACTATGTATTTGCATTGCTGTAATACATGGAATCAATTCATATAATGTTGAACTAACCTGTGGGATGATCAAGTAATTTGCTAGTGGTCCACAATTACAAGATGGTAAGGCTTGGATTTTAATTTAGTGAGTCTAGTACTAGACTTCACAGTCTTAACAACTAGAGGTTACCATCTGTAGTTTTAGATGATTTTCCCAAGTAGAAAAAAATATAGTGGAAGATAAATGTCTACATCTAAGCCAAAATCATATTACCAAGTCTAAGCAATAAAGTATGCTTGTATTTGGTTGTGAGGACACAAACAAATAATGGTTTTCAGAGACAATTGAAAGATTGCTAAGTAAATGATACAGAAATGAAAATAATGCAAAAAATGCAAAAATGAAAATAATAAGATATGACATTCAGGAAAAAAGTATTTTTAAATTGTGTAAAGGTAGATTAAACATACTTATTTCTTATTTACTTATTACTTACTCATTTCTCACCACTTTATTCTGAAAAGTTACTACAATGCAATAACAAATTAACATGACACAAAACTATAAGGATACGAGAAGAAAGGAGGCCATGACAAAAAGAAGTTAGGAGGTTAACACAGGGTTAGGAGCTAGAAAACACATGAATGTATGATAACTAAATTAGTAGGGCTAAAAGAGCTGAAAGCCAAACCAAGAAGTAAACTGAGTCACACCATAGCACCTCAGAGGGGCTCAGATCTTGAGAAACTAGGTGCCCATGAAGGTGATGTAATTGAACTGGAACTCAGAAGTACTTTTTAAAGCCTTTACTCTATTTCATGTCCTAGGTTGTACACCTTAATTATTGACCCAGTCTCTTAGGCACAGTTTGTCATTTCCTGCTTCTTTTTTTTTACCATAGTCGTTACATCCTCTTAAATCTTATTGAAAATACAAGTTATAAATTTGTTTATATTTTCTCTCTTACTTGCAGCAACTTTGTTTAAGAAAACAAAGACTATAATTTTATCACAATAATGATATATATGTATATATATAAGATAGATAGATAGATAGACAGATGGATAGATCGATATTCTTTATTATGCAACTAATTTAGCCAAAGTCCATTACCAGCAATCTTACATTTTGACACACAGAGGTCAGATGTGGTACGTAATTATTTTTTACTTTTCTACTAGAACCACTTATCCAAGCACAGGAGGTCCACCTTAGAGGAGTCCTGAGAGTCTCCCTTCTCTGACCTCTTCTTCCCTTCTCTTAGGCATAGTTGCTTTAGCTTTTAAACCCAATGCCTTTCCTGCCAGGTCTATTCTGCTTCTTCACTCAGCTTCTTGTTCAATGTGCCAGTCACTTGGTTTTTCTTTGTTGTTCCTTTTCCATCCTCAGAGCCTGCAGACTTAAGGAGCAGAAAAGCAAGGAGAGGATTTCAGTACATACGGGCAATTCCAGACTGAAATTATAGAATGACATGAACACATGAGCAACTTTTTTCCCCACTCATAGGCTAAAAAGATTGGAATAGAATAAGCTCCATATAAACTAGTCATTATGTGTCTTTCTTTATTCATTTTGTATATTACTTAATAAAATTTCATTTGCCATCACAAGAATTTTGCACATAGCTTTCAAAATTTATTCCTAGGCGGTCTATGGATTTCATTTATCAGAAATGAATTTATAACTGTTTTATAGAAAAATATTAATTTTATATATTATCCCTGATAGCCTCTTTATTATTGGCCCTTTAGTAATTATAATAATGATAATAAAATGACTAGCATTATTGAATACTCCCTCTGTGCCAGAAAAAGCTTCTCATATTTTCTCATTTTATTCTATACTGAAATAATAAAGTAAGAATAGCTGTTTTTATTTGTGCTTATTTTATATTAGGAATTGTGATCAGTATGTTAGCTGTGTATCAATATTATATTACTTTTGCAGAAGAGGAAAATGATGATCAATGAGGTTAAGTAACATACTCAAGCACTAAAGCTATTTACTTTATGTTGGAGCTAGGATTTTAAGTGATGCTTGTTGATTCTAAATCTCCTTAAATAGCATTTTTCTTATTAATAATTTTTCCAAGATTTAAAATTTTATTTCATTTCCCAAAGATTTCCAAATAGTTTCTAAAATAACCATGGTATCAGTCATTCTTGCTTTTGTTTGTTTGTTTGTTTCAATGGTCATGTCAAACATCAAAATTAACTTTGTTTTACTTAAAATTAATTCAATTTCTTATTTAATATCTACTTTTTGGCACTAAAATAATCTTGATATATGCCAAAGCAGGATGTAGTTTCTTGAGTCTCAGATTCCCACCTGTCAACCCTACCTATGAAGCCTTTGAATTTCCTGCCCTTGGAGAAGAAACAGTATTTCATGTGATTATGGGAGTTGAGATTTTTGCCAAAATGCCTGTAAACTTCACACATTTGTGAAAACCAGAGGTTAGGATACGGCCAGTTTTGGCCAAGAACAGCTGATCAAAGATGACTATCTTTCCTTTACACCTCACCTAACTTCTCTATGTTGCTAATTCTCTAATGTTACTCTAGCTCATTGCTCTCATGTAGCACACACACCTTCCATTTCTGTTTCTCTCTAGTTCGAATTGTCCTGAAACTTCATCTCTCCAAAATCATGGCCATTTTGTTTCTAGCCAGGATGTTTCATCTTCTGCATCCAACAAGAAAAGGACAAGAGTTACTGGCTGGCAAAGTTCATGAACTGCCTTTTCAATAGGACCTAGTTCAAAGTGGAGTTGGTCCTTCTTGTAAGAAATTGTACATCTTTACCAAAAGTGTCAAGCAGGTGTCCTGGCTCTTGTGAAGATTGACTCCTGTGATTAAATATTCTACTAAGTTGGGTCTGCAGAGCACAGCTAAGTTTTAAGAAAGTATTGGATTGTATAAGACAATAGTTCTTATATTTAATGACTTATCATACAAAAATGAAAAATAAGCCAGCATGCAGAATTCAGTAAAGAAAGGTATAACTTACGAGAGGCAATGATTATCAGTAGCAGAAGGTGGATGGCAGTTAAATCTAAATAATTCTTGATTATTATGTACTCTATAGATTTCTAAAAATCAGATATAATATGAAAAAATGTATCTGAAAACACATTTTATTTTATTGCACAAGTCCTAGAAAGTGAAGAGGGCCATGGAAAAGAGGAAATTTCACATTATGGGTGATGACTGGAGAGGTTGTAAAGACATTAATGCTTAACAATATTATTTATTAATTATTAATATTTATTTTAATAGTGCTGGGAATCTCACAGGGATTAACCTACACTCTGACTTTTTAGTATGCATGTCTCAAATCCCATCCTTAATGCAACGAGAAGCTGTACATGGCATTCATGGGTGTCAAGTGTTTTTCCTAGTTTTCTAGGCACCTCTAACACAGAGATTTTCTTACTAATGAATTGTCAACTATATCCATAATTCTATGATTTGAATAGGATGTCCCTTCTCTAGGAATGCTGACCTATTGAATAGCATCCTACCCCTTTCATTCACCAAAGAACAATCACTTCAATATAGTATGCAACAGATTTGAGAAAGAGGCATCGGGGAAAAATGACAAAACATATTCTAGCAAGAATTTAAAATTAATTGTTAGTCATTTGCCCTGTAAGAGAATTTACTGCTTGACTCTTATAATTAGGCTCAAACCTGTTATCCTGTTTATTATTCTCTCTTTTTTATTCACAAATCCTTAATCTCTCTTTCCTTTTCTTGTTCTGCTTCCTTTAAGTTTCATAATTGCCAATATTTAGTATGCATAGAAGTTGAACTGTGACATTTCTATCCTGAAGTGGCCTAGATCAAAATACTTTATATAGATCTTATGTGCTAAAATAAAGGAAGTTCAGTCTCTTAAGAAAATATTTTCTGTTGGTTCCAGAACTAAATTTTATTTTTCCAATATTAGTATCTGTCAATTGTTTAAGGAACAATCCAATATAAGAAGATGTAGGGCCTCAAATCATTATAACAAAAAACAGACTACATATATTTCTGAGAAAATATAAGCAAAATAGCAAAGGGGCAATTTTAATATCATATATACCTAAGGGCAAAAATATGAAATATAAAAGCATGGATATTTATACATATAAATATAATTATAAGCCCTGAATCTTTTTATTTAAAAATTAGAAATTGTTTGTAAATGTAGAGATATTTATTTTCTTAATACATAGTCAACTTGTGGAGCATTAGGAGTTTGTTTACCTCTTCTTTGCTTAATAGCTCTGCATATCTAATGAGAGTTCATTATAACCTAATACAGCATATAATATGTTTTATATCTGTGGTAGGCAGTTCAGAGGTAAGGTAGAAGTAATGGAAAGCAGGAGATATGAAGAAAAGAAAAGAAAAAAGTAAAAGCTAAAAAATAATTTATACATAAGCATATTTTGTGTTTTATATTGGCTAGTTTTAGAGCACCAAACTAGTTTCATTTAGAAGTAAAAGCATTTGTATGTAAATTAATCCATGTAGCTGAACATATACTTTATTAACCTTTCCTGCACATTCAGATATGGAACTGTGTCTCTCCTACTTTTGGACAAGAATCCCCACCTTACTGAAAGTATTTAGTCCAAGAGCCTTTGTTAATGTAGTCTGTGTGGCTTAACCAACTATATTCTATCCCGTAGGTAGTCCCAAAAAGACCCATAAAAAATGACGGGTGATTTTGAAGTCTTACTGCTCTCCCATCTGCTCCTAGGAGCTGCTCTACTTAAAGTCCGATTTTTATGTCATCAAGTTGACTGCACTAATCTGCCAGATGATTGACTCACAAACATTTACCTGTCAGGGTCCTTAGAAAAATATCAAAACAAATCTCACATGTTATATACAATTAAACGTTCTTAGTTCTTCATAATGATAGGTGGCACGTGCTCTATCATGAGTGATTCACAAAAATATGTATGTAAATAAGTATATGCAAATTGCTTTAGAGCATATTTACATAAGTGTTCCCAGGACGATTAAATATCTGACCACCTGTCTAACAGTTCTACCCCTCTTTTGTGTCTGTCCAAATGCATGAGAACTGATAAAATTACTAAGTAAATTTACATATAAACCATAGTGGCTGACTGGAAAAGTGGATAGGCAAATCTATTAATGTATAAAAATGAAAGAAAACAAAGTATTTTTCAATCGTTTAGGGCACACTGCTTTTCAGGAAGGAATTATTTAAGTTGCATATATTCTTAAAATTTAAACTATGTACTTTTCTGAAATATTTTTCTTTGCCTTATATATTCCCCATGTTACTTATTAATCCTCTCAGATATTATTTGGTAAAACTTAAAATATTTCGAATTTACTAAAGGGAAATTGGAGAGAAAATAGGTTTAGTACAGTTGATCTAATCCTAAGTAAAGATTCATGGTAAAGTTTCCTTTATTTATTTATTTTTTTGTAACAAAATTTCATGGTAAAATTTTCAACAATCCAAAGCAAAATTAATTTTGGAAAGAGATTGTTTGATGAATTTGTCCTACAACCAAATTTATTCCATTAATTGATGTGTCTTTTAACTTTTTTTTTTTTTTTTTTTTTTTGAGACGGAGTCTCGCTCTGTCGCCCAGGCTGGAGTGCATTTTAACTCTTAAGACTGTGTTGTTTTTATATTTTCATTGGAATATATTCTTTCTCTTATAAAGTGATGGTAATAGGGATTAGGTTTTATGTTAACTTTGAAATGGACTTAGTTGAACAAAATAACTTGCTTTATCCTATATTGGTTCCCTTTGTCAGTCATATTTACTTTATTTTACCTACATTTCTTATCTAACAACATAAGACCAATTGACTATCTATCAAATACCATAAAATTCGTGGAGTTGATTAAAAAATTCAGTTATTTCTTATTCTAGTCCAGTATATTTTTCCAACGCACAGGACTTCCTTTATATAATATTATGAAGGAAGAATAGACTTCAGTTTATAGTTACATATTTATTTGATCAATGCAATAGAAATATTCAAAATATTCAAGATGATATGAGTAAAATATATTTCCATATAATATATTGTACTATATTATATATTTAGTTGCCATATACAGTTGAGATTATGATAGTCATGGAAGCAATTCAACAGTGTGTAATTGTTCTCCTTTCTCTGTATCCTCACCAGCATCTGTTATTGTTTGTCTTTTTAATAAGTCATTCTAACTCATTGTAGTTTTGATTTGTATTTGACTTACGATTAGTGATGTTGAGCATTTTTTTCAAATGTTTGTTGGTCATTTGTATGACTTATTTTGAGAAATGTCTAGTCATGTTCTTTGCCTGCTTTTTAATGTCATTGTTTACCTGTTATTGAATTGTTTGAGTTCCTTGCATATTCTGAATATTAGTCCTCTGTCAAATGAGTAATTCACAAATAATTTCTCCATTCAAGAAGTTATCTCTTCACTCTGTTGACTGTTTCTGTTTCTATGCAGAAGCTTTTCAGTTTAATATAGCTCCATTTGTCCAATTTTGTTTTTGTTGACCATGCTTTTGAGATTTTAACTATATCATCTTTGTCAAGATTAATGTTTTGGCTGGGGGTGGTGGCTCACGCCTGTAATCCCAGCACTTTGGGAGGCCGAGGCAGACAGATCACGAGGTCAGAAGATTGAGACCATCCTGGCTAACACGGTGAAACCCTGTCTCTACTAAAAAAAATACAAAAAAATTAGCTGGGCGTGGTGGCAGGCGCCTGTAGTCCCAGCTACTTGGGAGGCTGAGGCAGGAGAATGGCATGAACCCGGGAGGCAGAGCTTGCAGTGAGTAGAGATCGTGCACCACCGCACTCCAGCCTGGGCGACACAGCACGACTCTGTCTCAAAAAAAAATAAAAGAAAAAAAGATTAAGGTCTTGAAGAATTTTCTCTATGTTTTCTTCTACTAGTTTTATAGTTTTGAGTATGTTTAACTCTTTAATCCCTCTTTAGTTGACTTTTGTATATGGTGAGAGATAGGGGTCCCTTTCCATTCTTCTACATATAGTTACTCAGTTTTCCCAGCACCACTTACTAACGAGGGTAACCTTTTTCCAAAGTACGTTCTTGGTGGCTTTGTCAAAGCTGCAAATATGTAGGTTTATTTCTGGGTTCTCCATGCTGTTCCGCTGGTCTATTGGTCTGTTTTTCTACCAATAACATGCTGTTTTGGTTACTATAGCCTTGCAATAAGTTTTTAAGTCAGGTAATGTGGTGCCTTTAGTTTTGTTCTTGTTCTTAGGATATCTTTGACTATTCGGGCTCTTTTTTCTTTCAGACAAATTTTAGGATTGCTTTTTCTAATTCTGTGAAAAAAATAGCATTGCTATTTTGATAGTATTGCACTGAATCTGTAGATTCTTTAGACAGTATGGTCATTTTCATAATGTTGATTCTTCCAATCCATGAGCATGGGATGTGTTTCCATTTGTTTGTGTCCTCCTTAATTTCTCTCATCAGTGTGTAGTACTTTTCCCTCTAGAGATCTTTCACTTCCTTAGTTAAATTTATTCCTAGGCAATTTTTTTGTAGCTATTGTAAATGGAGTTTCTTTCCTGATTTCTTTTTCAGCCATTTCATTATTGATGCATAGAAAAGCTACTGGATTTTGTATGTTGATTTTGTATCTTGCAACTTCAATGCATTTTTTTAAATCAGTTCTAAGAGTTTTTTGATGGAGTCTTTTTTTTTTTTTTTTTTTCCTAGACATGAGGTCAAGTCAGTTTGCCGAAAGAAACAATCTGACTTCCTCTTTTCCAATTTGGATGCCTTTTATTTCTTTGGGTCCCCAGCAGTGTGCATTGGTGTTGGCAGTGGCTGTGATGTGGGATCACTACCCATGGCCCCAGAGAACCCCAGGCAGCACTTAGGCTTACTAGCCTTTGGTGGCAGTAGTGCCACAGCACCATGCAAGGGAGGGAGGAACCTTGCCCTTAGCACTTGAGCCTGAGGATGGAGATCATGCTGACAGAGGAGACACGGTTGTCACTGACAGCCCCAGGCTGGCAGCCTTCTGCTCACCTGCCCCAGCCCCTGGTGGCAACAGCAGTGACTACAGCTGCAGCACTGTGCAGATGGGGAAAGGCATCTTGTGCTCTATGTTCTTTATGTGAGCCTGAGCACAGAGGTTGCTCCACTGGTGGGGGTGGGGTCACTGTACCCAACCCGACAGTCCGTTGTCAGGCTCACTGGTGGCAGCAACTGCTGAAGCAGTGTTTGCAGGAGGTCTCACTATCTTCTTGGGAGCCCAAGCACAGAATTTGTGCCACTACTAAGGGCAAGGTTATTTCTTACAGCTCTGAAAATGCACTCTTTGGGTTCCTTTGTCCCTGGGCTATCTTTTGGGTGTGCTGCACCATCCTTTCCTCAGGGAGTAGGCTTCAGTATTGGGGACCCACAGCACTTTGGCTCTAGTTAGTGCTGTGCTGCTGTAGCCCTCAAGATGGACAAGGGTATGTGTGTGTTGGGGGTGGTTCCTGGGATGTAGAGACATGGGGGCTGTGGTTTCTAAGGCAGCATGAAGTTTCATAATGGCTATGTTCTTAAAATGATGTCCTGCTGCAATGCTTAGGTCTTGAGGGTGTGAGCAACCCAGCCAAGGTCCCTGACTGGTGTGATGCCCTCGTAGAGTCTCTAGATCACTGCTCACACTTATGTCAGCATTCATGTGGGCAGAGGAGCTCTCCTGTATTTCAGATTGCAGCAGTCCATGGTAGGATGTGGGCCACTGAAGTTCTTACACTTACTCTATCCCCACAATGCCAAATCCCTCTAGGCTCCTGGCCCACCTCCACCAAGCTGGTCTCTTGCTCCCTTCTCTTCTGTATCTCAGCTGTATCCTGTGATTTCTCTGTTAGACTAGTATTCTTTCCTAGATGTTCTATTTGAGGTGTTATTATCTATTCATAATTTTGGTTCTTTTCTGGAGAGGGCGAGTGTCCAATGTCTCTAGTCAGCCATCTTGAACCAGAATTCCATCTTTGATTCTCGATATCTAAATATATTAGTAAGCCACGGGGAAAAAAAAAGAAAAAAAAAAAAACCTAAAACACAAATCAAAATAAACAAACAAGAAACAAAGTTAATTGATAAGAAACTACAAGCAAACAAAAAGCAACAGAAGAAAAAATAATCTATTGAAAAAAATCGGTTGGAGACTTTAAAAGAGCAATAGTTAATATATTAAAGAAAGTTTAAAAAGACAATGGAAAACTTTGAAAAAATTAAGATTTAAATAGAGAATAGAATAAAAAATCAAACTGAAAACACAAGTAAAATGAAGGAATTTGTTAATACAACACACAGGTTTAATAATATACTAGAAAAAGAATGGAAAATAAATGCATTAGTCATGACATTTTTAATACTTTCCTCTCAATTTTGAGACTAAAGCAAAGTTTTTACTGTCATCATTTCATTCTCACATTTTAATGAAGATCTACCTATTATAATAAGGTCAGAAAAATAAAATAAAGCCTATTGATTTTTTTTTGAAAAGGAGTAAAATCTTCTTTACTCTCAGATGACATAAGGGTTTAGTTAGAAATCCTTATGGCGTCTACAAAAAATCTATTTGAACTAATAATTAAACTGAGCAAGACCACACTATAAAAAGACAATACTAGGCTGGGCATGGTCGCCCATGCCTGTAATCCCAGACTGTGAGAGGCAAAGTAGAAAGAATATTTGCGCCCAGGAGTTACAGACCAGGAGTCTTGACCCCAGGAGTTACAGGCCAGCCTGGGCAGCAAAGTGAGACCCCATCTCTACGAAAAAAATTTTAAAACATTAACTGGACATGGTGGCATCTGCCTGTAGTTCCAGCTACTCGGAAGGCTGAGCTTGGAGGATTGCTTGAGTCTGGGTAGATGAAGTTGCAGTGAGCTATAATCACACCATTGCATTCCAGTCTGGGTGGCAGAGAGACCTGGTCTCTAAATACATACATACATACATACATACATACATACATACATAATTTTAAAAAAGACAATACTTAAAAATGAATTGTAATTCTGCATACTGACAACAAATAATACCACTTTCAAGTATCAATAATATTGATAGTATTAATGATAAATTTAACAAAGATACAGAAAATGTATAAATACATACAATCAGAAAGTAAAATATTTTCTGAAATAAGTAAAAATGGCTTAAATAACTGGAGAGATATGTCATGTCCATGGTGTTGAAACCTCTGTATTGTTAATATTCAATTATCTTCATTATGTAGATACAACAAAATACAAATCATAAGCTCCAGTTACCATTTTTTATTAGAAATATAAATGTATATGTACAAGACATAGATTTTTCCAAAGCAATCCTAAAAATCAAAGTACAAATTTGAAGCACTTTCACCATCTGACTTAAAGTTGAACTATAAAAAGATTCAGGATTCAAGACAGTGGGTTACTGCCGTAAAGATCAATCAAAATATTAACAGAGCAGAATATACACCCAAGAAATAAAATCAAAACAAAAAGCACAAAACAATTCAATGGATGATGAAAGTCTTTTCATAAAATATTTTATAACAGCTGGATAGTTATATGGAGAAAACACAGAGCATATATAGTAACTGGGCTGTGTAGCCATATGGATAGATAAAATATAGAAAAAACAAAAGTAACATTGAGCAAATGGAAAGCCACATGGCATATATATACACATGTATATACACACATATACATACACATATATGCATGTGTGTGTATATATATGTGTGTGTGTATATATGTATATATACCTTGACCCTCTATTGGAGATTGATCTTAGCTTAAAATCCAAACTAAAGAGCTTTCCAAAAGAAAATAAGGACCATGTTTTTATGACCTGAGATAGTTAAAGTTATTTAGGCAGTACACAGAAAGCACTGGCCATCAATAAATTTTACCTTATTAAAATTCTCCTTATATAAAACTTTGTCAAAAATAAATAGGAAAGGAATAATCAGGGAGAAAATATTCACAAACATACCTGACAAAAAACACTGATACATTGGTAATAAAGAAAAATTATACCTCAACATTAAAAGGACAAAAAACCCGTATTTTGAGTGGGGTAATGATTTAAACAGGCACTTAACAGGAAGAAATATGAATGACCAATATACACATGAGAGAGTACTTAAAGACATTTGCCATTAGGTAATTGCAAATTAAATCTAGCGTGAAATATCACTGTATGGCCACCAGGGAACTACATGTTGAGGAGTGAAGCAACCAGAACACTTTGGATGTATATAAAGTACCACAAGCACTACAGAAAGACGGTCTTTCAGTTTCTTATAAAGTTAAACATGCACCTGTTCTATAACATAGCAATCTCACACCTAGATAAATAAAAATTCTGCCAATAAAATGGAAATAGTAGTTCAATTAGTGATATCTTAAACCTGGAAAAAGTGTCCCTGACCCAGGGAATATATACAAACTGTAAGATAAATTCATGCTATGAAATATTTCTTAGTAATATAATGGAGTGAATTTCTGATCTGCAATATGAAATGGATTAATTTTAAGGTGCTTATCCTGGGCAAAGTGCAGTGGCTCACACCTATAATCCCAGCATTTGGGTGGTCAAGGCGGGAGGCTTCCTTGAGCTCAGGAATTTGAGACAAGCCTGGGCAACATAGCAAGACCTCATCTCTCCTAAAATAATAATAATAATAATAAAAATAGCTGGATTTGGTAGCAGATGCCTGTAGTCCTACATACTCAGGAGGCTGAGGTGGGAGGAGGGCTTGAGCCTAGGAGATTGAGGCTATAGTGAGCTATGATTGTGCTACTGCACTCCAGCGTGGGAGACAAGAGTTGGGCCCTTTCTCAAAAACAAAAACAAAACAATAAAAAAGATGCTTATCCTGAGTAAAACAAATAAGATACAAAGAGTACATAATTATGACTCAATTAGTATGAATATTTAGGGGAGGTTACATTAATCTCTGGTGGGAAAATAATGAGGACATTGTTTATATTTATAGTATGAGTAAAAGTATTTGAATGAGAATGAGCATAAGGAAATGTTTTAGGATGATAATAAAGTTCTTTATTTGGATGAGTTTGCTTTACACAAGTGTACATACTATCAAATTCATCAAGTGGTACAATAAAGATTTATAAATTTCCCCATAAGTAAATTTTCCTAGAAAAGAAAAATTTGTAAGAAAACATTATATTAAAAATGTGCATAATAATATTTTAGGAAGAAACGTATGAAGTCAGAAAGTTACTCTGAAATGTATTTTTATTTAAAAAAAGAAGCAAGATTGATTGATGGATATGTAGTGGTATCAATAAATAGACAGATATGTGATAAAGTATATGTAGTAAAAATATAATTATACAGTGTATGCTCTTACACACCAATGGAATTAAACTAGAAAAATTCCAAAATACATACAGACTAAACAACACTTCTAAATAATGAATAGACCAAAGATGAAATCTCAAGAGAATATTTTTTAATTCTTTAAAGTAAGTTAAAACAGAAGTATGACATTAAATTTGTGGAATGCAGTAAAAGCAGTGCTTACTGATAAATGTTTAGCATTGAAAGTAAGACAGTCTAATTTTAATAATCTTCTCTTCTCCCTTTAAAACTAGAAAAAGAAAAACAAATTACATTCAAAATAAGCAGGATAAAATAATAAAAATAATTAAAACATAAATCAGTGACATCAAAAACAGAAAATTGGTAGGAAAAATCAAAAGAATCAAAAACTGGTTCTTTGGAAAGATCAGTGAAACGGATAAACCTCTACCCAAGCTAACTCAAAGAGAAAAGAGAAGACACAATTACTAATAACAGAAGTGAAAGAGGGAACATCATTACAGATCCCATGGATATCAAAAGGAAAATAGAGAAATAGTATGAACAAGTCAATGCCTACACATTCAATAACCTTGATGAAATTGACCAATTTCTTAAATGACACAATCTGCTAACACATAGGAAGAAATAGACAATGTGAATAGGGCTTGATATGGTTTGGCTCTGTATTCCCACCTAAATCTCATCTCAAGTTGTAATCCCCATAATCCCCATGTGTTGAGGGAGAGACCAGGTGGGAGATGATGATTGAATCACAGGGGTGGTTTCTCCCATGCTGTTCTCACGATAGTGAGCTCTCACAAAATCTGGTGGTTTTATAAGTGTTTGACAGTTCCTCCTTCACAAGCACTCACTCTCCTATCTCCTGGTGAACAAGGTGCCTGCTTCTCCCTCTGCCATGATTTTAAGTTTCCTGAGGTCTCTTCAGCCATGCAGAACTGTGAGTCAATGAAGCCTCTTTTGTTTATAGATTACCCAGTCTTGAGTAGCATCTTTATTGCCATGTGAAAACAGACTAACACAGGGCTTTATCTACTAGAGTAATTTAATCGATATTTATTAACCTGTTAAACCAGAAACACCAGAACAGATGGGTTGCTGGTGAATCCTACAAAACATTTAATGAAGAAATTATAAAAGTCCTCTATAATCTCATTTATAGTATAGAAGCAGAGGGATTATTTCTAACTTATTCTATGAGGCCAGCATAGCCCCAATACCAAAACTGAACAAAGATCTTATCCAAAAAAAACAAAAAACAAAAAACAAGAAAAAGAAAAAAACTACAGACGAGTATCTTTCAGTATCTGTTAAGATGCAAAATTCTTAATTCTTAACAAGATATTAGAAAACTGAATTCAACAATTTAGGGAAGGAATTATACACCGTTGTGGGAATCAGGAGACTGGAGAGACCAATAGGTGGTACAGGAGGACTTTACTGAGTGCACTCAGACCCAGCAGATTAACATCCAAACACTGGGCCCAGAACAAAGACAGCACTTGACTTTTATACACACTTCTAAAAGGCGGTGGGCTAGCTTGAAACAAGCTTACAGTGGTGTAAAGCACAGTGGCATGAAAGTAAGGATACAGAGGCAGAACAAAGGCAGTTAATCAAATTGTAAAAGGTGCATAACTCAGGATTACATGTGACTCTTGCTCTGCGGCCCAGATGGTTGTTATCTAGGCTTACTCTAGTGCCTTGCATGGGCTTATCTCATAACCTTTGCCATGGCGCCTAGATGGCTGCAGTCCAGGCCAGCTCAGGCATGTCTTATAAACTTCACTGTACTACTCAGATTAAAACAAAAAACAAAAAACAAAAAACACTTGAAGTTACTAGTTACAGAAAACAGGAATCTATAATGTTATAAAACTTGCAGAGCAAGGTACAATCACGTGGAGGGGGGTGGGATTTGAGGGGGAAATTACAAAAGGAGAGAGGAATATTTATTTTTTCTTATCCTTATATTGAAGGAGTGCTGGTAGAGTCTCCAAAGCACATTCTTTTGAGTCTTAGCTTCCTAGATAATGTTATTAAGATGTCACCTGGGTCCAGGCTTTGCCTGTTACTATCTTTGGGATGAGTCAGCCTAATATAGAAAGCCTGTTTTCCTTTTTTTAAAGTTTATTTTTCTTTCTTTCTTTCCTGCCTCAACACCATTACCAAATTAGACTTATTCCAGGCATTTAAGGCTAGCGCAACATTGAAAATTTGATTAATGTAATCCATTACATCAACAGAGTGAAAAAGAAACATCACATGATCATATCAACAGAACCAGAAAAAGCACTTAACAAAATTCAAAACCAATTTCTGATAAAAACAATTAGCAAATTATAAATAGAGAGTGAATTCCTCAAGTTGATAAGCACATTTATGAAAAAAAAAACACAGTTAACATTATAATTAATTGTGAGAAGCTAAAATATTTCTCCCTAAACTCAGAAACATGACAAGGATGTTCCCTCACCACTTATTCTCAACATATACTTAAAGTCTTAGTTAACAATTAGAAAAGAAAAGAAATTAAATGAATACTGATTCAAAAAGAAGAAATAATGCTGTCTTTGCAGATGAACGATTATCTATGTAGAAAATCTTAAAGAATTGAAAAAAATTGCAAAACTATGAAGCAATTATAGTAAGTCGCAGAATACAAGGTTAACGTACTAAAAAGAAAAGCCAATCACTTTTCTATGTACCAGTAATAAACAAGTAGAACTTGAAATTAAAAACAAAATACCATTTACACTGGCACCCTAAGAAACAAAACACTTGTAAATCTAACAAAAGACGTACAAGATCTATATAAAGAAAACTCCAAAATTCTGATGAAAGAAATCAAAGAAGAAATACTTAGAGAGATATTTCAAGTTCATGAATAAAGATTCAATATCACCAAGATATCAGTTCATCCCATTTTAATCTGTAGATTTAACTAAATTCCAACCAAAGTTTTAGCAAATTATTTTGTGGATATTGGCAAACTAATTTTGAAGTTTATATGGAAAGGGAAAAGACCCAAATTAGCCAATATAATATTGCATGAGATGGAAAAAGTTAAAGGACTGACATTACCTGTCTTCAAGACTTAATATAAGACTATAGCAGTGAAGACAGTGTTGGTACTGGTAAAATAATAGACATATATATTAATGGAATGGAAGAGTGAGCCCAGAAATAGACCAACATTAATTTAGTTAACCAATCTTTGACAAGGAACAAAAGAAACGCAATAGATAAAAGGTGTTCTTCTTTACAAATGATCCTGGGACAAATGGGATCAGACCGGTTTGCGACCAGGCCAGGAAGCGAGTGGGAAAAAAGAAAAAAGGCTAGATCGCGGTGGCTCACACTTATAATCTAGTGCTGGGAGGAACTAGAAGACAGGCGCGGTCCACAAGGTCGGGATATCAAGACCATCCTGGCTAACACAGTGAAATCCCATCTCTACTAAAAATACAAAAAAATTAGCCAGGCATGGTGACAGGTGCCTGTAGTCCCAGTTTTCAGGAGACTGAGGCAGGAGAATGGCATGAACCCAGAGGGCAGAGCTTGCAGTGAGCCGAGATTGTGCCACTGCACTCCAGTCTGGGCGACAGAGTGAGACTCCAGTTGAAAAAAAAAAAAAAAGAAAAGAAAAAAAGAAAAGAAAGAGAGAGAGAGGAAAGAAATAAACTGGACCTTACACACTTTCCAAAAATTAACTCAAAATTAACCATAGACCTAATTCTAAAATACAAAATTATACAAATACTTGAAGATAACGTAAAAAAATGGGTACGGAGATGTCTTTCCAGATATAACTCCAAAAGCACAATCCATGGAATAAATTATCAATAAGCTGAAATTGATTAAAATTAAAATCTTGTGCTTTATGAAAGACACTGCTAAGGAAATGAGAAGATAAGCCACAAACTCAAAGAAAATATTTGCAAAGATATATGTCATAAAGGATCGTTATCCCAAATACATACAGAACCTTCCAATAGCAACAACTGAATTTAAAAAATGCACAAAATACCTGAACAGACACTTCACCAGAAAATACATACAGAGGGAAAGCAAGCATATGAAAAGATGCTCCACATCCTATGTCATCAGGGAAATGCAATTTAAAATAAGAATGAGATTCACTACACATATATTAGAACAAACACAATGCAAAGCACCAATGACAACCAATGGTGTTAAGGATGTAGAGCAATATGAACTCTCATTAATTGCTAGTGGGAATATAGAATGGTTCTTGTTTTAAGAACCATTTGTTCTTAAATGGTGGACAGAAAGCAAGCAAGATATTTTTGTGTCTCTTCTTATAAGGGTACTAATCCCATCATGAGGGTTCTACCCTTATGCCATCATCTAAACATAATTATCTATCAAAAGCCCCACCTCTAAATACCATCATATTGGGGGTTAGCCCTTCAGTGTATGAATTTTTGGGGGACAAAGTTGAGTCCATAGCAGCTACTTGAGAAGACATTTGGCATTTCCCTAAGCATGCTGTTGTTACAATCCAACAATTGTGCTTTTTGGTATTTATCCAAATGATTTAAAAACTTATTTCCACACAAAATCCTGCACAAAGATGTTTATAACAGTTTTATACACAATTGCCAAAACTTTGAAGTAATCAAAATGTCCTTCAAGATGAATGAACAAATAAACTGTGGCTCATCCAGACAAAGGAATATTCTTCAGTACTGAAAAGAAGTGAACTCTCAAGCCAATGAAAAGACTTAGAGGAAACTTAAATGAATAATACTAAGTGAAAGAAGGCCATTTGAAAATGCTGCATACTGCATTATTCCAACTATATGATATTCTGGAAACCCCAGCATTATTTTGCCTATGGTTTATTGTCCTTTCTCTTCCTCCCTCCCTACCATTTCTCCATTCACATTTGGAGACAAAACACCATCTCTCCCATGAGGGACTTCTCAGATTCTGGTCTTAGGTTTTCAGATATTTCATTCTTGAACTCACTTTTGTGTTATCTTTAGGCACGACTTCCAGGAAAGAGAAAAACAGGGGCCTATTATTTTTTATGCCATGGCTTCAGGAAATGAAAGTTTCTAAATTTGGTTTATTTTTAATGGTATTTAAATAAATTTTCTATTGTCAATTTAATACCATCTACTACCAGATTGCTCCTCCTCATTTTAAAATTTTGCCCAGAACCAAATTTGTTACACTGTTCTTATTTTTTTTAAGATGTTTTAGGACTTTAATGTTCTTTACATATTCAACATAAAATACTGACAATAGATAAACAATAGGGGAAAGACTTTTCAGCGAAGTATCACTCTTATCCTCAAACATTACAAAGAAAACAGTCAAGAGAACAAAGGATAAGGTAATTTAACAGAAATGCTTAGTTTAATGGCATAATTGAAAAACAACCAACCAATCAACTTTCACTTCTACTTATGGAAAGAACAGTAAAAATAAATCAAGAACTTCTAGATCTTATTCATAAAACAGCTTAAAAAGAGGAAGGGGAAGACTGGGGAGGAGGTGAAACTGTTGCTAATGGAATAAGGCACAAGGTCAAGGATTTAATAAATTCTAAAAGTGTCTACATGTATCACTGATAACCATATTATTAGAAATATCAATGTATAGAAATATAAAGTATATGGTATTAAAAACAGACCTTGCTAAAATAAACATATATAAAGTATGTCACTTCTCTTGTAATAACAGTATAAAGATCTATCTACAGTTTACCCTTTGCCTGGTACTCTTAAACCACTCCTCCAACGGTCAATATTGACCTTGAATCAACAGCTGCTGAACCAAGGAGACCCCACAGATGTCTAGATTCAGCACCTAGAGGGCCCCACCTACACTCTATGCTGGGTGTTCCCATGACTCCAGAAATAATTAATTGCAATTTGCATTATTAAGTCCACAGGCAAGTTTGAAATCTAACTAGAAATAGTAGCAGCAAAGGCAAAACAAGTAGGAATTTCTTAGAAAAGCAACAGAATTTCTTAAAATGCTTCCAGTTCAAGTCAGAATTAAGGTGAATATTATGTCCCACCAGCTTTACAGAACTGTAGATGTTTTGCTGTTGTTCTTTCAAGAAAGAAGAGTCTACAATAAACATGTTCATTTGAGAAAAATACTGTGTTTGTTAACTTTTTGTAGCCATCCCCAAGTTACTTTAAACTTTGTATGTTGTTCAAGAACAGAGTTTATCCTGGTTAGGATGTGTTCATAGCTGATACATCTCCCAAAAATTTTTCATGAAGGTGGCCAGTTTCTGAACATCTTCAATCATGACAGCATTATACTGAGAGACCTGGATGCCTCCCACAGACCTATGCCTTTTCAAGGACAACATATTGAGTACAAGAGGTTTCTCAAGAAATCTTTTTTCTAGAGCATCATCTCCTTTGACATTGCCGATGCAGAAAGGAATACTCATCTTGCTTCTATTTGGGGGCTCCACTGGACATACGTAGAATCCTTGAGAATTATCAATAATCTCATAAATCATTTGAGATTTGAGATTTGATGGAGCTAAGTTTCTCCATGGCCGCGGCACCTCCACTGTTTTTAATCCACTCGGGGACCAAGCCCATGAGGTAGATGCGGAAACATAGAGGCCTGTTGTTCAAGGAGCTGTTTCCAGCCTGCACCTTGTATTCCAGGACCGAGGGGCACTCTGGGAGGTCAAACCCCAGCAAGTCATCAGGGACAATTACCACGGTGACTGCAGCAGAGCCAACATTCTTCTGGGCACCAGCAAAAATCACATCAAACTTGGAAACATCCACTGGTTTGGACAGGAAGTTTGAGGACTTGTCACAAACCAGTACTGCTCCCTTGATATTGGGTACAAAGTCAAACTCCACACCATGCATCATCTCATCTGCTCAATAGTACACGTAGGAGGCAGCCGGGTTGAGGTTCCAGGTGCTTGGATCTGGAATTTTTGTATAACTCCCAAGTTTAGGGTGAACAATATTTATAGTCCCAAACTTCTTGGCTTCTGCAGGCTTAGGTGACCAAGCTCCTGTCACCACATAGTCCACACACCTTCCTGCTTTCAAGCCAGTCAGGTTTAAGGGGACAGCACTGAACTGGCCGGACCCATCTCCTTGCACAAAAATCACCTTAATAGTTGTCTGGAACGGCTAGCAATTCCCGCACAAGATTCTCTGTATTGTTAATAATCTTGGCAAAATCTGATGACCTGTGACTCTTTTCAAGAACACTAATGCCAACTCCTTTGTCGTCTAATAATTCCTTTTGTATCTCTAACAACACTGAGTGCGGCAGCTTGGTGGGACCAGGCCCAAAGTTGACCACCTGCCTCGGGGAGTCCATGGTGCGTCGGCGAGGGCGGCGAGTCAGCCAAGGAGGACACAACACGTGAATGGCTAGTGTTCCCGGCCGCTGCTGTGAGAGTCTACACTGTTCTTATTTTTTCAATTTCAGATATTTACCAACAGTGCTTCTCCAAGTGTTGGACAAATAGAATTTATTCAAACTTACAGATTTTGATATTTTTGTTTACAACCATCTTTTCAATTTGAATGTCATTCTAGTTTATGGGGGAAGTATGAAATGAAAAGTGTTCTTAAAAATGTTTTATTGGCTCATGCCTGTAATCCCAGTACTCTGAGAGGCCGAGGTGGGCAAATCATATGAGGTCAGGAGTCCGAGACCAGCCTGACCAACAGAGTGAAACCCTGTCTCTACTTAAAAAAAAAAAAAATAGCCGAGCGTGGTGGTGCATGCGTGTAGTCCCAGTTACTGGGGAGGCTGAGGCAGGAGAATTGCTTGAACCTGGGAAGCAGAGGTTTCAGTGAGCCAAGATGGCTCCACTGCACTCCAGCCTAGGTGACAGGGTGAGACTCCGTCGCAAAGAAACAAACAAACAAACAAACAAACAAAAACCCACGTTTTATTAATACCACCTGCAAAATACACTTCTCATTCTGTTTTTTGTGTGATATGCATTTTTAGTTATCAAAATTTTATGAATTATATATGCAAAGATTGTGGTCTTCTTGTGTAGAAACCTAATGATCCTATGACTTTGTTCAGAACTGTTGCAAACTGTTATGTATCATCATATCTCTCTGATAACAAAACACTTTTAGATTTCCCAAGGACTTTCTTACTTACATATATACAGTGATAGTGACAGGAGCATCTACTTCATTGGCAATTGTGAATATTAAAAGGGATATTAGATTTAAAGTATACAACACTGTGTGCACAGGCTTAAAAATTATTTTTATCAGCATTTAACATTGCATTTTAAATTTGTTTTTCTTTAAAGTTAATAGAGATATTTTATTGATCATAGAGAAAAACATGGTTTTCATATAGCTCCATATTAGGTTCAAATTATTGTGTATCCCTGCATTGTTTGCCTTTTCTATATTGAATACAAGATAAACTGTAAATACGGAGTTTGAATAAACTCTTTTTGAATACTGCCGAACATTTTTAATATTCTCTGTAATTTTCTAGAATCTACTTTCAAAATCATATTTAAAATTACAGTTTCAGAATGAAAAATTCTACTCTTTTTCATGTTAAAAACAGTAGTGTCAATTAAAGCTCTATGTGGATTACAGACAAGTATGAAAAATATTAGGCGATGACAGGCATAGTTTAAGAAGCTTTCTATAATGCAGTATTGTTATACATTTTATTTTTTACCATTAACAATTAAAGTTTACCCATTTTCCCAGGAATGGGTTAATCGAATACATCAAGTCATGCTGCTGACAGATTCAATCCCACTAAAATATTTCATTTTTTAAGAGTCAGAAAGAAACATGTTTGTTCTTATAAAGAAGAATAAAACAAATATTAGCAAAAGGTATCATAAACAAGAAAGGTCAGATATGATCCCTGCCAACTCCACTAAAATCCCTCACACAAATGACACATTGATTTCACAGAGGAATGACAGTCAAGTGGGTCAACATTATATTCACATTTATTGTACTGATGTCAGAGTTGCAAGCCAAGATAAGATTGCAAAAACAATTTTTTAAAGTGGCATATTTTATTCCATCTAAATATTTGTACACACACACAATACACACACACAATATTTATGTATTTTTTACCCCTCTGGTGATTTCTCATGGCCAAATTCTCTTCAATCTGGTGCCCTTCCGGCATTCTTAGACCTCCACACTCTTAAAGGCCATTGCATATGACTAGGAGCAAGGGACTAGATCACTGGCCAAACAGATGGTGAGGAATAGTTAATTGGCCCACTTGAGAAGATGATGAGTTACTCAGACTATGGCTTTGTCAAGGGAAATGAAAAATAGATTACATCTGTTTTAACAATTAAATGATTTCTCAATTGCTTATTTCAAATAATATAATAAATAAAGGTTGTTGAAGATACTAAGAAGCTTACATATATTAATCTCTTAATTCTGATGATGGTTTTATGGGGATACCAATACTAGTATTCTTATTTTATAGATGAGAAATCTGAGACACTGAAAAATTAAGAAAGTCACCCAGGATCACTTAGAATACGAGGAAAGCCAAGAATCAAAACTAAGCAGATTTTCTCCAAAGTCATTAGATAACTACATTATGTCTCTGCTTTGAGTTCTAGAATGTTTCCAAATATATTTGTAATTATAAAAGTAAAATATGGTCACCGAACACAATTTGGAAAACATAAAATGGTAAAAAACAGACAACCAACTGTAACCCTCCCACCTAAAGGGAAGCATTTCAAACTGTTAGTAGGTTTAACAGGGTTGCAATGATTTCTATACATTCTGCATTTTGATCTGTTTTCTTTCTTTAAAAATAAAACATGGTTTTCTTCAAACATTATATTGTAAGCACTTGACTTTAGCTATAGCTCTAATAGGTTAAGATCATGCTGGTCATTAACTTTTTTTTTTTTTAAAGAGAAAACCAGAACAACCTAAATATCAATGGATTTTCTAGGAACAATCAAAGAATTGAGATAGTAGAGTAAACTGGTACCCTGAAATCTGGAGACACTGCCCGAAAAATCACCGATCTCACAAAAAACAGATCAGCTTACCTTGCATAGAAGATGCTGAAGCCATGAACTGATAGAAGCACCTAAAGAGTAATTTTAACAAATGGCTGGAAGTGGAGTGCGAAATAGCATGAGGAATAAACTCCTGAGGTTCGCAGTCTTTGAAGTCCCTAACATGTTGATGGGTTTTACCTCCAGTAAGTTCTCATGGTAAAGAATCAAGAAATTCCCTGGTGCTTCTGGCCTGGGGAGCAGTAGAGAAACCAACTTGAAATATACCCAGATCATTCTCCATAACAAAAACCTGGCTGGCAGGTAGGAGAAAAGACCTTATCAGATCATTATCACACCTGGGAATAGGACAATTATCTAACAAAGCATCCTCTGGCCTTTCTGTCTCACCAGCTGGAGAAAGAAACACTTGTGAAGGTCACCGCCAAGAGATGCAAGGTCACTAAAAGATTGATTTAATTATAATATTATAGAAAGCTTCCCTTCCCCCATAAAACCACCAAATCAACAAGGTTTCAGCTTAATAATTGTGGATTACAGTTGAAATAGCTGCAAGTCTCAGGTTTTAAGAAGTTCCTAGGAGAACACAAAAGCAACAGAGGAAAGAAAGTAGATGCTAGCGGAATTTGAAACTCCTGACACTTACAGCTATAACAAAGATTAAACACAACACAATTCACAGTCAAATTAACAGAAAGCCTCACAGTAAAGGTGTGTTTGCATCATTTCCTATTATCTGATACAAATATGCTCAACTTTCAACAAAAAAAATGTAAGACATTAAAAAAGTCAGGAAATGACAGTCTGAAGAGACAAAGCAAGCATCTGAATATGACTCAGAAGTAACACTGAAATTATCAGACACACATATGTAGGGATATTTATAATGGCCAATATGTTACAGGTAGAATTAGACAACATTCAAGGACAGATGGGTAATATAAGCAGAGAGATGGAAACTAAAAAAGGATCAGAAGAAAATGCTTGAAATAAAAAAACTAATAACAATTAAAAATATATTTGATGGACTCATCAGCAGACTGAATATGGCTGAGGAAATAAATAGTGAGCTTCAGGATCCTTCAGTACAAATTCAAACTAAAATGCAAAGAGAAAATAAGATAAATAAGCTGATTTCGAGATGCAGAACTCAAATGATCCTCCTTCTTCAGCCTCCCAAAGTGCTGAAATTACAGGTGTGAGCAACCATGTTTGGCCTTTTTTTTTTTTTTTTTTTCTTTTTCTAATCTTGGTAAATCGAAATGGTGTAACATGGTGGTATAATCACCACTGTTTTAAATTTTATTTTATGGATTACTAACACCATTACTGATATATAGTGATTATTTTTTGTTCTAAGTCTTTAACTGTATTAAATTCATTTAATTCCCTTATCTGTATTAACTCATTTATTTCTCATATAGCTCTGAAGTAGGTACTATTAATATGTTCATTTGTGGATAAAGTAATAGTCACAAAAAGTGATTAAATAGCTTTGTCCTCACAACAGGGACCATTAGAGTTGACGTTTATTTGAACGTGACCATTATTATTATAGCGTTCATACCATTAACCTCAATTTTTGAGTACTTCTCTGCTTGAGATGAAACATATTATTTTGTGTAGTCATTCCTGATTGAAATGTATTTTCATGCTTTAGTTCTTTATTGCAGCATAGAATTTTTTAATTAAAAAAACTAAATCTGGAAAATACTTGAATATGACATGAATACATAAATTTATCATGAATGATTGAATGTGGCAGTCATTATTTACAAAGTGTTTTTATTCAAAGCTATTTATGGAATTTTATGATAAATAACATTTTGATTTTTATAGATAAATCTACCTTTCATTTAGTTGATTTTCTGACTTTGATATTCAGCTTTGAAAAGGTGATCTCCTGTAGTCCCAGCCACTTGGGAAGCCGAAGTGGAAGATCTCTTGACCTAGGAATTTGAGTCCAACCTGGGCAACATAATGAGACTCATCTCAAAACAAAACAAAACAAAACAAGGTGATCCCCATCTCCATTACTATATAATTAAAACGAGATGTTTCTTAACAGGCAAGTACTCTTTATCCACAAGCTTCTTCTTAGTGTTTCTTCACTTCATTTTAACTGTGTATTCTGAACGTCATGAATTATTTTGTTGATATTGTATAAGGTTCTCCAAAGAAACAAAACTATTAGTATATAGATATAGAAGATTTGTTACGGAAATTAACTCACACAATTATAGAGGCTGACAAGTCCCATAATCTGTCACATGGATGCTAGAAACTAGTGAAAACTAGTGAACTAGGAAAGCAAATGTAATTCAGTCCAAAGCTGAAGATCTGAAAACATGGCGGGGGTGGGGAGAACTCCTGTAAGTTTTCCTGCCCTAGAGTCTAAAGGCTTGAGATCCAGGATTTCTATTGCCTGAGGGGAAGATATGTGTCCCAACTCAAGGAAAGATGCAGATAATTTGTCCTTCTTCAACCTTTTTGTTCTATGCAGGGCCCCAATTAATTGGACAATGCCTGGCCACACTGGGAAGAGTAAATCTTCTTTACTGATCCGAATGGCAATTTCTTTCAGAAAGACATGCCCAGAAGTATTTTTAGCCAGTTATCTGAGCATCCCTTAGCCCCATCAGGTTGACAAATAAAATTAATCTTCTCAGATATATACTAAGACAATATGCCATCTTATAGTCTAATTATGTCATTTTAGTGGACTTTCATTGTGAACACTTGTTCTTTTGATAAGTATAACTTATTTATTCCAGCTCTTATTTTTCACTCTGAACTAATCAAGCTCATAGAAACCACAATTCCTAGTACGTGCCATTGGTAATTATTAGTGAGCATGTGAGTATCTGGAGCTATCTGTGTCATTGTACTTTTGAGTGCCCAATGCTCTGAAACGTCATTTATACATTTGTTTAACACATATTACTTGGGTCTTTACTATGTGCTAAGAAGGTGAGCAAATTTTCTGTAAATGGACAGACAGTAAATATTTTAGACTTTGTGGACCACACACATTTTGTTTTCTGTAGTATCCTGCCCCTTGTCTTCCTCCTCCTACTTCTTCTTCCCCCAATTTTTCTACAACCCTTTGAAAAAGTGAGAACTGTTATTAGTTCCAAAGCCATACATAGGCCATTTGTTGATTCCTGTTAGTATCAGAGTTTCAGTGGTGGGTGATGGCTGATGCTGATAATGTCTACACATTGACAGAACTCACAAAATTTACACCTGATTGAAAAGGATTCCAAAGGAATACAGGCCAGTATAATGCAACCTATGAGTTGGGAGATTCAGAGAAGACCATTCAGTAACATTGAACTGAGACCCAAAGTGCACCTGTGAATTACTATCTTGTCCTATTAGTGTTAAATTTGCAGTCTCTTGAAAACCATAGATCTTAGGAAGACAGGGTCATTGTGAACCTTCACCAATGTATCTTCAGATCCTAGCTCTATGCCATTAAGGAATATATAAATAGTTGCTGAATAGATAAAGATCAGAATTTGAACAAAACTAGGGTGGAAAAGATACGTCTCAGGGTCCCTTCACATTTCTCACTTGAATGTAAGGTAGACAGCAGCTTGCTCTTTTGGTTGGTAGAGAACCTATCTGAGACTGTGTGGGAAGTTTGATCACTATCATTTTGTTGGCGTGCACTCTATTTCATAAGGTGAAGTAGGGATAAGCTTAAGGTGAAGACTGGGTAGTGATTTACCAATCAACTGTCACTTTTTAATTAATTGGAAAGTTCTTTGAGATTCTGACAAGAGGCTGTCATTCTCACCTTTCATGGGTTATATTAAAATTTTATCCATGTCTATGCCTTTCTAAGTATCTTAGGGAGAGGTGAAAAATTCACCATGTGAGTTTTGTAGGTAAATCAGAAATGGAAACACAGATTTTAGAGGCAAATAGGTCTTTATCCCAGATTTAATGTATATACCTCACATCTTTAATGAAGGATAAAGTGGAAAGTGGTATTCACATTACGCATGGGGTTTACCTGGGTTTGGCAAAGTTAGAAAGTAGGTAACTCGACTTTAAGTGCTTTCTGTCTTGGGGTTCCTCTGCCTTAATCTTTATGGGTGACTAAGTTTTTACTCCTGATTTCATAGATGTTCAAGTTTTTTTTTAAAGTATAGGTATATTTTATTTTTAGGTAAAATTTAAAACTTAGAAGTCTTCATCCTCACTAGAACCTCATACTGAACTACTGAGACTGTACCTCGATAATAGATCTCCATTCCTTTTGCTGTGACTTTTGTCTAAAATACCATCTCTGATCCCTATGACTGCTATAATAGCTTTATGACTATTGTACTTCCATCCGTGTTTTTCCACTACGGTTTTCTTGTGATTTGCATCCTGGGTTATAATTCAGAAATTCAAATCTGATCATGCTAGGAACTTACTTAAAACCCTTCAGTAACATTCCATAGCTGAGAAGGCTTTTCTCAGCATAAACTGTCCGAAAGTAGCAGTTGGAGCTAACTGTTGCCTACTGGCCTAGCTGCATCGTAAACCAGAAACTTTAGCTTTTCATATCAACTAGATTGGCCTTATTTCTATACCAGAAGTCATATAGTCCTTTCCCACCTCCAAGCTCTCAAAAATCCTGAAAGCCATACTTTCATAATACTTTCCAAGCACTGAGTTACTTAATCTCCATTTTCAAGTCCATATGAAATGTCTTTTTATCCAGGGAGATGCTCATGATTCTCTTGCATTTGTTAGATTTCTCCATTGACCAGGACTCATAATTATTCTCTTCCTTAATAATTGTCAGA
The DNA here is from genome assembly GCF_008728515.1 of Papio anubis. Classification (NCBI taxonomy): domain Eukaryota; kingdom Metazoa; phylum Chordata; class Mammalia; order Primates; family Cercopithecidae; genus Papio; species Papio anubis. Next base: position 78,401,822 of record NC_044989.1, read on the forward strand.
AATATAAAAATAGAGAGCTCAACTTGAAGCTAAAGAAGAGAGAAAGAAGAAAACTGTTGGAGATATGTTAATAATTACAATTAGCAAGCAAAAATATCTTTTAAAATTACTTTAGGAAATTGGACTTAAGGAATGGGTAAAACTACTTGTGTCGTGTGTTTATTTGTGTATGCATGTGCTTTTACATTTAAAAAATACCTTACATGTAGTTTTCCCCATTACCATATATTACTTTTAGAATCAAAGGACGGTAGTTGTTTTTGTCTCATCAATCAGAAGGTATGCTTAAAGAGTTCAGAAACTGTTACTTTTATTCTAAGGACACTTGTAATTTTAGCACAGTGTTTTGAACTAAGTTGTCACTTTTATATACTTGGTAAATATAATGAAGAAAGAAACGAAAAAGAAGTATTTAATAAATAAATAAATGTAATGCCTTTGCCATACTCCCATGTGGCTTAATTAAAATTTATTTTTCTTCTTTTTTTTTTTTAGTTCTGTAGGGCCTTGCTTTTCTAGATAAAAATAGAGTGATAAACTCACCCACCAAATTTTCTAAAGCTGTTTCTCCTCAAGTAACATGCCTTTAAATAGGTTTATTTTCAAGACAAGGCCTTAAGAAGTGGGGAACCAGGGTAGTGGTGAAATAGCAGGAACAACATTTTATGTGTAAGAGTCCATTTTAATACTCTGTTCATACTATACAGAGATTATCTTGTTCTAATACAATATGTATCAAAACCCAGTGTCAGATTCTTAGACTCCAAGGAGCAGAATTGACTCTACATGATTTTAAATTTCAAGCAGCATTTCTGAGATCGGAAAAAAAAAAAAAATCTCTCAGTAGATATTTCTTCTCTATAATTCTTTAATTATATTGAAGGAATATTCTCAAAATACACTATCTACCCAGTTTTAAAAAATACAACATTTCTCTAACTAGGAAAGTAGTGTCACTAGGGACTTCAATAATCTGTCTGAAGTACATATAGCAACATCTGGACTATTTGCAATCTATTAGCCCTGGATCCAAAATAGCTTTTCTATTCCTAAGTAATCAGTTCTGTGCATTTCCTTACAGCTCTGAGGATTATACTGAAAAACAACTGCCAATTTTTTTAAGGAAATAAATTTAAATAATCATGGAGAATTAATTTCTCTTCAATCCAGCTAATTTTCTCTTACTACTGCTGCTGCCATGGTCATTTTTACTAGATAATGTAGATACGGGTGTAATATCATGAACTAAAAAGTGGACATAATTGCAAATTTTGGGCAAAAATGTGTTTGGGTTGGGGTGATGATAACAAACAACGTGATATTCTCATGTTTTCAGTCTTGAGAAGTCAAATGTCTCCGTAGGATACGATGTTAAGGTAATGTTTTCCTGTAAAGAAACAAAAATGTTAATGTCTATAATTGTATTGGTAGAAAGTATATTTCAGATGTTATGTAAAATTAATTTTTAGAAACCAATTTATACTTATTGTAACTATATTATACAGAGAACTAAGCTAAGGCAAGTGTTTGAAAGGGGAAGAAAAGTGTTTATTTAAATATACTTTTTTCTGTTTTGTTTTGTTCTGGTTTTGGTGTGTTTGCCAAAGTTCTGTGTTAATGGAACAATCTGAAAAAAATATGTCAAAGGGTCGATGAAGTAAAAAGTAGCATATTTAATTTATATTTGAATGTAAACCTATGGCTTTTAAACTTAGGGAAATCACAGACCTTTCTGATGATCTAAAGAAAAACATAAATATTATCCATAGGAAAAAATGCAAATGCAAATAAAAACAGCACATATAAATTTCTACTACAACCTTTTAACTTCCCTTGATCCTCCCTTCCACAACACCTCCCACCCCTGTCCTTCCACCTAGGCCAAGGATTCTGGTGAACCTTGCCTTAGAGCATGATCCCCTCCATGACTCCAGGTAGCAAGTGTTATTGGCATATAAATTATATTATGCAGAGAAATAACAGTAAGGCTAAAAATATATACACAGCAGAATTAGATTAAGAAGAGTGAAAACATCCTGAAACCAACATCTGTACTGTTTAATTAAAGATGATTTTTGGAGGTTGCTGGGGCTGGGGGATGGAGAAAATGGGAGACACTGGTCCAAGGATACAGAGTGAAATTTTAAAATGAGATGATTTTTCATTTCCATCTTTAAACTCTTCATTAAAAAGTTAAAATTCAAAATAAATGCATATAATTTTATTTCTCACTTAATTAAAATAGACCCAACTTGTGAAGTTTATTTTTTTAATGTATGGTTGAAAATGGCTCTTCTTCCTAGTACTTATTTTTGGTAATAGAAACACTAGACTGTGAATTCCTTTGGCATAAGAACAATGTCTCATTTTCTTCTTCATATTTAGCACCTTGTAAAGGATCCACCATACTTTACAAGGGAAGTAAATATTTGTGAAGGGAGGGACCAATGGAGGAACAAAAATAGAAGAAATGAAGAACTTTAAGAAGTGAATAGGAAACAAACAAAGGAATGAATAAAGGACTGAAAAAAAAATAAAAAGCAGCAGTATAGCCAATTACCAACTTATTTATCAATGTACCACAAAGATCTCCCTCTTTCTGGCTTTGAATTCTTCCTACTGAAATGACAACTTTCTTAGTAGTATAAATATGTGAAAAAGTTGCAGAAGAAATAAGATTTTATGCTAAAGAGAGCTTCCTCAAACTCAGTCAGGCTCTGTTAGACTCTTTATGGTACTGTGAATAAGGCATGATACTTTGGGCACTGGAAAAAGCATATTGAAAATGCCCCAGTTTGTGCTTCCCTGTCTCTCTCCCTTCTGTCTGCTGCTTTCGTAATTTCCCATATTCAAACCCTTCACTTCAATATTCTAAAATCGTCTCTTTCTGCTCATCAGTCAATTAACTTTACTCTCCCTTTCCTTCACAGTTGATCCTTATTTATCATTGAAATGGACCTTCTCACCTACATTACTGGTGATTGAGTCATAAAAAGGTAAAGCATTTGCACATGCATTCTGTACCTTGAAACTTTACTGAATTCATTTACCAGACCTAGGAGCTCTTTAGATGAGTCTTTAGGGTTTTTCTATGTATAAGGTCATAACATCAGCAAACAACAACAGTTTGATTACTGATTTATATGCCCTTTTTATTTTTTTATTGTGTGATTTTTTTTTTTTTTTTGGCTCGGACTTCCAGTACTATGTTAAATAGAAGTGATGAAAGTGGACATTCTTGTCTTGTTCCAGTTCTCAAAGGGAATGCTTTCAACTTTTCCTTATTCAGGATTATGTTGGCTGTGGGTTTCTAATCGATGACTTTTATTACATTAAGGTATATCCCTTCTATGCCAATTTTGCTGAGGGTTTTAATCATAAACAGATGCTGGATTTTGTTGAATGCTTTTTATGTGTCTATTGATCATATGGTTTTTGTTTCTAATTTTGTTTATATGAGGTATCACATTTATTGACTTGCATATATTAAACCATCTCTGTGTCTCTGGTATGAAATCCACTTGATCATGATGTACTATCTTTTTGATATGCTGTTGGATTAGTTTAGTTGGTATTTTTTTGAGAATTTTTGTAACTATGTTCATGAGGGATATTGGTCTCTAGTTATTTGTTCTGGTTGTTATTGTTATATCCTTTCCTGATTTTGTTATTAGGGTGCTACTGGCTTCTTAGAAAAATGTAGGAAGGATTTCCTCTTAATCTTTTAGAATACTTTCAGCAGGATTGGTACAAATCATCTTTGAATGTCTGATATAATTCAGCTGTGAATCCATTTCCCTTTGAAGTTAATCTTTACTTTTAGTCCACTGTGGTGTAAGAGAATATTTTATATTATTTTGATTTTTTTAAATTTATTAAGACTTGTTTTGTGGCCTATCTTATGGTCTATGTTGAAGAATGTTCCATGTGCTGATGAAAACAATGTATATTCTGCATTTGTTGAGTAGAATGTTCTGTAAATATCTGTTAAATCCATTTGCTCTCAGGTATAGTTTAAAACCATCATTTCTTGTTGACTTTCTGTCTTGATGACCTGTCTAGTCCTGTCAGTGGAGTATTGAAGTCACCCAACATTATTGTGTTGCCATCTATATCATTTCTTAGGCATAGTAGTATGGCGTTATGAATTTGGGAGCTCCAGTGGTAGGTGCATATGTATTTAAGATTGTGATATTTTCCTGTTAAGTTAATCCTTTTATTATTATATAGTGTCCTTCTTTGTCTTTTTTTACCCTGTTGTTGTTTTAAAATCTGTTTTGTCTGATATAAGAATAGTAAATCCTGCTGACTTTTAGTTTTCACTTTCATGGAATATCTTTTTCCACCCTTTTACCTTAAGTTTATGTGAGTCCTTATGTGTTAGGTGAGTCTCTTGGAGACTCTTGGAGACAGCAGATCCTTGGTTGGTAAATTTGTATACACTCTGCCATTCTGTATCTTTTAAGGGGAGCATTTAACCCATTTAAATTCAATGTTAGTATTGAGATGTGAGGTACTGTTCTATTCGTCATGCCGGTTGTTGCCTAAATATCATGTTTATTTTTCACTGTCTTATTGTTTTATTGGGCCTGTGAGATTTCTGCTTTAGGGAGGTTCTGTTTTGATGTATTTTGAGGGTTTGTTTCAAGACTTAGAACTCCTTTTAATATTTCTTATAGTGCTGGCTTGGTAGTATTAAATTTATCTAAAAAATGCTTTATTCTTCATTTATGGAGTTTCGTTTTGCTGGATACAAAATTCTTGGCTAACAATTATTTTGTTTAAGGAGGCTAAAGATAGGACCCCAGTTTTTACTAGCTTGTAAGGTTTCTGCTGAGAAACCAGCTGTTAATCTGATAGGTTTTCCTTTACAAGTTACCTGATGCTTTTGTCTCACAGCTCTTAAGATTCTTTCCTTTGTCTTGAATTTAATAAGCTGATGACTATGTGCCTGGGTGATGATCTGTTCGTGAAGAATTTCCCAGAAGTTCTATCAGACCCTTGTATTTGGATGTCTACATCTCTAGCAAGGCCAGGTAAGTTATCCTCAATTATTCCTTCAAATAAACTTTTCAAGCTTTTAGGTTCTCTTCTTCCTTAGAAACATCAATTCTTCTTAGGTTTGGCTAATAATTTAACATAATCCCAAATTTCTTGGAGATTTTGTTCATTTTTAAAAATTCTTTTTTTCTTTGTCTTTGTGTGATTGGGTTTATTTAAAAGCCTTGTCTTCAACCTCCAAGGTTCTTTTTTCTATGTATTCTAGTTTATTGTTGAAATTTCCCAGTGCATTTTATATTTCTATAAGTGTGATTTTGATTTCCAGAAGTTGTGATTGTTTTTCCTTCATATTTATTTCTCTGTAGAATTTTTCTTCCATATTGCGTATTGTTTTCAAAATTTCTTTAAGTTGATTATCACCTTTCTCTGGTACCTTCTTGAATAGCTTAATAATCAACCTTCTGAATTATTTTACCTGGCAATTTGGAGATTTCTTTTTGATTTGAATCCATATTTCGGGAGCTGGCATGATATTTTGGGGGTGTTGTAGAACCCTGTTTTGTCATATTACCAGAATTACTTTTCTGGTTTCCTCTCCTTTGGGAAGACTATTTCAAAAAATTGTTCTTGAATTTATTTCTGATTGGACTTTTTTTTTTTTTTAGTTCTTGCTTTTTCCTCTTAAGGATTAGAGTTTAATATTTATTTTAGCCTAATTTGAATTTTGGTGCTTGTGTGGGTGAAGACTGTATAAGGTCCTTAGTTACAGAGTCTTTGCGTGCTGACTTTGTCCAATGCCTGCTGTAGTAGTTGTATTTTTGGTGTATAGGCGAGTTCTCTGTCTTCTATGGAGTTGAGATGGTAGGTATCCCTTGAAGCTTATCTTGTTCTCTCATAGTGTATAGTTTATTTATTTATTTATTATTTTCCTGGTATTTTATTTACGGAGTTGATGGTATGTAATTCTGGGTAGGCACCTGTTGTGGCTAAGGCAGGTGGGTAGATGTAATGCCCATTGGTCGGCCGATGTCCTAGCCTTGATGAAAGTTGCTGGGGGAACTTTTTATTAGACGTGTTGAGGTTTTGTCAGGGTGAAGATTAGGAGCTACCTCAGTTCCCCTGACAGGTCAGCAGGAAAGCCATCCACCTCATAGTCTCACTTTGTTGTCCCAGTGTTGTGACTATTCAGATTGTACAGGCACCTCTTTCTGTCTATAGGAAGGTTGATGTTCCAAGTAGGGAGGAATTATGACTCTACCTCTAGTGCAGGGCTGAATCTGGAATTCACTACTCCTGTGGAGCTGTACTCACCCTGGATTGTTCCAGAAAGGCTGTCTATAGGTGCATCCATTCTGCATTCCTGTGGGGGAAGCCCCAGCTGTGTCTGTGGTAGTATGCCAGTGGGGAACAAGGACCCCTGCTCCGAGGCCCTTTATGATTATAGAGGCTGCCTGCCTGTTGGAGAATAAGGGCAGGCATTCTCTACTTCACCTAGCACTGAAACTGTGTCTCTGCTGTGAGAAAGAAAGTACCTACGAGTGGGAAGATTTGGAACTCAAGGCCTGCTGTTCAGATTCTTGTCCCATGAGGCAATACCTTGATGTGGTGCTCTCCTCCTTCCTTTAGTGATGGGGCTTCCTGAGAGCCAGACTGCAGCAATTGTTACTGCTTTTCTGGGTCTAGCCACCCAGTGGGGCTCCATGCTGGTGCTGGGGAATATCCGCAAAGAGTCTTGCGATGTGATCCATCTTCAGGTCTCCGAGACAGCCATGTATACCAGCACAACTCTAGTGGATGTGGCAGAGAAGTAGAGTAGACTTGGTGAGAACACTGGTTGAAGATGTGTTTAGTGTTCTGGCTTTCTTGAATGCTGGCTATGCTAGCAGTGAAGTTGTCCATGACTGCTAGCAACTTCACTGCTAGAATAGCCAGCATTTGAGAAAGGTAACCAGGACCTCTGGTTAGCCAGGATTATTCTGGCAGTAGAATTAGCTGTTGCTTTCTCCTTCCTGTTAGCAGGGTTATTCTGTTATGAGTTGCTGTAATGGCAAGAGTTGGTTGGCCTCTAGCCAAGAGGAGGTGCTTTCAAGAGAGCATCAGCTGTGGTAGTAGCAGTGGAATATAAGCTTGGCCTAAGTTGATCAGGGGAGATATTCTGGTATCTCAGGTGATGGGTGGGACCATAAAGCTTTCAAGAGTTTTTGTCTTTTGTGTTCAGTTACCAGCATGGGTAGAGAAATGTCATCAGGTGGAACAGGGTTAGGCGATCTGAGCTCAGACTCTCCTTGGGCGGGGCTTGCTACAGCCACTGTGGGAGATGGAGTGTGGTTCTCAGGCCAATGAGGTTTTACCTTAGAGGAGATTATTGCTGTCTCTGCTGTGACATATAGCTCACCACAGAAGTGAGAGATAGCTTGTAGCAAAAGATCTCACCCAGCTCCCGCACAGTTGGTGAGGCTGGTCTTGCTCCCCGCCCTGCTAACAGCACCAAGTTTAGATCCAGGCAGCCTGCCTGCAGAACACTGATCTTGTTCCAGGCCGTAAACTTCCCGGCTGAGAAATCATGCTCGGCTTTCAGGCCTCTCCCCTCCCAGTCTTCCCACAATGTCGTCGGTGGCTCCCATGCTTGTATCTGCAGCAGTTTCTGTTTGCTCCCCAGATTCTACTCAAAAAAGCCCTTGCCCAGTCAAAATTATTACAAAATTTGTTCAGAAGTTTCTTATACCCTGTGACTCCTCCCTAATTCTGCTGGCTGCGTTCCCTAAGGGCCCCTGTGAGATATACCCAGGGATGGCTTTCCCAGGCTTGAGCTTTGGAGACTGGGAGTGCCTATAAGGTCTTCCCACTGCTACTTTTACATTTCACGCGGCTCCCTAAATCTGTTCTAGCTCTAGCTCAAGTTATGTCCTTCTCTAGTGATCTGGATTTTCAGATTCCCCGGTGGGGATATGTGTTTGAAGGAAGGTTTTCCCTCCTCAGATTTTGGGAACACACAATTTTTCACCTGTCTAGTGGAATTTGCAACGGTGTGCCACCTCTTTCGAGGGATTAGTGAATTCTTTTAGTTTTCCTGGCATATTCCCACAGTGGCTCTTGAAACAAAAGTTCACTGTGTGAGTCTCCACACAATGTTCTGTCCATCCAAGTGGCAGCTGCACACCCTGTCTCCTATCTGCTATCTTCCTTCCTTCTATTTTATAATTGTTTTAGTTAAAATTTTCATTCAGAAATATCATAGCAATGTATCCATTTATCAGCATTTGTACTTCAATTCATTTACCAATGTAGATTCCCCAGGTCACACAGATCATAGCCCATGTTCTTAATCTTTATGTTCTTCTTATTAGCTTATATAAATAGTTTGTCAGGTGAAGATGTTCACATTTAAAACTTCTTTTGTGTTGAAATATGGCATACATTTAAAAGAAAAACATATCCCATCAATATTTTTTTCATATGTACATTCGCAAAAATAATTATTAAATGATTCCCTTACTTGAAAATAACAAAGATATTAAAAATCATTTTAGATTTTACATTTGTCTTTATAATATTTAAGTTACTAGAGTTCTTTTTGGGGTTCATATGTGATATGGAGACCTTATTTTCCTGCTTTGGTGGGAATAATGGAGGTAAGTATTTTTTTTCAAACATTACCTGTTGAATAACCAATTTTTTTCCAGCAATTATAAATGCTAACCTATGTATATTGCAAACCAAAATGCCTTCACCTAGGCCTTTTATTATGAATAATTGATTTTGCTTATTCATTTATTAATTATAAGTTTATAGAGGAAGGAGGCAAAGCAAGATGGCGGAATAGAACTCTCCAACGTTTGTCCCCATGCAGCAACACCAAATTGAACCAACTATCCATGCAATAAAAGCATCCTTATCAGAAATAAAAATCAGGTGAGTAGTGACAGCACCTAGTTCTAACATAATATCTAGGAAAGAGGCATTGAAGACTCTTGCATTACCTACATTACTCCTCTCCCATTCCTTGTGTCATAGGGAGAGACAATCTGTGTCCTGGGAGAGGGACAGTGAAGTGAGCATGGAACTTTGCATTGGAGTTCAGTACTGCTCTGTCACAGGGGAACATGACACATGGCAGAATTCTGCTGGTTTCTGCAGGGGACCATCTATATCAGCCCTGGGCCAAAAAGGAATTCCCCACCCGTGTAGGAGGAACCTGAGTTTAGCTGGCTTCACTTTTGCTGACTAAAGTGGCCTGGAATCTGGAAGAAAATTGAGCAGCAGTCAGGCCAGAAGAACTGCAGTCATTGTATAAGCTCTAATGTTTTTCTGGTCTCAAAGGCAGTGGACTTGAGGTATGTGTAACCCAGCATGACACCAGCTGTGGTAGCCAAGGGAGTGCTTACATCATTCCTCCCCCAACTCTAGACAATGCAGCTCAGTGAGAGACTCCTTTTGCTTGTGGTAAGAAGAGGAAAGAGTACAGAGAACTTAGTATTGCAACTTGTGTACCAGCTCAGCCACAATAAAATAAGGCATGAAGCAGATTCCTGAAGCCTCCAATTTCAGGCCTTAGCTTCTGTATGGCATTTCCAGATGCACTCCAGGCCAGAATAAAATAAATTGCCTTTAAAGAAAGAATGTAATCCTGGCAGAATTCACCACCACGTATAAAAAAGCCCCTTGGCCTTAAAAAATGTTAGCAATAGGCAGTAGTTGCCATGGGCCTTGGGCAAGACTCAGTACTGTGCTGGCTTCAGGTGTTACCCAGTGCAGTGCCAGCTACAGCATCCATGGGAATGCTAACATAACTTTTCTCTAATTCCAGGTAGCACAATGCATAGAAACTCCTTTGTTTGGGGAAAAAAGAGGAAAGGCGTGAGACACTTTGCCTGGTTACTATGGGAATTCTCACTTATCTTACCCAAGTCTGCCAAGGTGGCACCCCCAAGAGTCAGCAAGAGTTGCAGCATTGCTGGGCTTGGCACGCCCCCAGTGCCAGTATGGTTGCAGTGACTACAGGCTTAGAGCACAACACTCAATTCCCTTTGAATACTTAGAAAGCTTTCTCAAGAAGGATGACCACAAACAAGTCAATACTAGAATACTTAACTCTTCGATGCCTAGACATCAGCAAACATCTTCAAGTATCAAGAACATCCAGAAAATCATGACCTTGCTGAACAAGCTAAATAAGCAACAGTCACAAATCTCAGAGTGTTGGAGATATGTGACTATTGAGACAGAAAAATCAATAAAGCAGTCTTAAGAGAGCTCAACAAACGAAGATAACACAGAGAAGGAACGCAGAGTTCTGTCAGAGAAATTTTAAAAATATATTGAAAAAATTTTTTAAAAAGTAAGCAGATATTCTGGAACTAAAATATCCAATTGAAAAGCTGAAAACTGCATCAGGGTCTCTCAACAGCAGAACTGACAAAGCGGAAGAAAAAATGAGTCAGCTTGAAGACAGACTTCATGAAAATACACAATCAGAGGAGAGTAAATAATAAAAAAGTAGATCAGGATAAACATTTTAATCAAATAAATAATAATAGAGAACTTTTCAAACCTACAGAAAGATATAAATTTCCAGGTAAAGGAAGGCCATGAAATAGCAAGCAGACTCAACCCAAATAAGACTACCTGAAGGCATGCAGTAATCAAACTCTCAAAAGTCATGGATAAAGAAAGGACCCTAAAAGCAGCAAGAGAAGAGAGTGGGATATTGAAAATGCTGAAGGAAAATAAAAGTCCAACCTAGAATACTATAACAGCAAAATTATTCTACGGTTATGACAAAAATAAAGACTTTCCCAGAAAAACAAAAGTCTGAGGGATTTCTTTAACATTAGATTTGTCTTCAAAAAATGTTGAAGAGAGTTCTACAATCCAAAAAAAAAAAAAAAAAAGGGCTAACAAGCAACAATAAATGAATTGAAAGTATAAAATTAAGTGGTAATAGTAAGTACACAGACAAACGCAGAATAACACTATAATAGTGGTGATATAAACCACTCATATCATCAGTAGGAAGACAAAAAGACAAACCTATGAAAAAAAAAAAAACTCCAACAATTTTAAGGAGATAGGCCATATAAATAATTAAATAGAGAAAGCATGAGGTCAGGAGATCGAGACCATCCTGGCTAACACGGTGAAACCATGTCTCTACTAAAAATACAAAAAATTAGCTGGGCGCGGTGGCGGGTGCCTGTAGTTCCAGCTACTCAGGAGGCTGAGGCAAGAGAATGGCGTGAACCTGGAAGGTGGAGCTTGCAGTGAGCCCAGATTGCGCCACTGCACTCCAGCCTGGGCGACAGAGCGAGACTCCGTCTCAAAAAAAAAAAAAAAAATAGAGAAAGCAAAAAGTCAGAAAACAGGGGAGAATGAGGTTAAAATGTAGAATTTCTTAGGTTTCTTTCTTTTTTTTTTTTTTTTGCTTGTTTTTCTCTTTTCTTGTAATAAAAGTTGAGTTGTCATCAGTTTAAAATAATTTGTTATAATATGTTATCTGCAAGCCTCATGGTAGCCACAAACAAAACCTGTAAGCGATGCACAAAACAAAAAGCAAGAGAAATTAAAATGGTGAAAGGAAAATCGCTTAAAGATTGGGAAGGAGGAAGGAAGAGGGAAGAGGAAGGAAGGAAGGAAGGAAGGAAGAAGGAAGGCATGGCGGCGGCGGCGGCGGCGCTTTGGCAAAAAGGCGGCGGCGGCGGCGGCGGCGGCGGCGAAAGAATCATCAGCTCAAACTCGCTCCATCTCACATCCGTCCTCACTAATCGCTTTTGCGGCTCAATCGATCCGACTAAAGTGATGAATCGTCTCGACTCCCGTCTTTCTCCGCTCATCAATCGGTCATCGTCACTTCTTTCTCAACTCGGCTTAATCCCATTGCTCAATGTTATTAATTATGAGAAAATGCAATCCAAAACTACAATGAGATATATCACCCCAGTTAAATGACTCTTGAGATGCAATAATGAATGTTTACAGGGATTTGGAGAAAGGGGAATGCTTGTACGCTGTTGGTGGAAAAGTAAATCAGTACAACCACTATGAATAACCTTATAAAGATTCCCCAAAAAATTAAAAATAGAACTACTATGTAATCCATCCGTCTCACTGCTGAGGATATATTCAGAAGGAAGGAAATCAGTATATCAGAGTTATCTGCACTCCCATGTTTCTTCAGCACTATTCACAGTGGTCAAAATACAGAAGCAACCCATGTGTTCATCAGTGGATTGTTGGATAAAAAAGAAGAGTGTGTGTGTGTGTGTGTGTGTGTGTGTGTGTGTGTGTGTCTGTGTGCATATTCACAATAGGATACTATTCATCCATAAAAAGGAATAAAATCCTGTCATTTACAAGAACATAGATGAGCTGGGAAACATCATGTTGTCTGAAATAAGCCAGGCACAGAAAGACAAATATCACATAATGTCAAGTGCATGTGAGAGCTAAAAAAGAAAATTTAACTCATGGAGATAGAGTGTAAAGCAGTGTTTGCCAGAGGAGGGGGTGTGTCATGAGGAGGACTGGATAAAGTGTAGATGGCTAATGGGTGCAAAAATATAGTTAGTAGAATGAAGAAATTCTAGTATCAGTAGTACTATAGGGTGACTATAGTTGACAATCATTTATTGTGTATTTTAAAATAACTATAAGTGTGGAATTGGAATGTTGCTCACACAAAGAAGTGATAGACTTCAGGTGATGGATACCTTAATTACCCTGATTTGATTATTATGCATTGTATGCCTTTATGAAAACATTGCATGTACTCTAAATATACAACTATAAAGTGCTCATAATAATTGTAAATAAAAATAAGTTTATGGAGTTTCAAAATATCTGATGGAATATTTCATATATCTAATGTATAATACATTCTATATTATAGATGTGGGTGTATATGTCTATATGTATATGTACACATGGATATACCTTATTAAGTATATATTGATAATATATCATAGAGACCCAGCCACGTATATTATGTTTTTATGCTAATAAAAACTAGATTTCTCTAAAATGTCAAACATATAAAACAGTGGGTAAATAAGTCATAGTAAAACCATACAATAAAATGTATCATTTACAAAGCATGTGGGTACATACTATCAAAGAAAAATTAGAAAGCTGGACAGCAGTTAAAGTGGTAAAAACAGATTTTATTCAGGAATATTGCAATATGGAAAAAGATACTTTAGCACAGAATTTGCCTCAGTTCTAAAAGCAGCATGAGAATTGAAAATTTGTAGGCAAGTAACATGATGGGCATCAGTGTGAATGGTAAATTACTAAGAGGAAACCTCAGGGGCGAGGGGAAATCTGGCTAATTCCACCTAACAGGATTATTGCTGAAGATGGGCTAATCAGATATCATTTGGGGGTGGTCAAGGATGAGAACCTGATTAGGTATTGAGGGCGATCAGATAAGGAGAATGAGTTCTTGTTAGATTGACTTAGCAGGGGGTGGGTCAAATAAATGTTCAGTAGGATAAATAACATTTGGTAAAGAATCTTTGTCAGTACCTATTGATGTCTTTGTTCATGTTAGTGTTATGAACATTCATGATGCATATTTTTATTAGAAATGTTCCACTCTTTAAATGACTATATTGGTAATGTCTCATTTTCTTCTCATACAGTAACGTTTTAAATATGAAATTAGTATTTTAACTCCTACTTATTTTGTACACATTTTGCTTTATCCCTTTCTGATTCATTTAGCTTTAGGTTAGTTAATATTTTATACTGCATATTGGAACCTTTGATTTTTCTACTGAATCTGAGAGACTGTCAGTTTACAACATGCAATGGATTTTTTTCATTTCTTCCTTCAATTTGCCTTTCCCCTCCTCTTGTCCTGTCTTTCAACAAACCTCAATCCCATTTTGCCAAAAATAAATCTGTTGCTCTATAAGACTAAATAACTTTCCCAGGTCACACAGATGTAAGTATTAAGATTCTGATTCTGTTTAACACCAGACTATTTACTCTTCATTACTGAGTTTATGAATTTTCAAACATCCTATTATCCCTTACCAGTAAAGTAATAGTGATAGCTGAGAACTTAGAAAGTAGATGCCCTTTAGGACACAGGCAAGTTTCAGAGACAGTAAATACTGAACTTTAAATGTCCATCACAACTGAGGATTTGTTAGACTTTTACAGTATTTCCAACTGTTAACTATTAATTATCATTTACAAGGTTAAGTTTTACAATGACTTTCTATTCTGATAAAAAAGTAATGAGTTTTATTTTACTATAGGCACTAATTATAGGTCCTGATTTAAATATCTTAAAAAAATTTATAGCCTTTTTATTTCTGGCTCAAATAATGTAGATAATGAGTTTCTTTCTCTGAGCCAAGATTTTTTGTTTATATATAAGGTGTTCTACCATTTTCCCTTGTGGGGAAATTTCTTCTACATACCTCTTTCTTTTACCATGATTTATTTTTAGTTTACAAGAAAATTAGCCAAATAGCTGAATCTGTTGATAATGTTCTTTAATTGAGCAATCCTGGGTCTACATAAAGAATACTCTTGGCTTTGTCTTCTAGTGATATAAATGGGTACTTCTCAAGAGGCTAGTTTAGTTCTCAGGTACTGTTTACAGTGATTTATAAGTGGAAACCTCTCGAGAAATAATTTCTAGAAAAAAACCAACCTAGAGTCATTGTAACAACAAAGAGATAAAAGCATACTAAAACTTCATTAGGCAGTATCACCAAGCCACAATTATAAAACAGTTTATTCCTTTCTTTCCTTCATTTAAGAGAGATTTGAAAAATATTTTATTTAGCTTCTATTATGTGTCAGGCTCTGTAATATTTGGTTGAGAATCCGAATCCTTTTGAATCCATCATCCCAGACAATATTTCAGGCAGCCATTTTAAATTAATATGATTAGATAAGCCAAATGAAAATTACTTATCCTTCTCTGACCATGGATGCTTCACCGAAATCATCTGGAAACATACTGTAAATGGTAAGTATCTCTTTCAACTAACTCTATACCTAATTGTGAACATGCCCGTTATTCTTACTAATTTGTAAGTTTCAGAAAAACAGTCTTATGTGCACTGTGAGTGTGTTTTCTAGTGTTAGATTCGCTAAGGAGCAGATCTAAGTATTTTAATACAAGTGATTTAGTGAAAACTCTTCCCAGGGCAATGGAGTGAAGGAAGCAAGCTAGGAAAAGGGAAGAAGTCAAATGAGTGGTCCTTACAGGTGATGTCCCAGCCTCAACCTGGTCTCCTAGGAACTGTAGAATATAAACTGAACTCAGTAACAGAAGGCATGAGTTGTGTTTTCCCCACAGGTCAGTCATTGGCCATGGGCTGTCCCAGGGACCATGATGTTCCCAGGAAATTCTTGTTTTCCTTGATAATTTGGCAGATCCAGTGGCCAAGGGCATCCTTTAATGTCCCTAAGTGCCGAAGGCAACTTTTGTCAGGGACAACACTGAAGAAAGCGCCTGCTCAAATAAAGAAAGTTAAATATATCTCCCTTTTTCTTGAAATTCCCATAGTCCGCTTAACTTCGCAATGGCTCTTCCACTGCTTAGTAATGGACTGCTTCTTGTTCCAAATCTCGGAATATCGCATGACCTTAAAAATTGCTCTACGAGAAAGACTCATAGTCTGACATTCAATCAGTCTATTACCTACAAGTAAAAAAAAAAAAAAAATTCCCATTTTTTCATATATAATATCTGTAATGACTTGGGTAAATTACTAGGTGATGCATATTTTTTCATTTTTGTATCTTCCCTGAAAACCTGATGTCTCACATGGGAAAGATGCTAAACAACTTTACTTTGAAATAAAATATCCTTTATGTCTAAAACAATTTAAATTCCAGCTACAGAGAAACATAAACACACATGAAAAATAAGAACAAATTATTTAAATTTGTGGTCCTTGACATTTAATAATCTTAACATTGATCAACCTGCATGAACAGAAATGTAAGGCAGTGGGCAGGAATTCCTATCTGGGGAAGTTTCTTCAATGAAACTCTGCAACTAGCAATCAAATTAGTGTCTCTATTAGACTCCTGGAGGAAGGCACCAAGATGATCTATAATTAAATTCCTAGAATCCAATTTACACTAGCCACCCCTAGAATAAACATCATTGAACTACACATTGCTCATCAAAGCAATGCATACATGCTTTCTAGAGCATGAGAAAGGGTTGAGCAAAGGCACATATTATGTGTAATATTTGGTTTCCTCAATCTAGCAAACAGAAGCAGAATACAGGGCAAAAGAATGTTATAAAATTACTCTCTCAGAGAGCTTGATGTATAATGGATCATGTAGCATTTTATTTATTTAGCCGTTCTTGGTATAATGAATTCCCATATTTGCATGCATAGCCCTATATTTTTTAACTCTTCCTTCAAACATAAATGTTCAAAACCAATATGTACCTAAGGAGTTCAGCTAAAGGGTTTTAAGGTTAATTTTTTCTATATTTAAAAATTAAATGGACATGTAACTTGAGTTTTCATTGTATTGCATATGGTGCAGCATAGGGCATATTATTAAATTGTTATTCTGTATTGTGTGTATATATATACATACACACAGATACATACATATATGTATGTACACACACATGTATTCATGGTTCACAAGCCAAATCTTCTATAATCGGTGCCTTTAAAGGCCATAATCAATTATCTTATCTCACAGGAATATACTTTGTTATTTCATTTCAATGTGTTCTCAATGGGAAGTTGTTTTTGAAGGGAGGCAGTAATTAGAACTGCAGTGAACCATTTGATATTTGAAAGGTTGGACAGATTATTCTCCTGGGATACTTCTGTCTGAGAGTTTTTCTGGGCACAAGCCAGGTACAATAATCTTTATACTCACTTGCATTATTTCAACTTAAAACTTGGCCAAATATTACCATTAACAGAAGCTTTAACTTCAATCATAGAAAGCAAAAAAAAAAAAAAAAGAAATATATAAATTTACACATTTTATGATAAAATGTACCAATAAAATATCAAAGTAACATTATTTGAAATATTTTTTGTTTGTTTATTTGTTTTTGAGATGGAGTCTCATTCTGTCACCCAGGATGGAGTGCAGTAGCACGATCTTGGCTCACTGCAAGCTCCACCTCCCAGATTCACGAGATTCACCTGCCTCAGCCTCCTGAGTAGCTGGGATTACAGGCGCACACCACCACACCTGGCTAATTTTTTGTGTATTTTTAGTAGAGACAGGGTTTCCCTATGTTGACCAGACTGGTCTCAAACTCCTGACCTCGTGATCCGCCCGCCTCAGCCTCCCAAAGTGCTGGGATTACAGGCGTGAGCCACCGCGCCCGGCCTATTTGAAATATTTTTGAAATGAAGTGACCAATAAAGTATTTTCATATTTACTTTGTAAGAGTAATAATAACTATTTAAAGGAATCAATTGGATACAAATTCAAGGGAATGTAATGATGTTTTAAATTGAATTACAATTATTAGTAAATAATTATTTTAATTTTACAAAACAAATTTTAATTAGATTTTCAAAATTTGAAAAAAGTCAGGAGAAATACAAAAATAAAATGACAGAAATAACCTAGGGCAGGAATTAACAAATGTTTTCCATAAAGGGCCAGAGAGTAAATATTTTTGTATTCCTGAGTCATATGGTCTCTGTCTCAACTACTCAACTCTGTAGTTAGAATAAAAGTAGCCAAAAAATATGTAAATAAATGAGCATGGCTGTGTTTCAATAAACTTTATTTATGGATGCTGAAATCTGGATTTCATATAACGTTTGTATGTCATAAAATATTCTTCTTTTGCCCTTTTTTAGTCACTTAAAATGTAAATACTGTTCTTAGCTCAGAGAAAAAATAGGCTACAGTAAAACAGGAGGTGAGCGGGATTTGGTCTGTGGTTCTTAGTGTGCAGACTTCTACTCTATAGTTCTAGAATATAACCTTCATATAAATTGGCACAGCTGACACTGTGATATTTGCTTTTTTTCTCTTCTATTTTTATAATAATGTGCTTCTATATATGTATATTTTAATATAGTATTACAGTATATATACAGTATATATGTAAATCTCCTTTATAAAAAATTATGATTATATCTCATTAAAATACTATTATGTTAATAAGAAATCTTATATTTTAATATAAATGGTTCAAACAATATCAGCATCATCATTATTGATACAATTTTCTTCCTTTTACGGATAAGAAAGCTCAGACTCAAAGACTATCTAGAGGTTCCAAGTTCTGGTCCTTTGTTTTGAAGACAGAGACTGAAGCAGAAAAATATAATTTAAATTGCGATAACATAAATGGACCCTTCTGATCCTGAAACAACACTTGGAAACCAGTATGCTAGATAAAGAACAGTTTAAAATACATTAAAAAAGAAAGTAATAACAAACACCATTTTATCCAAACGATGGAGAAGACTCATAGATTATTCTTTTTTTCTCAGAAAAAAAATACAGCTCACTACTGTGACAAAAATAATGATTACTGATTATTTTCCAGTCTCAAGATTATTAAGATGGACAGTGTTGAGTAAACACTCTCAAACTCTGTTTATTCTTCGTTTCTTAATTCATGTTAACTATCAACATTTCCTTAGTAAAGATTTTCCATCAAGTACAATAAATTCAATCTAATCCCTTTTGTATTACAATTTTCCAGTTCTGAGTTTAGCCCATGTCATCTTGATTGAACATGGTTGTGATGTTTTCCTTTACAGACAATTTACTTAATTTTTGCTATCAGTGTATATTATATCATTTATTACTATCACATACTATTAGTGTAATTAATTAGTCTAATTGTCAGAAAACCATCTTAGTCCTCCCCTGTGCCCAAAAACCTTTTTTTTTTTTTCTAAATTCTTTGGAGACACTTTAAGGTTTTTTTCTGAGTGTTTTCTGTTTTACATGGTTGCAGAAACTAATTGAATGAGGTTTGACTCACAGTAGCTGCTAAATGCATTTTTGTGGTTTCTTACTTTCTTACCTCTCTCACACGTAATGTATTATGGCAGAGCAAAAAAAAAAAAAGCTCCATGCTTTAGCTTACTATAAGTGTCTCCAGAAAAGCTCATTTTTTCTTTCTCAGTTCATTATGTAAAATATTTAATGCAGTTGGAAATTACAGCCTAAATCTCAATTATGGGAGAGTATGTGCATGTGTGTGTGTGTGCATGCACAAGTATATATGTGCACAATCTGTAAGTCTAATTTTCTGAGGTAATAGTTTATCTTTAAATTCTTAAAATTTTTCTATTTTTGTGCATATTTTCTCTAAGATCCCAGTTTCAAAATCATGGTTTTTCAGAGGGAAAATGCCTACTGTTTTCTCACAGCAAGGGTATTATTTACTCTCCTAAAACATTTATAAAGAGTTTTAAAGTATTAACCTAAATATTTTTTGAATTTTTGCTTAAATATATTTTTCATTCTGTTTTGGGAATTTCTACCCTATAAGAATTGTGAGTTGATGGGCATTGGAGAAGATTGAGGATAAATGAGCAGTTTTTAAAATATGACAACAAATTGGCAGTCATGCTAGCAATACATGAAAGTGACATTATTAAAATATGTTGATTTGTAATTGTTTTGACATTTTACCACTGAGCTTTCAAAACAGTATTATGAGTACAATCAACTCCATATTTTAAGAAGTATTGACAGATAGCTATTAAGTACCTCTCTTGGTGCCAGACAGGAAATCAATGGAATGATCAATATCACAATCCACAGGCCCTGAATCAGCTACAAAATAAGTGAATTTTGTCCAAATATTAATGTTCACACAAAACAATCATTAAGGTTTTTAGTAAGATCACTTGCAATTATCAATACTATTAATTATTTTGAAGTTTTTTTCTGTCCCTAAAAATGTATTTTTTAGTAAATATATTATCCTGATCTCCTGAATGCAGATGTTGGGCTTATATTTTTAAAAGATTGGAAAGGTTATGTGACTCTAAGTGTTATGACTTTAGCCAAAGAGCGAAACAAAATTCCAGCAAATGTGAGCTGCCTTTAAAGAAGTTAATCTAAACAGTTCCAGAGATTTGTTGTTCATTGGATATATTTTTAACTGCTGGTAAAAAAAACTGATATCATTGTTAATTACACAAATATTTATCTTAAATTTTAGAGAAACTCTATATTAAATATATCTCAAATAAATAATCGATTATGCCTTTCTAATATACTCTGAAAGACCTCAGGTAAATTAATATTTAGTCACTGGGGAAATGAAATAAGAGCGTACATAAAGCTCTATGCAATCCTTAATCATTTTATTAAAAGCGGCAATAACTATTATTTTTTAAGAAAGTAAAAGCAGGCTGGGCGTGGTGGCTTACGCCTGTAATCCCAGTCCCTTGGGAGGCTGAGGCAGGCAGATCACAAGGCCAGGAGTTCAAGACCAGCCTGGACAACATGATGAAACCTCACCTCTACTAAAAAAATACAAAAATTAGCTGGGTGTGGTGGTGCGCGTCTGTAGTCCCAGTTACTCTGGAGGCCAGGCAGGAGAATTGCTTGCACCCGGGAAGTGGAGGTTGCAGTGAGCCAAGATCACACCACTGCACTCCAGCCTGGGCAACAGAGCAAGACTCTGTCTCAAAAAAGAAAAAAAAAAAAAAAAAAAGCAAAAACAGACACACACACAAACTGAATAGGGGAGGATGCAAGCTGGGGATATGGAACTAGTGGAAATAAAATATATCCAAAAAGTGTATTTCTTATATATTTCAGAAACAGGAAGAGCTCTGGTTACTTTACTTTTAAGGTTGTGGGTTCTGAGAAGAAATGGTAGATACAAGGCATTATTTTCACTAAAGTTTCAATAATACTTCTCGGTACATATCTGTATGTATTAAGAATGCCACATAATAAAAATACAGATAATAGAAAAGATCAAAAGATGAGAAATAATCATTTCCTAAATGTATTATTCTATTGCAATAATTATTGAAAGCCATTTAGCAATACTAACGAAAATGTATTAGATTTTTACCTTAAACTATGACCTAAAACTTCTACTCTTCTTTAAAACACTTATGTGAAGGAAATACACAGATCTATTGTAGGGTTGAACTGTTACGATTTCCATCACAGTCTTTATTACAATAGAAAAATTAGGAACACTATAACGATCTAATGTAGGGCTTTGATTAGATAAATTATAATACAATGCAATAAAATGCAATATAAAAAGTAAAATACTTACTGGAAATATTATCTGCATTAACATGTTTATGATTTACTGATAAATAATTAGAGCAGATTTATTTATTTTTATACAATTTATATTGATAAAGGATTACAAAACTAACTATTCAACTTCACTGTATTTAAAAGAGAGGCATAATATAAAGTGCTGAAAGTAAAGGAAACAAATATTACAATTTATGGAGTGAGATTTAGGACATAAAATGTGTTTTGGTTGCTTGTCTGCATTTTAAAATTTGTCATCAATAATTTTTGTAATCTGCATATTTAAAAAGATGTACATGTTTGTCTCTGAAACAATATTAAATGTTGAAATTTTGAGAGGTCTAAGCTTCATCTATTTTTCTTCATTCTTTCCTTAATAAAGAAAATGTGAAAAAAAACTTTTTTTCAGTAGTTTTCCTTACAAAATAAATTGCCACAAATTAAACTGTCAAGAAATATCAAAGGGAAAGCAAATCTTTTTGATAACTGCCTAGCAAAATGTCACTTTGGGATATTTGACATTTTGATACAATCATTGATAATTGTTGTGAAAAGCTCAGTAAATTTGTAAACCAGGTGCAAATAATGTGGCATAAAATGATCATTATGCAAATTAAATGGTTTAAATCTTCACATGTAGCTAATGTGTTTATGCCGAAGTTGAAGGTATTTATTTTCTTCTCACCTAGCAGAACCAACTGCAAGCACATCCTTCTAATTGTCTACATGTTGAGAAAACTACTTATATTACTACCTAAAGAAGTCCACCAAAGACACGCTACATAAAGTGGGATCATTTTAGGCCTTCTATCCAAGCAGTATAATAGGAGAAAAAGGTTTGAAGATAAAATGACTTACACACAATTGTTATAGGAAAGAAACTAATAATCACAGGTTCTTGTTCTCAATCAGTGAGGAAATTAGAAGTTAAAGTAATTGAATTTCTCCCTTAAAACTTAACAATTAGTGGAATAACAGTAGTGTAACTCTAGTCTAGTCATAAATTTACCTACATATTAGATTATACGGGAAAGGAAAAGCTATTTCCTTTATTTCTTTGTTGCTGATTTTATCTCCCTTACTCTGCTTGGTGCATGAGGAATAGGGAGTGTCATAATGGCCAGTTCCAGTAATCCGTGCCCAAACTAACGACTGTGTCTTTTTGCAACTTGCCGTGTGATTAAAATTTATTTTCATATCCCATATGCTCGTGTTTGATGTGTCATCTGGATGTAGGAAAAAGGGGTATGGTTAACATGATCTCATGGTGTGAGACATGAAGTCCACATATACACATTGTGTTTTCTGAATACTCTGAGACCTGCAGTAAATTGGTGCCATGCTCCTCTTTCTGGGATAACCAGTGAGGGCAAATGAGTTTCACTGGTGAGTTGATGATATACTGGCACTCATGGGAGAAGTCCCTGATCCTAGATATTTGCCCATGGTTGTAAATTATTCTACCAAAGATGCCTTTCTGCTTTGATACCCTTTTGATTTCCCACTGAAACATGCAAGCATATTGGAACACTTTCATGCCGTGCACTGACCTTGAAGAACTAAAGGTGATGAGAACAGAAAAGAAAAAATAGAGTATACTACATAGCTCAACCCCATAAATAGGATTTATACCACCACCATAAGCCCTCAGGCCTCAAGCTTATGTAATTTTTTTGCCATTACTCATAAAATGACCCCCAACTTTTTTTTGGAAATTCTCCACACTGAAGAATATTGGCACCTATATACCTATCTGGATGTATCCAAAACTACTTTCTTGAATTATAGTTCTTTGAATACTACTCCTCTTAGAGCATATAGTCTCTAAGCCTGCCTCCTGATCGTGGGAAGTGAAATATTCAAAGTCTGCTTTATTTTACAGTCCACACGGTCAAATGTGCTAGAGAAGTCAAGCATTTTAAGGAGCTTCATTGGAATCAATTGTACGTGTGCCTTTTTTGACAAGAACAGTTTATGTGAGTGGTTACACATATTCTTTATTGTAGGAGTACAGAGAAGGTAAAAGTTGGAAGTAACAAATATATAAAATTATCTCAAATACCTTATTTGTGAAAAGACTGAAAATTTTTTTGGTTGTTACTTGGATCTAAAGTCAATGGAATATTTTTTAAATGGGTGAGGACATTAAACATGTTTAAAAATGGAAGGGAAGAGATGCGAACTAAGAACAACAAAGGAGAGAAAGGCTGTAGTTATCGAATTGTGTCACATTGAGATAAAATTCCAATATGATGTGGTTCCAAAAAGTTAACGACATTCATGAGGCGAGGCTTCTATTTCTCTTTATGTTTCTCTGAATAAGGGGCAGATATGATGAGATAGATATTCTGAGAGAATTAGAGACTACAATACTTACAATGATGAGGTAAATGCAGAATGATCCCTGGACAATATAATACCACCAGTCTTACTTCATAAATACGTGCAATCATTATTTGTCAATTAAGAATACAATAACACTTAAAGTTGTTATTTTTTTCCAGTAGCTTTTGAAAGCTAGATGGAAAAGCTGAGAAGCCAATATTTAGACTTTTACAAAATCACAGTTTAACTGGCAGCATGTAATAGGCATGCAAATAAGGAAAAGAATTTGAGATGTTGGCAAGAGAATGATTAAAATGATGCAGCAGAGAATTTAGATAAAAGGGGAAGATAGAAAATTCAGTAGTGGGGATATGGCTAGGAGGTTAATCAATAAAGAGATATTACAGGAATAATAGGCCTAGAGTTCTTGGTGAGAATGCAAGACAGGTCTAGGGGGCAGTCACATGTGAAAGCTACAGGGATAGGTTAGGATGGAAAAAGTGGGAGAGTTGATTTCAAAAGTTCAGAATTGCAATGAGTGTAGATAATTATGGAAATCAGTGGCTGAAATAGAGTCAAAGTGAAGGTCCCAGAAGTTGAGAACGTTATGGAATTAAGAAGTTTACATGCTGGATGTCAGTCTGCTTGCCTAATTAACTTTGCATAATCTATTACTGAACTTGAGTAAAGAGAACGACAAAGAGTCAGGTGATACAATCTTAAACTAATACTAAAATGTTGCCAAGAAATCTATAAGTGGGAGCAACTAGAAAGAATAATGGATGGTATAAATATATGACACAAGTGAGTAGGCCAATGTGGGCAGCATAAAACATACACCAAAAACAAAAACATCAAGTATAAACCCAGATTATTCTCAAGGCATGTGAGGATTAAATGCAAGAATGCTTTAGAAATACATAGGGCTGGCCGGGCGTGATAGTTTACGCCTGTAATCCCAGCACTTTCGGAGGCTGAGGCGAGTGGATCACAAGGTCACGAGTTTGCGACCAGCCCGACCAACATGGTGAAACTCTATCTTTACTAAAAATACAAAAATTAGTTTGGCATGGAGGTGCATACCTGTAATCCCAGCTACTTCTTGGGAGGCGGAGGCGGGAGAATTGCTTGACCTCAGGAGGTGGAGGTTACATTGAGTCGAGATCGTGCCATTGCACTCCAGCCTGGGTGACAGGGCAAGACTCCATCTCAAAAAAAAAAAAAAAAGAAAGAAAAGAAGAAATACATTGGGCTAAAGTAACTTTCCTTCAGAGATTAATTATAAAATGACCAACTGACAGACAAGCCTCAAAATTCAATGCCTAATGTATATTATTTATTATTTGTAGAAGTAATTCACCCAAGGATATTTTCTGCATATACGTGGCTGACAATATGCTGAAATCTAATCAAGACAACTGCTAAGTAATCTTTAAACTTGGCAAAAATTAAGGGAAGATTAATGTATATAACATTATGAATCATAGAATTAGTTGAATGAAGTGAGTTTTTCTTTAGAGTAACTATTTGTTGATGTGTCTTGAGCTCTCTCCAAATGACCTTGTGCCCACACAAAGGTGAGTGTTTTGACATGGCAAATATGTCTTTATAGCAGTGATGGTAGTTATAGGTTCCAGAGCTTGTTCCTATGAAGAGTCTTCAGGTAACTTTATTTATTCTGATTCTGTATAAAGGAAAAGAAATCCTAGTTTATACATCAGGTTTTGTTTGTTTGTTTGTTTTTTGTGTTTTGTTTTGTTTTGTTTTTTCTTGTTAGCGTCTGTATTAGCCAGGGTTTCTAGAGGGACAGGAGTAATAGCAAAGATGTATGGATGAAAGGGAGTTTATTAAGGAGTTTTAAGGAGTATTGACTCACACGATCACATGGTGAAGTCCCACAAGAGGCCATCTGCAAGCCAAGGAGCAAGGAAGCCAGTTCCCAAAACCTTGAAAGTGGGAAAGCCAATAGTGCAGCCTTCATTCTGTGACCAAAGGCTGGAGAACTCCTGGTAAACCACTGGTGTAGGTCCCCAAGAGTCCCAAAGCTGAAGAACTTAGAGTCCGATGTTCAAGGGCAGGAAGCATCCGGCACGGGAGAAAGATGGAAGTCAGAAAACTCAGGCTGTCTAGTTCTTCCACATTCTTCTGCATGCTTTTATTCTAGCCGCGCTGGCAGCTGTTTGGATTGTACTTTTCCAGATTGAGGGTGGGTCTGCCTCTTCCAGTCCACTGACTCACATGTTAAACTCCTTTGGCAACGCCCTCACAGACACACCCAGGAACAATACCTTGCATCCTTCAGTACGATAAAGTTGACACTCAATATTAACCATCATAGGATCTCACTCTGTCATCCAGCCTGTATTGCAGGGGCATAGTCATAGCTCACTGCAGCCTCCAACTCCCAGGCTCTAGTGATCCTCCCGCCTCAGACTCCCAAATTGCTGAGATGTCCAATGCACATGGCTAATTTTTTTGTCCGTTTGTTTTTTGTAGAGATGGAGTCCCTCTATCTTGCCTAGGCTAGTCTCAAACTCCTGGGCTCAAGCTATCCTCTGACTTCAACCTCCCAAAGTGTTGGGATTATAAAATAAATGTGAGCCACTGTGCCTGGCATATCTAATTCTTTTTGGAAAATTTAGGGAAAATAAACATGAAAAAAATCGTATGTTTAAAACTACAGATTAGATTCTAATCTTCCATTTCTACTAGTGAAGCCCTGTCTTAGCAAGCAGCCTTTCTCCTTTTTTATAATTTCTACCCAGTCACCTTCAACATTTCTGCAAAAATGAGTTTCAAAGTATAATGTACAAAATTAGAGAAACATACGAAAGCACTAGGCTTATTATCTATAGCATTTGTAGGCGTAGATAAGGTCAAATCTGTAAATTGTTTAAAAAAAAAAAAAAAACCACTTCGGATATTAATACTAAGCTGAGTGATAGATTGCAGGATGGTGATTTACATGTTGGCAGGATCAAAGTGTGCTGAGCGTGATGTGCGTGGAAGTGGCTTCGTTTCTCCTTTCCATACCACTGTGGTGCTGTAAACCACAGCCTCGTCCATGAGATGAGATCCAGGCATGCTTTGGAAGCCCTCCTTTCTGCCTTGCACATATGCCATATAAGCATAATGGGCCCCAAGGTACGCTCCCTGTGTGCAGGCCCAGCTGTCTGCTATGTTTTCCCTCGTCCCATCTGACAGCCAGCAGGAGACTAACCAGCAGTAGTCCAGCAACCTGAGCCAGATTATCACCAGGCACACGAGACAAGTGATAAGTTCTGGGCTTTTTTGTTGTCTTTCTCTCATTGAAGATACTTTCCTGCAATTGTTAAGTGTGTGGTTTGGTGTGAAGTTGTTTACTCCAAATTAGCTTATCAAAATCACATTGCTGCCTGTAATTCAGTTCAGCTTCTCCAAACTGTAGGTTTGGGCATCAATATAGATTTTTAAAAATATGTTCCTTTGTTTTCATTTCTTGTTGCCCTCTGTGGCTATATCATCTTCAGATACCTTGACTGAATGTCTCTGAGTTCAGATGAGTTTGTGGCAGAGGCAATGTTCAAAATCTTTAACAATTGGTGTAGCACCAATTCTTCAGTATAGATGCCGGTCTTACAGCTAGAGCAGGATCCTAGATAAACCAGTTAGGCCAGTAATTCTTATTTAATTGCTGGATCAAAGAGATTTCTTTGATATCCAGCTGGGTCGCTGAGTGGTAGCAGCTTTCAGGCGGGCTGACTATGGCAGAATTCTACCTACAACCAGTATAGCAAAATACAGTGTTTTCCAGGTAACTAAAAACACCGATTTAGTGAAGATTATTCTTGTATTACATTCAATGGCATCAAGCTATTTTAATGGTATAAATAACCCATGATTATGTCTAACAACATTCAAAATATTGTGTTGACTATTTTAGGAAATAACATTGCGCCTCAAAATCTGTTTGTTTAATTGGTTGGATTGGATTAAGGAAATTCGTAGCGAGTGCACTTAGGTTAACGATGACACAGTAGTCAGAGTTGGTAGTAACAATTTTTCTGCATTTGTTTTTGTTCTTTAATCAATTTAACTACATATACTTGACTGTCTGTTACTTCTGGATCAAAGAGCATCTTAGTAAATTTTTATTTAGGTGTGAATTCTGAACCAACAAGTCATTTAAAAATGTTTGTTGTGTTTCAGTCCACATTTTTGTGCATAGAAAAGGGCACTGTAACACTTTACAGTATAATCTCACATCTCACTCCTCCATTTAAAAAGGGACATGTCAGGGATCTTTCATATATTGAAAATATTCAGAGATCTGAAGCAGCTTGAACAAATTTAATTCTCAGTGCCTTACCTTTTATGTTTTAGTAAGCCTACTACCAAAACACACAATAATACATGGAGTTGTAGACTATGCTCATGTAATACTCTACATATACACACTTACATTCTTTCCCTCTTTGTCTCTCCCTCCCTCTCTTCCTCACTGACATACACACAGACACACACACACAGAGAAGTAAAAATATGAGGAGGCTTTTGATTGGGGTCTAGTGTAGTCTGAAATTCTGAAACACAGTTAATTCAAATCCCTCTTTGCAATTTTAACTCTATTTGAATGAGATCAATTAACTAATTGTTTCAGCCTATTCTTTGTTTTCTATCTGGAGAACTCCAATATTGAGGAATCAAAACATGAAGAATGAAAGAAAAGCTCTCAAAAGCTGGCATTTCTATTTAAAACACACCTTTCATTGCACACTATTCAATGACTTTGAGGTCCCTAGGTTTATGATTTATATTATTTTCTCTTTGGTTAAATGCTTTATAAATACATGTTCTCCTCTATTGTACAAGTCAAACTGTCTCGTGCTTCCTTTATGCAAAACTGCTTCCACATTGGATGCACTTCCTTCCACACAAGAGACAACTGAAAACGGAAGATCATGCTAATACCTATGGGTGCTTCATTTAAAAGTTAAATGGATCTGCCTCTGAATTCCTGAATTTCTGTAACTCTTCCAGATGAAGTCATGGCTGTCAAACTCTTGAAGTTCAGTTTTACATGTTCCTGATCTCATTCTGTATAAGAAAGGAATCATATAATGAACTCCCTCACAGAAGTAAATGAAGTAAGGAAATAACTCGAGCTTTTGTCTGGTGGTAGTCAGAATGCCTTGATGTTGGTCCTTCCTGGGCTCATGATGACAGCTCTTCCCAGGCTTTCCCTGTTTCTTGCCATGTTCCAGAGATGAAAATGTCTCAGTGTGATTCTTCCTAAATATTTGTCTCACTTCCTTTAAATAAAAGCTAAATACTATGTCAGAATTTTTATTTTACCAATTGACTCCCTGATGGTCTAGATGGGTAGTGATGATAGCACGAGAAAGGTGAATTAAAGTATTTTAAATGTTCTGGCATATTCAACATTCCTATATATCAAAAATTGGTGACATTAATAATAAATCTGTCAAGGCTATTTGATTGAGGCATATGGAAAGAATCAGTGGCTGCGCTATAGAACTCAGCATTGCATTTGAGGTTTTACCACTGATCTGTGATTCATTGGTTCCTAACTTTCACTATGTATACATGGATTGTTTACTCCAGCTTTCACCTGATTCAGACTAGCAAATATCAGCAAGGAAGCTCATACTTGTTGCAATGTATACTTATTTGATGACTTAAGGAAATAATACTTCATTTTATTTTCTCTCTTCATTCCAATATTTTTCATCAATGTCTAAGGTTTCACTGTTTTAAAATTCTACTCTCACTATCTTTTAATTCCCAAACTCCAGTTAACTTCACTTCAGCTTCTGCCATATCCTTAGTGATCACAATTATTATTACAGATTTTTCAACTGTTGTTTAGAATCATCTGGGTCTATGTTAACAATAATGCCCCCCAGGCAGCACCCTCAGAGGTTTCTTAGTTCTGAAACAGGGCCCTAGAACCTCCATAATCATAAACACCCCAAGCAATTCTGATTCAGGTTGTGCTCCTGCTTACACTTTGAGAAACACTGACCTCGATATTCTAACCCACAAAGTTACTTCACCAAGTAAATATTAAAATTCAATACTATCTTTGGACACAACATCATAATTTGCTATCTCTTTCTCACTCCCATTCATAAATTCTCATAGAATTATGCCTTCATGATAGGCAGTGTTTCTTAGATTATGCATCAGCTAAGCTAACTTACCTTCTGCATCCTATTATTTACATTTAAATATTCTCTTGCCAGCATCTGAATTCCCTTTCATGTCTTACTCTAGTTACATAGCCCCTCCCACTGAAAAGAGAAAAATAAACAGAAAAATGGGGAAAATTTTAAATAACTCTAATAGTCCTATATCTGCATTACTGTGTGCAATTGGAGAAAATCATTGAACTAGTTGGTCACTAGTAACAATTCTGAGTTTTAAACTAAAATGTCCTCAGTACCATTTATCAATCACTTAATTTTACCTCTATACCCTACTTCACCCATTTTAAAAAACAGTATTCCAAATACAAAGACCAATAATAGAAATTCCAGCTGTACTTTCAAAAAAATTGTGCTGCTTTCTTCCATAATTTCCCCTTAAATTATTGTCTCTTTCACAAACTTAGAAACATCAGCATATAGATCTTGCTTATCTAGTCTCATTTGTTGAAACAATTAGTCCTTCTCCTAATCTGGGCCATTGTTGTTCTCCTTCACGACATAACTTAAGAACTTTCCTCATTGAACATATCCTTTCTCTTTTGCATATTCACTCTGTTGGACAGGTAGTGCCTTGTCCTTAGCCAATAATATGTATTTATTGTTCCCATTTTATAAAAATATATTTTGAACTTTATTTTTCTCTAGCTATTGCAGTATTTTAAAACTTTTTAAAAATTGTAGAAAGAGTTCTCTTTTGCTAACTTATGTTGATTATGACCCAGATGCTATTCAACCGTTATTATCTACTTTCTATTCCCATGTCTTCTCTTATCTCCTTGACATAATGTTGGTTGGATAATTTTCTCTAACTGCTAAGTAGCTTCACCTTGTTCTCTTGAAATACATATTATCTTTCTTAGAATTTGCAATCATTTAGTCAAAAACCTAAGCTAAGTCTTTTGCTGCTATTTTCAACAAATTAATGCAATTCATTCCTTGCTATGCTTTCCATGATTTAGATTTTTATCTCATAGAACTCACAATACACAGTAGCTAGATATATTGAATTTATCCTTTATTGCCTTTTTATTTTTACTTTATAATTTTTATTTCTTTACATATTTGCATTTTGCTCTGGTACAGAGTCACGACATATTGCTTTAAATTTTAGGCTATTCTTTTATTTTGTCCCAGATACTTTTATAAATAAGCAATAATTTGATTAAAAGTTTTAAATAATTATTAAGTTTCATCATAATAAGTTTTATCAATTAGCTTTGTTTTGTTTCTCTTTCTCTAATTTTCTATCTTTCTGATAATATTTAGCATCCTAAATAATTATAAATAAGTATTTACATGGCTCAAAATGTACTTGATGTTAGGAGTGGAGAATCACTTTCATTTCTTTTGAATTAAACAACTTTATTTTTAAGATGGCTTTAAGTTTACAGAAAATTGAGTAAATAGTGCAGAGAGTCCCCAAAATATTCCCCTTCTTTCCTGTTCACAGTCTCCCTTATTATTAACATTTTGTATTAGTGTGTCACATATATTTTAGTTGATAAATTTATATTGATACATTATTATGAACTAAATTTTACAGTTTGTGTTAGGGTTCATGGTTTGTGTTATATAATTCTACGAGTTTTGACAAATGCATAATATCATGTTTCCACAGTTACAATATCATAGAGAATAGTTTCACTTCCTAAAGAATATCCAGTGCTCCATGTATTCATCCCTCTTCCTTCTCCCAAAGCCCTGGTAACCATTGAACATTTTCACTGTCTCTACATCTTTGAGATGTGCCTTTGACAGATGTCATATGGTTAGATCATATAGCATGCACTTTTTTTAGACTGGATTCTTTCCCTAAGCAATATGCATTTAATAGTCCTCCACATCTGTTTGTGATTCAATAGCTCATTTCTTTTTATGAATGAACACTATTCCATTGTATGGATGTGCCAGAGTTTGCTTATTCATTCATCCTTTGAAGAACATTGAGTTGCTTCATGTTTTTGGAGATTACGAATAAAGCTGCTATAAATATTTGCATGGAGATTTTTTGTGTAGACATGACTTTTTAACTCATATGGTTAGATAAGTACAGGCATAATTGCTAGATAATATATAAAGATTATGCTTAGCTTTGTAAGAAACTGATAGACTGTCTTTCAAAGCTGCTGTATCAGTTTATCCATCAAGTAGTCTTTAAATTTTTGATATGATAAACAATGATATAGCATACACCATTTTAATGGCAAAGTTGCTCACAAGCTTAAATATGTTCTTATGACATTTACATGTTTTCAGACATAAACTACTAGTCAAAGATTACACACATCTTAAGGCTATATATATGCATTTAAGAATCATCATATAATAAGCTTACACCAGCTTTTATTTGTGCTCATATTTATAGCTTAGAAAAAAATAGCTTTTGATTGAGGAATTTTGAAGGATTTCATGATAATAGCTTTGAAATAATGAAATTAGAATAAAAGTAATCAATCAGCTTCTATAGCATGAGAATGAATATTGCCCAAAAGCTCAAACATGTACTGATGGGATAAATGAAGTGGGTTATGATGGAACATTTCTTATGTAAGATGACTGCCAATTCATAAGGTAAAGTAGAATGCCTAATATCAACAATAAAAAAATCTGGAAGCTGAGGTAAAAAGAACATTTCTCAGAGATATGATGTACTTCTATCCTATTTTGTCATGGTCATGAAATAAGAATGGCTTTGAAGTCATGGTTATAAGGTAAATATGAACACATTCGTATGTTCTGAACTGTGCCTAACAGACAAGCCATGTTTTACCATAATGTTCTGTGCTTTAGAGACACTTGTGGAATAGTATGGCATTAAGAGGTGGATTTGCTGTGAGATTGATTGTTTCCATGGAAAGCACACATTCACACACCTACACCAAGATGAAGTTAAGTTCATTTCCTGGTGCCATGGAGAGCAGTTCTTATTAAAACAGCAAATCTAAGGGTTGAGAACTGGCATTGATAATGTCCAGGTCTCAGATAAACCTTCTCATGTGGCATAAGGCTGTGCCTCTTAGTGCATTCCATAAAATGATCAAACTTTCAAGGGAGCAATTCTGAGGTTCAGCAACATCAAACAGGACTTTCTTATGTTACAGATGAACACTAGAGCATAGTAAAGTTATGCTGGGCTTTGCCTCCAATTGTTTGGAGCTAGATAGTCCCAGAGTCTTAGTTCATTAAAAGAATGACTTAGAATCGGTTTTTGGTTTTTGTTTTTTTTTTAATGTGTGTGTGTGTGTGTGTGTGACATATGTACGTTAATGAACATACATATTTAACACATTTAAAGCGTCTGAGACTCCCATAACATATAACTCATTACTCTATGAAACTCAATGATAAAAAAGAATATCTAACTTTCTGCATAAAATTTAAAGTTCAAAACCAAGACTAAAATAATGGCTATTATGTATTGAAATAAAATAAATGAGATAATATAAAAAGTAGTGTTAAAAACTAACTGCTTTAATTTCAGCTATTCTTCTAGGAGAGTGATAAAGAAGGAGGAACATAGGCAGTAATCATAAAGTCTTCACAAAGTAACCTTTGTTTTTTTGTGATATTTCACATATTTCTTACACTTGAAAATGCCTCTGGGAATTAATTCTTATTCTTCAACATTTCACCTGAATATATAAAATTAGAAAAAGCCAGAGTTGGCAATTTGTGAGAGAATTAGGTAACATCTCTCGCTGCCTATTGAATATCTACACAGAAAGAGATAAGATACATGTTTTTAAAGCATATGTAATATTGAAAATATATACTCTAAGTGAAGTCCAGGTGAAGTACCTGCTAGATATTCTGGACAGGACATAGATGAATTGAATTCTATTAAAATGTAGGTTAAAAAATGTGGAAGGTTAACTTGAATTGGAAAATGATAAATAAAAGGTATAATGAGGGTTACATTAGTTGTTTTCATAAACAATTTTAAATAGAGCATTGGTGTGGACTAAATTGTGCTCCCTTAAAATTCATGCTGAAGCCCTGTTCGCCAACGTGATCATATTTGGGGGGGGGTGCTTGGGAGTTAATTAGGTTTAGATGAGGTCATGAAGGTGTGGTTTTAATGATGATATTAGTACCCTTACAAAAAAAGATACCAGAATGCTTGCTCTCTCTCACTCTTTCTCTCTCTCTCACTCTTTCCCTTTCTCTCTTTCTGCATATGAGGACACAGTGAGAAGGCATCTGTGTACAAGGCAAAAAGCAAGCCCTCACCAGAAACCACCCATGCTAGCACCTTGATCTTGAACTTCTAGCCCCCAGAGCTGTGACAAAATAAATTCCTCTTGCTTAAGACACCTGATCTACGGTGACTTGTTATGGCAGCCTGAGCTGAGTAAGACTATATGCTATACATAATTGCAATACACGAGAAAGTTGAGGTGTGTATGTATATTTGTGTGAGCACATGTACAAATAGGTTGAGATAGAGATAGCAGGCAATGAGAGAGAGAGAGAGAGAGAGAGAGAGAGAGAGAGTAGCAAGCAAGCCACGAAAATAATTTTTTCCCAGTATTTCCTGAGGTAGTGCCTCTGATACCTGTGCGTTTTAAAGTGAAATAAAAATAGAATTTTAGTCAACAACCACAAATCTATTGTTCTGGTCTGCTCTGTGGAAGAGTTTGGTGCTTGGCCTAGTAAATTCACTACACTGTGTCAAGAAGGAAGCATAAAATGAAGATTCCCTGTCCTGCATAGCAAAAGAATCTTGTGTTATATCACTTATCACACTGTCATATGTGCAAAATGCTATTTAGAAGCCTATCTTTTTTTCAACTTTTATTTTAGATTCAGGAGATACATGTGCATTTTCGTAATCTGGGTATATTGTGTGATGCTGAGGTTTGGAATATGAATAATCCCATAACCAGGGTACTAAGCATATACCCAATAGTTTTTCAACTGTTTCTCCCCTCACTTCCCCCCCGTAGTCTCCAGTTTGAATTGTTGCCATATTTATATCCATAAGTACTCAATGTTTAGCTTTCACTTATAAGTGGGAAGATGTGATATTTGGTTTTCTGTTCCTACATTAATTTGCTTAGGATCATGGCCTCCAGCTGCATCCATGCTGCTGCAAAGGTCATTATTTCATCTTTTATGACTGTATAGTATTCCATGGTATATATGTACCACATTTTCTTTATCCAGTCCACCACTGATGAACATCAGGATGGTTCCCTGTTTTGCTATTTTTAATAGTGCTGCGATGAACATGTGAGTGCATACATCTTTTTGGTAGAATGATTTGGGTTTTTTTGATATATGTCCTGTAATGAGATTGCTGGGTCTAATGGTATTGCTGCTTTAAGTTCTTTCAGAAATCTCCAAATTGCTTTCCAGAGTGAAAAAGCCAGTCTTTTAGATAATTTTGATTTTTCCCTACTTTAGTATCTTGATTGATATCTGTATTTGGTTTTAGATAGGTAATCTGATTTAAAACCAACAAACAAGAGTATGCCTTTTCCATAATGCATGTTCTATCATGCCAGAACGAGGTCTTTTAAAATACCACTTTTCAAAAGGCCATAGTTTTGAAGTATCATGGAAGAAATGTTCTGTGCTGTTGACCTCTAACAGGTATCTATTTTAGATCTCAACCACTTACTACTTTTATGCTCAGCTTACATTATTACAAGGTGCCAAAACTAAAAACAAAATTCCTTCATATAAATTAGTGACTAAATACCATAGTTCCAAGTTTAGCATGTACTAAGGTGACAAATTGTTGAAGTATTGTAGAATAAATGATAAAGAATTATACCTTTGGAGGCAAATATATCCACATTTGAATGCTGTCTCTATGCCATCTGCTCATGTGATCTTCACAAGTTTAATGAAAAATGTACATAGGTACTAAGTGCCAATGACTGGCACTTAGTCACTGACCACTTAATGTTAGCAGATGTAGAAGTCTTCTAGCTTTAGAGTTTGGAAGGATATTTATTGTTTCTATTTGCTGCAATGCACTTTTTTCCCTCAACATGTACAGAAATTTATTTCCAAAATGAAGGGAGATAAGGAGAGAGGGTGCAGGTAGTGGTTCTAACCAAAGTCATCAAACCCAAGATGCAACAAGAACACGTCACTTTGGTTCCTGGAGCCAAACCTGAAGAGGGACTAGGCAGAAAGGAAAACACAACTGTAAAAATATATAGTCAATGAGATTATTTTTCTATCTCAATGATTTAGTTATAAATATAGATGTCTTCCCTCTATGCATATAACCAATACAAAATTCACTACCGTGAAATTTTAAAAATGAACTATTTCACATTTGTTAAAAAAGTAAAAATCACATACTTTTCTTCTCTTCAGGTTCTGAACTATTGCATGGAATAATAGCTAGTGCTAACTTCTATACGCAGTTAAGCTATATTAAACTCCTTTGACAATATAAGGAGCTACATAATTTCTATCACACTTGCCTTGAATTTAGGCATGAGAAAAATTTACTGAAGCAACTAAAAAGGAGCAAGTCAAGAAAAAGGAAAGCTATAAAGGAGACAAAAAGAAGACTAACAAATGAAACAATTACCCTGAAAAACTCGTATGTTTTATTCAAGTAGTGCAAATACTCCACAAATGACAATAAATGTAATCTATTACAACAAAGTCAGCAAAATAAAGTGCACATCTCAAGCATGATAAATGGCCCTAATAGGCTATCTGCTGAAAGATGTAAGGCTTGCGATTAAGTCCACCCAAAGGTCCAAATTCCTTCTGGACCTTAAAGAAAAGGTTCCGCAATGCACTTTTATTTTTATTATTTTAGTCTTTAAATTGTTGCATTGCCCTTTTAAAATACAAACGTATGCATATGATATTTCCCATGTCTGCATTTAAGAAATATTTATTGTGAACCTACTATTCCAGGTACTGTTATAGGCCTTAAATTCACACACACACACACACACACACAAATCAGCAAATTTTCAGAATCATTGGGGGCGGCACCCACTGGATTGATTACCAATGCTTCCTACATGCTATTTGAAGGGTCCTTATTTTCCATATAATAAAGAGAAATGTATAGCTCAAAACACATCTTTACAATAATAAACTTCAAGATTTTCCAGGATTCTTGCAAATTTGAATATTATGTGTGATCAGACCATAATTGATATGTTGCATTGTCAATTTCTATCTTATGGTTACCATTGTTTTATAGTACAAACACAATTTAAACTTGAAATAATTCCTTTGTTAAAAAATAAAAACTTAAAACAAAATTTAATTATGTAAAAGCAAAAACTGCAGTGATTCCGATAGCAATATTCTATTATAAATATTAGAAATCACATTCTTTTATTGGTTAGGGTGTCCCGAGTATTTTTTTCCTCCACATTTAGTATCAAATAATCTTATTGGTCTGGTATAGGGCATACATGTGTATTTCTATCTGTGTGTATTTCGACACATACATAAATATGTGTATATGTTAATCATTATTCACATACACACACACACGCACATATATATGTATTTAAGATGAGGACATTGAGGCTTGAGGTGATAGGTGTTATGGTAATAGTTGAATGGTATGCCCTTTGTTAAATAATCATCTTTCAGCTCCAATCGCT
This sequence comes from Papio anubis, assembly GCF_008728515.1. Classification (NCBI taxonomy): domain Eukaryota; kingdom Metazoa; phylum Chordata; class Mammalia; order Primates; family Cercopithecidae; genus Papio; species Papio anubis. The sequence goes on from NC_044989.1 coordinate 78,439,179, forward strand.
TTACTTTCCACTCTGTTTGGCAACGAGTGTTTGGAACTTTGCAAATCACACTTCAACATCACCAGCTGCTCAGATTCTTCTGAGACCAGAAGGGAAACTGGGAAGCTGGAGGAGAAGGGGAGAGGGCCAGGCTTTCCCTGTGTGTTTCCTGTTGCTGTTAGCAGCATCTCAGTTTGTGTGTGTGTGTGTGTGTGTGTGTGTGTGTGTGTGTGTGTGTGTGTGTGTGTGTGTGTTGGCATTTTATTTCCATCACATTCATTGCAGTGTATTTTCTAAAAGTCTCCTGCAGCTTTTTGTAGCTGGGGTCTGGAGAGGGTTAGATGGAAGAGCTAGGAATAAAAATGTATGGAATACTAAGTCAGAGTGGAGAGAAGGGTCCTCAAAGTCCCCCTGCCTCTTCTTCTACCCCCATAAGGAAGTGTTTGCAGAGGTACCTGAGGAAGACCTCAGATAAGGGGGCCTCCAAATGAAGGCACCTGGGATAAGAATGCAGATATTTGTCGGGGCACAGTTGACCATATGGGTCTGAGTTTTTTGGTGCAATGCATTGGCTATATGCTAAATTTGATGTTGGGTATGTAGCTTTGCCCCATGAGACCTGCCAGACCAAGCCTTTGTGATTGACTATGGTCAGGCCTGAAAGATCACCCACGGGATTTCAGCTGTACTACTAGTTCCCTTATGCCATTTTTGAATCTATTTATAGACCAAACCTCTCCCAAAATCCTGCAACCAGTGTGCATATTTTTCTTCACTGTAGATTAGCTTTGTCTTTCCTAGAACTTGATGTGAATATAATACTAATGTCGATGATATGGATAAATTGTAATTACAGGATAGGAGAGTAGAAATAAAATGAGCAAAGTTCATGAGAAGGCAAAAAGAGAAGGCATCTAGAGCTCAGATGGAAGGATTAGAATAGTTATTTTATTAACAGCAAAATTGGAAGAGAAGACAAATGAAGTTGAAGATAATTTCTAAAAAGAAACTTAGTATCACCTGAGATTATCATTTGTATAATCCCTTTGATGTTCAATATATTGTATTTTATTAATGATTTTCTGATTACAATCCATCCTGTTATACTCTACTTAGTAACTAGGTACTATTATTTTATCATTCATCTTTAAATGATAACTGTTGATGCAGAAATGCTTATCTGAAACATATGGTAGAGGAAAAATTAAATCTTCAATGAATTAAGAGCATGTAAAAATTATGAGGAAAGAAAAATACCCTAGGAAAAAACTAATCACATGAGAAAGGCAGGAAGCATTTAAAAATAATTAGTTAATACATATAATTTAGATGCCTGAGTAGTTAATAATGGTAGAGATGTTGAAAATGTCACCCACATTCATATGGGTGGAAATCACCATGTTTACTAGCAACCTATGGATGTGCAAATTGAATGAGTGAATGAATACAAGTGAGTATTTTATATATATATATATATGTGTGTGTGTGTGTGTGTGTGTGTGTGTGTGTTTCCCTTTTGGTAAAGCAACTTCACATTTAGGAATTTATCATACAGGAGTTGCGAAAAGTCTGCTCAGGTTTTCACCTGCAAGAATGTTGACTCACATGCATATTTAAATTAGTAACACAACTAAAAAACTCCCCTGAGTTCAACGATGGAAACATAGTTAATAGTATAATAATACAGATAACTAAGTGATTGTGATGAATAGATCTTTGCAGCCTATTGTTAAGTGAAAGAACTCTAAAAATTATGTATAATATAAACCCATCTGCATAAACATAAATATAGAAAGATTTTGAAATGTTATAGCCAAATATTTACAATCGCCGTCTCTTAATTGGTGAGATTACATATGAGTTTTAGATTTTTCTTCTTGTTTTATTTTGGATAAGATTATTTGAATTTGCCTCAGTAAGCATATATTACCTTTGCAATAAAGATAATTTGCATTTCTAATAGATTACAGTTTGTTTCTACCCATGTTTCAGTTGTTATTTTGTGTTGTAACTATCGCTCAGAGCCCTTTGGGACTCCAGTTCTAGCAGAACAATTTTGCAACCGCTTTTCACAGTGTTAAAGTCTCTCTGGATATTCTGCTTTATTGCTCTAATAGTTTAATGTCAACTCTTTTTCATAAGAAAGATCTATCTTGGGTATTTCAATCATCTTGCAAAAAAGGAAAAGCATATTTTTTTCATGAAGGATTGAAAATAAATAAATGCTTGGCTTTATATGAGATCATAAACTTGTTATCTTTTACTTTTTTTCTTTTGTGTGTGGGAAAATGTCAGAAAATTGCAATAGTGGGACTAAAGTAATAAATTAAATTATAACTAGTAGAATAATATAAAATGTTAACTATATTACTTAAAGCAGGATAACATAGTGAGAGCTACTATATAAGAAAAACTTGGATTTAATTTCTTATGTTTTCATCTGATAATCATGTGATCTTAAAGTGATTACTTAACATATGAGTATACCACAATAACCTCTTAAATATACAAATTTTCATGCCTTTTCTTGTAGGATGAGAATCAGGCTTAAATGAGTGATGTGTAAGGACTGATATATTGTGAGGATGCAATTACTATTATCTATACTTAATTTTTTTATTGTTCAACCAGCAAATACATATCAGATGGTAACATGTTCTATGAAGAAAATAAACAGGACAACCTAATAGATAGTGAATGAAAATTAGCTTTGGAAGAGATTTGAAGAGGCTGACTTAGATTACTTGAGTTCATTAGAATTTAAATATGCTCATACCTACCATCAAGTGTGATCCCACCAAGTGTCAAATATTTCCACATTGTAACAAGCAGTATTATTAACAAAAGCCAATATATTACAAAGGTTTTCTATGTGGCAAACTGTTTGTAAGATTATTTACTTTAATCCTATATTAGCACCAAAATTGAAGTATAATATTGACACCACAGACATCTGGACAAAACTAAATGGAAAAGTCGATTTCATGGAAACGAAGAGTACAAAGGTGGCCACCAGAGGCTGAAAGGGAGGCAGAGAGATGAGAAAAGGGGGAATGTTGATCAAAGGTGTTAAATTACATTGAGCCTAAAGCTGCTTCTGTAGGTATTTTAAATTTGACCTATAGTTTCTCTGTACATAGCGAACTGTAACCTAACTGAATATGTAAACAGATTGTAACTTACTCTTGTGCCTATTACCACATTTCAGCCAATCAAAGGCAGCCAGCTGTTCAAACCATATTTAAATAAAGCAAATGCTATGCTGTAACCATTCCAGCTGTTTCTCTACCTCACTTCTATTTACTGTACGTCTCTTTCCTCTTTCTATCCATAAATCCTCTTGGACCACAAGGCAGTACAGAGTGGCTTTGAGCCTCCCCTGGTTCTGGTTTGCTCGATTCACAAATCAGACTTTCAGTTTCAGTTAAGCTGGAGGACAAAGTTTTAGTGATCCTTTGCACTGCATCATCACCAAATTTAACAATAAAGTATTGTATATTTCAAAATTGCAAAAGAATATATTTTTAATGCCTTCAACACACAAAAAATAACAGACTGATGAGGTGAGGAATATATTAACTTTATTAACTCTTTGGACAATGAATACATAGGTCAAAATTGTATACCCCATAAATATACACAACCATTTTTTGTCAATTGAAAATAAGTTCATAAATATATTTCAGTTCCTACTGCTTCATTTTCATCACATTTGACATGAAATTACAAAGTGGCAAAATTTATTTTGTGGCAATGGACTATAAGTAAGCTCTCTACCTATACCCAATTAAGCCATGGTTAAGTAAAGAGAAAGTCCACAAACAGTTGGCCTGAAGTTTAAGGCATATGAAAGAAATCTAACAATGTTTAAACCAGCACTGATGGAATATGAGAACATAGATTTTTAAAATTTGAATTCTATTTAATTTTTTAATTTAAATTTTAATTTAATTAAAATTTTTTTATTACAAAAAAAATTATGTATACATAAATATCTTCCCGATGTATATTTTCTAAAATTTAAGGTTTATTTTCCACTAGATGATGACAGAATTCTTGTCTCAAATTTAAGATGTGGGTCAGGTTGATGGGCATGGTTCTTGGTCTAATTTTTTAATTTCTCAGAAAGTTTTTCAGTGCAAGACTACTGCACTAAACTGTGACTTCTAACTTTAAAACTTGGTTCTATAATACACTATACTAATGTAAAAATAAAAGGTAAAGTTTCCACCATAAATGGCGCGCAGGAGAACTCTTGCTGTAGTTACTTCTGCTTAGAATAGTATATTTATGGTGAAACCCTCCCATAGAAAAATGTGACATATGAAACTTACTGATTCTTCCAGTCCCTTTCTTTCTTCACTTTTCTTCTCTGGAAGTTGCTATGTTTGAGTAGTTTATAAAGTTTAAGGGTTGAGGGTAAAACGGGTGATTGGACTTCACCTCTAAAAGAAATATCCAGTGCAGTGCAGGATAGCTATCCCATTATCTCAGTGCAGTTTCTACACTGAGGGACCTATAGTGCAGGAGGGGCTTTATTTCCTCTATGGGATCTATTTTATGTATCAAGGTGTAACTTTGGCTTGAGGTGAAAACAAATTTCAAGTAATATAACTCCATTAGCATTATTAGTAGCCTATTACCTCCACAGTCCCTCACACACTTTTAGTAGGTTGACTAGCAGTTTGAATTTCTTGGTAGGGTTGTGTTTTCATTGTGTTGTACTTATCACTATTTTAAAGGATACTTTGCAATAGCTGCATATGGGTGTGTTGGTCATTCTGCAAGTAAATCTGGAATCCTTTTGGAGATTATAATATAATATACTTAAAGTACTATTTTTTTTTTCAAATTACAAAGAGACAAAAGACAAAGCCTTTTGCTTCTACTATAAATAGGACACCTGAGTCAATTATGTCCCTGTTCCAGTGATGGAACTCAGCATATTTCTAAGGAGCAGAGAATTCAGAAACTCCCATGGGCCTCCCACAGCTGGAATCTAAGTAAGAAAATGAATTCCATCCCTCACATGTTTTAAAAATGCAAAAGGCTGCTGACATTCTAGTTATAAAAGTTATCCGGGCTGTCAATTTTGTGACTTTAATGTATTCAACATTCCAAGAAAACGCTTCTTGGAGTCTGGCACCTGCAAATACTGATTTCTGAAATATATGTTTTGATGCTGTGTTACAGAAATTGTAATTACAACAATTTCAAACAAGTAGTTGTACTGAGTGATATGTTCACTACCCTTTACGTTTAGAAAGAAAATATTTTTTAGTAGGTAAATATTGCTGTTCAATCCTGTTGACAGTTTGCTTTATGAATTTGAGGTGGCTTATGAAAATTTCCCTGAATTTTGAAAGCTCTTTTATAGCCTCTGGATAACTTTTACTTTCACAGAGCTTTCTACCTAAACTGCTAAGTCCATGATACAATATGTTAAAAATAAACATTAGTGACATATTGCATTTCAAAATTATTATATATAATCACTAAAATATTATCATTTTAAAAATACAATTCTTATGCACAACTTTTGCATTAGTTACTATATTTTGCTTTTATTATTTATAGCTCCTAGCCATATAAAGCTTTCTTCACACTGGTTTTTCACACTTAAGAATTTTCTTCATTTATATTTGTTTGATGTTCAAAAGTGACACCTTTTTGTTTTTTTGTTTTTTTTTTTTAATTTCAAATGTTATCACTTACAGTTATATACTTATTTGTCTTCAAACTTTCACTTCTGGGTCAAATAATGGACTGTAATTTGGTTTTTATATTCATCACTAATTTTTGGATTTTGTCTATCCATCTATTTATATATGTGGTTTAATCAATAAAATGCAAAAGACTGGTCATTACTCATCTTTCTAGTAGATAAGGTGAATAAGTAAAAACTTAGAATCTCAGAAGTTTACTTGAGCAAATTTTTTTCAGGTTCAAGAGAACCTCTAATTAGAAGTTCATGACTCACCGTATCAATTTTTTTTCACTAGAACAACCACAGAAGTCTCAGAAAAGAGAATACAAAAGCATACAACAAAATAAAGGAGTCATAAGAGTACAGGAATCCCATACATGAAGTTGAACAATATTCGGTTTTAATTATTCACAATTATCATTTGTATAATTGTAGGTAAGTTTATCTTTCTAATACTGGCTTTGTCTTTTTTAAAAAATGCAGATAAGTGGCCGGGTGTGGTAGCTCACGCCTGTAATCCCAGCACTTTGGGAGGCCGAGGCGGGCGAATCACAAGGTCAGGAGATAGAGACCATCCTGGCTAACACGGTGAAACCCCGTCTCTACTAAAAATACAAAAAAAAATACAAAAAACTAGCCAGGCGTGGTGGCGGGCGCCTGTAGTCCCAGCTACTTGAGAGGCTGAGGCAGGAGAATGGCGTGAACCCAGGGGGCGGAGCTTGCAGTGAGCCGAGATTACGCCACTGCACTCCAGCTTGGGCGACAGAGCGAGACTTCGTCTCAAAAAAAAAAAAACAAAAGAAAAGTAAATAAGTAAATATCAGCTACATTAGGCATTGTGAAGAACAAATCAAATATTATGTAAAACTTTTTTTGAAACAGTGCCTAACATGTATAGCACATCAATAAATAGGGATTTTATTGATTATTTTAAATTAATCTTGCAACAATAAAAACGAAGAGATTAAAAGACAAACTTCTATTCGAATCTGGGGGTAAATTTCCTTACTTAACCACTATAATTAAAATTGAATTTACAATTGAAAATTGATATTGCTAAATTCTGTCTTACATGTGAAAAAGCAAGTCTAACATGCTAAAGAGTGGTAAATGGTTGCCTCTTCTGGTACCTACATTATGTCTCGCTGATCCCAGTCTTACAGTTTTTATAACCTCAAATCTGAGGTGCCTTTTATTTATCTACATCTATATGTATATCTATCTACCTATATCTATAGTTTTTTTTTTTTTTTTTTTTTTTTTTTTTTTTTTTTTTGAGGTCACTATACTACAGTTTTTCTATCTAGCGTATCTCTTTCTGTTTATATGCAAGACAACAGATTACATGTGGGAGATGCTTGAAGCGGAGAGGTGTGTCTCTAAAAGTGTGATATCTACAATAAATCATTTGGAAAGAGTCCTCAACCGGCTGTGGTGTCTTAATGCCTGTAATACCAGCAGTTTGGGAGGTCGATGTGAGTGGGTCGCTTGAGCCCAGGAATTCAAGATCACCCTGGCTGAAATGGTGAAACCCCATTTCTACAAAAAATACAAAAATTAGCTGGGCATGGTGGCGCATACCTGTAGTCCGATCTCCTCGAGAGAGGCTGAGGTAAGAGGATCACTTGAACCTGGAGGTCGAGGCTGCCGTGAACCATGATTGCACCACTGCACTCCAGCGTGGGGGACAGAGCATGACCTTATCTCAAAAAAAAAAAAAAAAAAAAAAAAAAAAAAAAAAAAGAGTCTTGATGCAAAGAGCACTGCTGGTGCTTTAAGCTTTGGATTTTGGATTCTCATGTACCTATTGATTTATCATAGCAATCAAATTAGCCGTGGAGTCAGAAGAACATTAAGCCTCAATTTGGCAGACATAGTATAGATAAATAACTTAAAGTCATCATCAATTGTACTAGGCAACAAAGTATAACTATCCTTTGGTATTAGGGCTAACAAAGAGATTCTCACACACACACTATATATATGTACACACACACACATACACACACACACATATATAGTGTATACAATATATATTGTTATATATATAATATATAACAATCCCTTTGTTAGCCCTGAAAATGCCCTTTGTTAGCCCATATATATACAAAATGCTCAACGCACTAATCGTCAGGGGAATGAAAATCAAAATGAGTTATCACCACACCCCGCTTAGAATAGCTATTATTAAAAAGACAAAAGATATCAAATGCTGGTGATGATGAAAAAAAGAGAACTCGTCCCGGCACGGTGGCTCCTGCCTGTAATCCCAGCACTTTGGGAGGCGGAGGCGGGCGGATCACGAGGTCAGGAAGTCCAGACCATCCTGGTTAACAAGGTGAAGCACCCTCTCTAATAAAAATGCAAAAATTAGCTGGGCATGATGGCATGCACCTATAATCCCAGCCACTTGGGAAGCTGAGGCAGGAGAATTGCTCGAACCTGGGAGGCAGAGGTTGCAGTGAGCGGAGATCGTGCCACCTCACTCCAGCCTGGGCGACACAATCAGACTAAATCTCCAAAACAAAACAAAACAAAACAAAACAACACACACACACACACACAAAAAAAAACTACTCATCAATAAAAGGAAAATGCTTCTAATTTATTAAATACAACAGTCAAAATTAAATATATAGTAAAGGCAACATAAATGACAGAGCATTTTTAATCAAGCTTACATTGTAGTTGTTTAAATATTTTTGAATAATCTAATCATACAATTTTGAAGCCCATGCCCCTGTATGTAGTGTACTGTAGATCTTATGTACATATTTCATATATCAACATAATGATATATACAACATAGAATATAGAATAATGCCTAGTGCTTTTACATACATAGACATGTAGTTTGCATGTAATATATAAAAATTATTTATGTAAGCTACAAATGAAAATTAGTGGCATTATTTTTAACATGTCCTACAAAAAATAGTTATTTTTATGTTTTGTTTTAATTTAAAAGCAGAGTAATGCCAAACCAAAAAGGTATGTTTTCAAATTAACAAGTATTTGCTATACATGGACAAAGCAGAATATTTATTAATTACAATTAATTATTAATTAACAGTCAGGTTAAACATAAATATCCTTAGTATAATAAAAATCAAACATTCCAAAATTTTACCCACATTTAAATATAGCCGTGGTGAATGGAAAAAGACACAAGATATAAACAAGATTTTTAGAGCGAGGAAGAAAACATCTAAGCTTACAGGTTGCACCCCAATAGCAAAAGGATTCTTTTTTGCCAGGGTTAGCTGACACAAGCAAAAAGCAATGCAATAGCCATAAATTTGCCTTGAACAAGATCTATTGTCTCTTTTGGTTGTTATATTTTAGTAGACTTTTTCAAGACTGAATTTTTCAGGAAACCTGAACATACATTTTAAATTTACATATTTTCCTCCCTGTTTTCATATGTTAAAAGACTTTGACTAAGACCCCAAAAACAATTTTTCAAAATCCCTGGCTAATTTTCACTTATTTTGCAAAAATCGAAATTTTCTATCATCTTTACCGAATATTTTCTTCCAAGACAAAGGGTTTCACTAAGTGAATGAATCTAACATATATCATTTAACATTTTTATTATATCATGCCACCCAACCTCACTCATTATGTTCTTTGCATATATGCTTTTGCATGATCTAAACATTCAGTTCACCAAAATTAAAGCCACTACCTGCAAAATAGTGTCTTTTGAGAAGTACAGTTAATGAAATGCTTTTTAAATGAATACATATCCATTTATGGAAATGTGCCTTTTCTTAGAAATACTTTGTTGCTTGAGAAGTATCCAGCATTCTTTTGCGAATGAATGGTGCACATAGATGGAATGTGAAAAATAATGATAGCTGTTGATAATCATTTATATTATAACCTGACTGCCTGAAACAATGAAGTGAATTAAGAAAATAAATTGTCTTCAGAATGTAGAAAATATAAAATTAAAGAAGTATAAATACCCTCCATGTGTCTCTACCACTGTCAAATATAGAGGGCACCATCCCTGAAAAATTAGCCTTAATATTCTGGTTAATTTGGGAGGTGTGTCCTTAGAAAGCAGATGGGGGAGGTGGGGGTGGGGTGGCCTATTGGCTTGATTACTGAGGTCACTTTACTCCCTACCTCTGATCTGAAGAGGTGCAAACAACTTTCTAAACATAAAATGACCAAGTATTTGGATTTTCTGCAGAGGAGACAATTCAACTGAAATTCAATGAATGTCTTTTTATTTCCATGATAGGTAAAGTGAAAAGTGCTAAGTTTTTAAAGATAAATTGGTTCCATTACTGGCCTTAAAAAATGTTCACAAACTGTTGCTGGCTAAGGGCAATTTGGAATGTAGCTAAAAATGTGATAAGTGCTTGTGAATAGGTGCTGTGGGATCACAGAAGCAGCAGCGATTAATTCTGCTTAAAGTAAAGAGAAATACTTTAGAAATAAAGTGGTAAGTCAACTGGGACCTCGCTAAAGAGAAGAATCTTGCCAGGAAGGTAAGGGGAAGCTTTCTAAATAAGAGAAAGACAATACAGTATCATCTTTAATCATCACATCTCTGTTAGGTATGTATTATCCCCACTTTGCAGGCCAATTTATTGAGGCTCAAAGACCTTGTTCAAGTTCCCTTTTTAAGTTACGATGAAAAATGAGACTGTAATGAAATGCTGTTGATCACAAATATAATTTTCTCAGCACTTCTTTCTGCTGTTTCAGTTAATAATACCAAACAGACAAATGACAATAGGTATGAAAATTAAAAGACAGATTAATATACATTTATCTTCATGGAAGTGGAATGGCTCCAGAAGAGCAAAGTCACAATAGAAAACTCTGCTCTGGGTAAAACAGCAAAACATTTCTGAGTTCAGGAGATAAAACTGGGATCAAAATGAAGTGGTAGAGAAAACATGGAGCCTGATTTGGAGACTATGCAGGAAGCAAAAAATGCCATGATCAGTGTAGTGTTGAATGTACAAAGAAAAGGCAGTAAACCTACATTTCTGTAACTGCTAGAACTTACTACTCGGACAATGGGAACTCAAGGGGCAACTTGCTAAGGAAATGAGAACAGCCAATAGATGCCACTAATACTTAACATAGCCCTTGTAAAATTCCATAATAAAATTGATAAAGAATTGTAAACACCGAAAAAGAGAAAAATTATCATTTCTCTCCATAACACAAGGGTGCCTTTCTAGAATGGCAACAAAGTGATATTTTAGCTTATAAATGAATAAATAGGAGTCTATAATACATAAAATCACATCTGTCTACCTCTAAGTGTATTTTTCATTTTCTCGGTATCCCTCCTTCTATAAGCCAATAAAGTTCTTTCTTTCTTTCTCTCTCTCTCTCTCTCTTTAATTTTTTCCCTGGTGATCTTACTTTAACACCCTTGATACTATATATTTGTGTACTAAGAATAACTTTTACAAGAATAAATGTGCATAAATATTTCTGGCTATATCAGTATCTGTAGAGTATGCCTACAAAGATAAAAACTATAATTGAATAATACAACTAATATTATTTTCTTGAACTTAAATTCAATTCAAAAACATAATAATTATTTTATGTCTTTTAGTTGGTAACTACACGTTATGAAATATATGGTGTAACTAAATTATAGCAGTCTCTCCGAATGGAGTTCTTTTTGAGATGTCACATAGTTAGAATCTACTCTTAACTTTGAAAGTGTCACAAAGGCCAAAAGTTCTTTATCCCCAGATGTAAGATTAAACTGGAGATTTGTCTTCATGCACAAATCTCTCTCTTACTTACAACTTCTATTTTGACATTTCCTGACAATAAGAAAATATCTTTACCGGTGTTCTGAGCTTAGTAGGTGTGTATTATGTGTTAGCTTCTTTATTTTTTCACTTCTCTTTCTTTCACACATATTTACTACCTTCTATTCTATACACAGAACACCTCTTCATGTGATCACATGCATTTGAGGATGTAAACTGTAGACTTTAGTTTATAATAATGTATCAGTATTGGTGCATCAATAGTTAATAAAAAAAGTACCACAGTGATGCAAGATGTTAATAGATGAAACTGGCCTGGAGTTAGAGGGCATAAGGGAACTCTGTAATCTCCACACAAATTTTCTGTAAACCTAAAGTTGCTTTAAAAAGTATGTGTGTGTGGGCTGGGCGCAGTGGCTCACACCTGTAACCCAGCACTTTGGGAGACCGAGGTGGGCGGATCACAAGGTCAGGAGATGGAGACCATCCTGGCTAACACGGTGAAACCCTGTCTCTACTAAAAAAATTTACCCAGAGTCATTAGTGGTAGGTGCCTATAGTCCCAGCAGCTACTTTCAGGAGGCTAGAGGCAGGAAGAATAAAGTGAACCTGGGAGGCCAGAGCTTACAGTGAGTCAGGGTGTACTTGCACTCCAGCTAGACTACAGAGCGAGACTCCGTCTCAAAAAAGTGTGTGTGTGTGTGTACATACACACACACATTTTATTGTATATGTAATATATACTTTATTTTCTATGTACTTTTATATATACTGAGTTATATATACTAATTTGTATGTAATATATATGTGGTGTATATAATATATAATTATATATGTAAATATAATGATTTTAACCCATTCTGTCAATCTACATTTAGTGTGTGTGTGTGTATGTGTGTCTTTGTGGAAATGAGAATAGAATTAAAATGGTTGCTACACAATATCAACTAAACAAAAGAAAGAAAATAATGGAGGGAAGGAAATGATTGTAAAAGGTAAAGGCAAAGCAAAATTGAAGTTTTGTCTTTCATTATCAGTAATTATTCTAAATGCAAATGGTTTGAACTCCAATCAAAAGGGTGAAATTGCCTAAGTGAAAAATGAAAAGCATATATGATTACACTGTGTGCTATCTACAAGACTCATTTCAAATATAAAGACATATATGGATTGCAAGTGAATGGATGGGAAAAGATCCATGCGTGAAGTAAAAATGTAAAGAGTTTGCAGGAGTCACTCTGCTGCTGTTATCGGACACCAAGACTTTAAGTCAAAAGGCTTTGTTATAGAAATGCATGAAGAGACATGCTGAAAATAATGCCAATTAATTAAGACAATCTGATGATGATTTTTCAGGTTTATTGCAGTGTAATTGCCAAAGAAACTGTACATATTTATGATGTTCTGATATTTATAAACACTCTGAAATGATTAAATCAAGCTAATTAACCTATCAATCACTTCACATATTCATCAGGTTTTTGTATTAAAAATATTTAAGGTCTACTATCTGAGAAGTTTTCAATTATACAATACGTATTATTAAATATAATCACAGTGCTGTTCAAACTTATTCCTCCTCACGGGAAACCTTTATTCTTTGACAAACATCTCTCCCTTTCTCCCCCACTACCCACACAATTTTCTTTCAACCACCTTTCTATTCCCCTTCTGTGAGACTGATGTTCTTTAAGATGCTTTAATACATAAACATTCCCTAGGGTAGACCATATGTTTCCAGAATAGATCATATGTTAGACACCAAAAAAGTCTCAATAAACTTATTAATAAAAAAAACTGAAATCCTATAAGTATCTTTTCAGACTATAAGAAAATGAAACAGGAAAACAATAACAGAAGGAAAACTTGAACATTAACAAATACATGGAAATGAACAATGCTCTAAAACAACCAACATGTCAAAAAAGAAATAATGATGGGAACTAGAAAATAAGATGAATAAATACACAAAATGCAATGTTCCAAAATTTAATAAATGTAGAGAAGGCAGAAGAAAATTTACGGATTCAAATAACTACATTAAAAAAGAAGAAAAAGTCTGAATTAATTAACAAACTTTATACCTTGAGGAACTAGAAATAAACAGAAAATTACACCCAAAGGTGACCAAAAAACAAATAAATAAACAAAAATAAGAATACAGTGGAGATAAAAAGAAAAAACGTAAATACAAAAAAAGAAACCAAAGTTGGTTCTTTGAAAATACTTTTTAAAAAATTAACAAGGCTTTAGCCAGACTGACAAATCAAAAAAGACAAAAATAACTAAAATCAGAAATGAAAGTGGGGTACAATTATTGACTTTATAATAATAAAAAGGATTATAAGAATATATTATGAAAAAATGTATCTCAAACAATAGACAATCTAGATGAAATAGAAACTTCTCATAAGCACACAAATTGTCCAAACTGACTCAGAATAAATAGAGAACTACAGATCTACAATAAGAGACTGAATCAGTTATCAAAAACCTCCCAGTAAAGTCCAGGATCAAAAGATTTTACTGTGACCTTTATTAAGCATTTTTAAAGTAACACTAATGTTCCCGAAATGCTTACACGAAATAGAAGAAGAGAAAACACAACCTGGCTCATTCCATGAGTCCCGTGTTATTCTGATACCACTGCAGAGTACGAAATGCTGCAGATGCAAAGATATTTTACGTTCATTGGTAGGAAGACAATCTTTTTGTGTCAATACCACCCTAAGCCAGCTCTGGCCTGAATGCACTCTCTATCAAAAATTTAACAGTCCTTTAGGGCTAAACGAAAAAGCTTGTTCTCAAATTCATACGGAACTCCAAAGAGCTTAAAAAAGCCACAACAATTTTGAAAAAGAAAAAAAAAAGGAGGATTCATCTTTCTCAATTTCAAAACTTACTACAGTAATCAAAGCAGTGTGATACTGGCACAAAGATTAGAAATAACATATAACTCAATAGAATTAAAAGTCTTGAAATAAGCCCTCACATATATGGACGATTGATTTTTTTTAAATATAGTTATCTTTCCCAGTGGGAAGGAGAACTATCCTCAACAAATAATACTGAGATAACTGCATTTCCACAAGAAAAAGATTTAAGTTGAACCCCACTTTACACCTTATACAAAAATCAACAAATGTATGAGCTAAACCCATAAAATCCTCAGAAGAAAACCTAGGCATAAAACTTTATGTCCCTGGATAAAACAACAGATTTGTTGATATATCGCCAGAAAACAAGCAACATAAGTGAAAACAGATGAATTAAGATTCATAAAAATTGAAAACTTTAGTGCATCAAACAAAATTATCAAGAAAGTGAAAATAAAACTTATTAAGGATTTAAAGTATTTATACATTGTATATTTTTTGAGAGCTTAATATATTGAATAAAGTACTCTTACAGCTCAAGAACAAAATGACAAAAACCCAAAGAAAATTAGGCAAAAGACTTGTATAGACATTTTTCCATACAAGACAAACAAATGCTTAATAAGAACATGAAAATATTTTCAACATCTCTAGTCATTACAGAAATGCAAATTAAAACCTCAATGAGAAACCACTCACACCTCATCTCCTAAGATGGTTATTGACATCAATACAGGCAGGAGGTAGACAAATCCTAGGCAGAGAGGAGTGGGTCCCAGTGAAACCCAACCTTCCAGTTGAAGGCAGTTTGAAGCCTAACTACAAGTCCTGGGTAAATCCACAGACCAGATTGAGTGCCTCTATCCCCATTTGGTGCACTTTTCTTAGATTGATCCCCACCCTTCACCTATTTTACATATACCTATCCTTATCTAATTGCTTTTTTACACTGTCATGTGCACCTTTGAATGATGCCTTTGTTTTAGCCTCTTTGCATACTCATAAACCAATCAGCACAGCACTCTCACATTCTGGGCCCATAAAAGCCCCAGACCCAGCCACACTGAGGGAGAGACCACATTCCCTCTTCACTAAGAGCTTTTTCATCACTCAGTGAAACTTTTATCCTCTCTCCTCACCCTTTGATTGTCAGCATAAGCTCATTCTTCTTGGACTCCGAACAAGAACTCGGCACCCGGCTGAGCACAGGTACAAAGAAAGCAGTAACACTGTGGCCCTCCAACCTCTGCAAGCAGAAGGGAACTGCCCCACTCCATGGAAAGCAGTGCTGAGGCTGAGCCAATCCAGGTGCCTCAGGCCAGAGCAGTGTGACGGGACTGAGTTGTTAACTTGCCACTGTGCCTTGGGCTGTGGACAGTGGGACTAAAAGAGTTATTATTCACACTGTAACACCCAATCTGGGACTTCTGGGTCATGGGCTTCCCTGCTTGAGTGCCTTCATGTTCCCCTTGTCTAGATGCTAGAGTCCACCATGGAAGTCACTTGCAACATGCTTGGTCAAGCTGTAAGCCCTGCATGGAGCCCACTCCTGTGCCAATACTTGAAGCAGCTGGCCAGACCCTTCACTCACTTGCCTATACACCCTCTTCATCTGGGGGCTGAGCTCATAATCATGGTGGCTGCAGGATTCATGCCAGAGTGAAAGCCAGGTGTGGCCCAGTGGCTGAGTGGTTGGGGCACCTCCTGTGGAGAATGTGGGTCAAGCAGGGGCACTGCTGGCTGGAAATCTCCAGCCGGAGGTCTCAAGCTGGCAAAATGGCTGAGAAAAATTCTGCATCATTTCAACAACTTAAAAAAATTTAAAAAACATAAAATGAAAATATCAAGTTTGGGCAAGTCCATGAAGATATTGTGTTAGTGGTAATATAAAATGGAGAAGCCCCTATGTGGAATAGTTTAGAAGTTTTTTTAAAAACCTAAACACAGAATTACTGTATGACTAAGCAATTCCACTCCTAGTGTATACCCAAAGAATATGAAAACAGTCACTCATGCAGTTACTTGTATGTCAGTGTTGATGAGGATATGGAGAAATTGGAAACTTTGTGCACTGTGGTTGAGAATGTAAAATGGTTGCAGCCACTACAGAAAACAGTGTGTTAGTCCTCAAAACAAACAAACAAAAATTAGCACATGATACAGCAATTCTACTTCTAGGTATATATCTAAAATAATTTAAAGTAGGTTCTCAAAGAGATTTCTGACACTGATGTTCATAGCCGCATTATTTACAGTAGCCACAAAATTGAAATAACCCAAGTATTCATCAACAGATGAATATATAAATATAAGGTGGTGTATATAAATGATGTGTTATTTAGCCTTAAAATAGTGAAACATCCTATAATATGTACAATCCTTGAAAATACTATGCTAAGTAAAATAAGCCAAACACAACAGGAAAAATATCATATGATGCCACTCATCAAATATCTAAAACAGGAAAATTCATAAAGACAGAAAGTAGATGAGAGGTTACCAAGCACCATGGGATTGAAGATTGAGGGTTTTGCTCAATGGCTATGAAGTTTCTGTTTGGGATAATGAAAACATTTTATAAACAGATAGTGGTGGTGGTTGTATAAGATTCTAAGTGCAGCTAATACCAAGGAATTGTATACTTAAAATGGTTGCAATACTAATTTCATGTTATATATATTTTGCCACACACAAAAAAATCAAAATACATAAAGGGACTATGAGTAGATTAACATGCTATTGTTAAAAAGAGAATGAGCATTAAGCATCTGTAGTTTCAAATAATAAAAAGAAATTTTTTCCTTAGATGAAAT
The DNA here is from genome assembly GCF_008728515.1 of Papio anubis. Lineage (NCBI taxonomy): Eukaryota > Metazoa > Chordata > Mammalia > Primates > Cercopithecidae > Papio > Papio anubis. The sequence goes on from NC_044989.1 coordinate 78,456,313, forward strand.
GTTTATGGGTAAGTAATAGGCAGATTAGTCTGAAAATATAAACATGGACTTGAGAGTGAAAGGCCTTGAAGATTAAATATGGTCTTCAGGGTTCAGTCAGTGAGAAGACAATGAAGGTTCTCAGGATGGAGTGTGCCAGGTTCTAACTGAGTGGGCAAGTGGCAGGTAGCTGGAAAAACACTCAAGGAATCATAGACAGTTTTGACATGGATTTACTCTCTCTCTGAGCACAAGCAAGCCATATGTATGGTGTTATCAGGATAATTATACCTTTTCCAGACAATAATAGTTCCAAGCCAACCAAGAGCTAACATGGGTGATCACCTAATGTGCCTCACATAGCATGGCTACATAATGTGTGGGGTTGTATAACTGAACTCCAAACTTGCTGAGTTATGCTGCACTGGAAGGCTGCTTCAGCCTACTCCTGACTAAAGCACAGCCATTCCCTTACACCCCACTCTCTAGGCTGAGGTTGTCCTCTGGGCAGGGACACGAGCCATTAGGGCGAAGCCCTGAATCCATAACCCACAACAGCAATACAGAGAGCAACAGCTCACTACTAGGATCCAAGCTATGCAACTTATGACTATTAAGGCCCAATGTAGGCCAGAGCCTAGGGATTCCCACCATCTCTGCAGGGAGTTGTCAGTAAAGCTCTTGAGCACCTTACTGTCCTGTGAGACCCTTTGCAGGGCTGCTGTTATGTTCTGCCAATTGTCAGGGATAAAGGTACAACATTGTGTTCCTAAAAAGGCACAGGTGCCTTCTTGGGCAGCAGTTATTATGTCTAAGGCCATTTGGTTTTGTAATATCACCTTTCTGACCTGATCAACCTCATCTTTTAACAGGAGGAGGACCACTCAGGTGTAATTTAGAATCTGAGCAGTGTGCTCTGCAAGAACAGTAATTTGTGCTTCTACCGTTATAGCACCTGCTCCAGATAGTCATTGCCAAGGGATATAACCACGAGGGGGCTCATCACACTCACAAAAACCAAGTGTGTTGTACCTCCTCCCAGTTATGTGGGCATCTGGGCAACATGGGGAGGACAGTGGCAGGTACATAAGGCCACCCTCAGGTACACCATCCAGTTCAATCCACTGGTAAGTAAGCCACCCTTTGTCCCCAGAGACCCATAAACTCCCAGGGGGCACAAAATCCATCGGGGCCTGACCTTGGAGGGGCCACTTGTTCCACCGTACCTTCAGTGTGGCAACATGTGTTATGTTTACACAGGCCGTGATGGGTACCCGCCCTACAGTGGTGTTGCCCGTGTTGCTCTATGCACTGTGGTTCCTCGGCTGGGGCTACCACATATTTCCCCACTAGCCAGCCCCAGACATCATAAATGCTATGGGCCTGTCAGGGGGCAAGTATACCATGGGTCTTGTGGATCCCTTGTTCAAAGCTTGTCACACTGCATTCCAGGTATTGGCCATGGAACCCCAAGTCTCCAGCCAAGTCCAGTTCTCTGCAGGCACTGAATATATGTGCTAAGGCAAGCCATCTGCAGCTGCTGGAAGGGAGGCACAGATCCAACAGTTAGAAACCTTGGTCACCTCCGCATAGGTGTGGTGCCAGTCCACAATGCAGTTGGAGCATGTTAACCTATGGTTGAAATGACAGAGAAGACACAGGTACTAATGGAGGTAAATCACATCCCTCAGACAAAATACAGGCTAACCTTTCATCCCTGGATAAAAATGCAGCCTCCAAGGGCTTCTGCCCTGGGCAATGGTACCACAGCTTCTCAGCTCCCCATGGTTCCTTTAGGTCCTGTATCTATGCCAAAGTCATGGGGGAGACCATAATAAGCCACATAGACTGTCATACATATGTCCTCTGGAGGAGGGTTCCTTCCCTGGCTATTCCCTATGAACAGTCAACCATGGGGGCCATGCATTGAACACCCAAGGAGTGACACGAAAGTCATACTATAGGTCCTCCCCTCAGGGAGCTATGATGGCCAACCACTGGCAATGGGGGCTTGGATGGTCCATGGTCACGGCCAGGTTTTCTGTTCTCCTACCTGTAGGGGCATTGGGGCAGGCAATAACAGGTTACCACTCATCCCCATACCTGGTTGGAGGAGGCCATCCTTGGTATGTATCTGAAACTAAATGTGGATGGCAGCCTCGTGTAACAAAGCCTCCACTGGGGAAGGGCCACCTTTCCATGGCCATTCATTCAAGGCTTGGAGCACTGGATCCAGCCTGGAACTCCAGCCCCACAAAGACAGAATGTGACATGCAAGTGTAACCCATTCTTCAAGAGCCTGTTACATCACTTAATCCTACCTGCAGCTTGCGGGTTGTATAACACATAGAATCCCTACTTTTTGACCATGTAGTGTGCTCATTGTTTTACCTATTTTCCAGTGAAATGTGTTCCCCTATCACTCTCAACAGCCAGAGGGTGACCACACAGGGCACATAAGTGTTTCAGGGCCTGGATGGCATGCTGTTGGTTGGCCACCCCTGCATTTGGCAGGGGCTCAGTGTAGTCTACTTGCCACCTGGTCAAGGCCACTCACCCTATTGTTACTTATTGTGTAACAATGGGCACCTGCCTCCGTGTAGGGTATGCCTGAGCACATGCCAGGCATGTGCAAGCTTCTCAAATGTCTTGTGTGGGCAGAGACTGACCCCAGGGCTTATTGACCTGTTGCATCAGTTTACCCCCCTCATGTCCCAGTTTCTGGTGTAGCCACAAGGCCACATCATGTCTAGGTACTGACTCTAACCACCGAAACTTGGCCAAGGCATCTGCCTCATCATTGCCGGGGTGGCCAAAGGCATATGGCATGACACATGATAAATAGTTGCCTCTTTCTGATGTCCAGTTTCCCGGAAGTCTTGCCACATGGCTTGGCCCCAAACGTGTTGGTGACTAACTAGCCACTTCTGTGTTTTCCAGGTAGTTAATCACAAGGCTAAGCCTCAGTAGACCGCCCAGCTATTGGTACAGATTACCATAGGTGTCACCTCCTGGGTGATTACCATCCATACGTCTCTAAGTTCAATCCATTGGCTACTTTGTCCACACCTGATTTCAAACCATATGGTGTCAGTACTAGGTTGGGCTACAACAGTGATACAGGCAGCAGTAGCACCTCAGCTAGACACATTTGTGTACCATGCCCCATCAGGAATGAGGGGGATGCCTTTCCTTAAATGGTGAAGGCTCAGGGTCTAGGGGTGCCTCAAGCCCAGTGAACTTATCTTGCATTAGGACTACTGGTCCCAAGATCTCTTGCAGCTCTGCTACTAAGGGACTTGTACTCAGCATACTCCACTACTCCAAGTAGGCGCCCCACTTTGCCAAAGTAGATGTCTGTGCCATTCCAGTCCAGGGGGCTGTTACCCATGAACTCACTCATCCTGCTATCTAATAAGTCATCCACATGATGATGGCAGCCCATCCTGTCACACTCTCACAAGCCTGAAGGGTGCCAAACACAGCTGTTACTCTATCAGGGAATAGTGGAGGTCAGCTCTCTTCCATAGTTTCAAAAGCCTGCTGGCATTCTCAAGTGCTCTGTTAGCTACCGCAGGCCTCAGCCAAAACCATCTGTGCTCACATGCACACCCAGCTCAAATGGGCACCTCTGGTAAACTACCCAAAGAACTTGTGCCTTCTGAATAGCCTGACTGCCTGCCAGGAAGGTGGTCTCAGCTGCATCATCCCAATCACAGGTAGCTCCCTTCTTTGTTAACATATGAAACAATTTTATCATTTGAACTAAATGGGACACAAATGCCTGCCAATATCCCAGGAGGCACACAAAAGTTTGCAGCTGCTTCACCATGGTGGGCTGGGGATACGCCTGAATCTTATCAGTGATAGCCTCTGGGATGGCTTCTGTCTTACTCAACCAGATAACTCCTAAGAATCTGGCAGATAATCCGGGCCCCTGGACCTTGAATTTGTTGATGGCCCAACCACATGCTGCCAAATGTTGCCGTAAGAGGGGTGCTACCACTTTTAAATCCGCAAGAGAAACAGAGGTTAACATAATATCATCAATATGATGGAATAGGCAGACCCTTTCTGGACATAGCCAAGTGGCTAAATCCATGACAACTAGACCATGACATTTCGTGGGGCTATGCACATAGCCCTGCAGCAACACTGTAAAAGTCCATTGTTACCCATCCCACGTGAAGGCGAACTGTTCCTGACTCTCTGGGGCGATGTCTGTGGAGAAAAATGCGTTGGCCAAGTCCACTACATAGTGGTACTCTCCCAGTTCCCTTGTCAAATGGTCCATTGAATCCATGATCGAGAGTGGAGCTGCATGCAAAGGGGTTGTTACTTTATTCAGTTCCTGATAGTCCACCGCCATCCACCAGTTTTCATCAGACTTTCTAACTGGCCACACTGGACAACTGTAGGGGCTGTGGGTGCCACACACTATTTGTACCTCCTTCAGCTTTTTAAATTATCTCAGTTATCTCCATACGCCTACCCAGCAAATGATATTGACTTGGGTTTTGGTAGGACCTAAGGCTGGTGATGCATATGCCCACACAGCGCCGGCTTCACCACATGCACTCAGAGTCTGAATTCCCTGGCCATGGTTTGTAACATCAGGTCATGCAAGATATCCACCCGCAGAATGTATTCCAGTATGAGAGAGACATACACAGCATATAAATGGAGAGCCAAATGGACGATGCCAAGGAGCAGAGATACAGGTTTCACTTTCACTGACTGGCCTCCATAATCATCAATGTAAGTAGGTTTGCCAGGAAACTTATCCAGGTTCTTATAAAGAAGGCTGCAATCTGCCCCAGTATCAACCAGTGCCTGTACTCACCGTACACTGGTGGGAGAACCAGTGGATCGCTAATTCCATACATGGCCTTCAGTCAGCTGGCGTTCCCCCAAGCCGGGCCCCTCGGCCAGCTCCCTAATCAAACAAAAAAGGCGTTATATTTCTGCCTGTCTGCAGCAAGTAGTCTTTGAGCTACATCCCCCGGTGGGACTGGATCACACAGCAATGTCCTTCTCCCCCTTAGGCATTTTCTGGGACTGCTGCTCCAGAGACAAACGTCTCCTCAAAGTTAGGAGTACTTTATTGGGCTGTGTATCAATTTGCTCATGGTCAACCCTGGCCAAAATCAAATCTATCCACACATGTGAGTGTGCCACTCACTGGGGGTCTTTTTCTTCCATTGTGGGACCCCTGCAGGTGGGATATCCTCCCCTTCTTTACAGCGTGGACCCCTCTGTTTCACTGACAGCTTCCCCAAGAGCCACCATAGCAGTGGTCACTTTATGTATGCAGCACTGTACGTATGGGATAAGGACAGCAGCTAGGGAGTCAAAGGTACTTGGGGGTGCAGAACCCAACACAATATTCCTCATGTGGGAGGTGAAACGTTCATCATCTGGTCCCTGGGTATTCAGGTCAAACATAGCCTGCCACATACTCATCTCTCGGATAACTTGCACCAAATCGGCATACAACTGCCATTTACTCACGGTTTTGCATATTTCACTGGTGTCGTTCCACAGTCTGTATGGCTGCCCATAGTCACTCAGTCAGGGTGTGGCTACCTTGCCCTTGCCCAACCACCTGCTCATCTGCAACTGCTGATGGAGGCAGGGGTGAGTTGTGATAGAGGCCAGCTTTTCCATCTCAGAGGCAGAACAGGAGATACTATCTGCTTCTTCTTCCCACAAATGAAGCACTCAGGCAGGCAGAGGTTCCCCTGGATGCTGACAGCAATGCTTGCCTAATTCCCGCAACTCAGTTGGGGTATAGGCAGTATATGAGGTATGTTGCCTTACCTTGGAGAGTCCCTGAGTTTGCCTTTGGGGTCCCAATGGCTTCATGATCTGCTTTCTGATGGACCACTGGACAAGCGCACAACGGGGGTTCTTCCTCCTTGGTGTCAGATGAGTGGGGGTGTCCAACTGAGATGAGGGACCCAGGCCTGCATTCACAGCAGCCTCTAATTCCTTTTCCAAGCTCTGTAGCCAGGCCTGCAGGGGCCCTGCCTGCACCTGGAGGTCTCTATTCATGGCAGCTTCTATCTATTTTTCTGAGCTGTGTAGCAGGGCCTCCAGGCGCCCTGCCTGTGTCTGGAGGCGTCCATTCATGGCAGTATCTATCTCTTTTTCTAAGCTGTGTAGCTAGGCCTCTAGGTGCCCTGCCTGCACCTGGAGGGCCCTGACCTGCACTGCGTCTCTCAGGGACTGGGTATGTACTTCTTGTAGCACAGTCAAAAGTGTCTATTCAACTCTTCTGGCAAAAGATCACTCCCTCTCCATGCTGTGCTTCCAGCTGCTTCAGCGCCCTCTCCATGCTTGCGGGGAACCATCTACCTCCACTCAGGTTTCCACTGAGGCCCATCCGAGCAGCACAGCTGCCACCGGGTACCACAACCCATGTTGCAGCCACCTGGTTGACCCAGAACTAACAGGGTATGAAGGCTCACTCACCTCGGGACCCTGTTCGTGATGCCAATTGTCAGGTTGTAACTGAGGTCCGAGGGGAGTTGGTTGGCAAGTGGCAGGTAACTTGGAAAACACTTGAGGAATCGTAGACAGTTTTCACATGGCTTTACTCTCTCTCTGGGCATGAGTGAGCCTATGTACAGCTTTTATTATACCTTTTACAGACAATAGTGGCTCAGGGCCAATCACAAGCTCATGTGGGTGACCACCTAATGCTCCTCACATGGCATGGTTACATAATGTGCAGGGTTATGTGCCTGCACTCGAAACCCACTGAGTCGTGCTGCTCCAGGAGGCCGCCACGGCCTACTCCTTACTAAAGCACAGTCATTTTCCTTACAGAAGGTGACATAAGCAATACTATATTACAAATATTTAGCCTATTAGTAGATGGGCCATAATGGAGAAATATTGCTGGGCAGAATAAGCTGGTTGGTATGTTCACAATTGTCCACATAAGATATGCAATATTTCAGAGCCAACTACAGAATAGGAAGAAAATGATAAGTCCACCATATGTTAAATTCTTTGATAAGAAATATAAGTTTGGGTTCATGTATATATACCCTAAGTAGCATAGTGATTGGGATATTTGACGTACTCTTAAAATATTAAATATTTTAAAATGTTGTATACATGTGAGTACATATCAAATAGCTTAGATGAGTAATTTTGAGTTGGGGACATGGAAGTATTAAAGATCCCTTTTGAGAATTTGAGCTGGAGTGGAAGGACGTCATTTACCACAGAAAGATCCTACTACAATTTGTCAGATTTTTCTATTGGACTGATATAATTAAATATTTCCAACCCATGCTCACATACGTAATAAGTTTGAATAAGTAAAGAAATATTCTTTTCCTATGCAGCTATAATTCTGGCTCTAAAGGAACAGTAAAAATGACAAACAACTATTATGTGGCTGAATTAAATTGGTGAAACCATGGGGAACCATGCTCTTCAGTGGGTCTTCTGGTAGAAGCTAATAAGACCTTAAACAAACAGCTGTGGCTAATGCTGCAGCCTGAGGAAATGTCTCCCATTACATCCATGTGTTCATTTCACATCTGGCTTTTGAATTGCATTCTAGGTTTTTGCATCATTTTCTCATGTTTGGATCTTCCTCCCCATGAGTCCTTTATAGTTGATTCTTCAATCAAGTTGTACTTTTGAATTACTTTAAATTCTACCTCTCTCCAATGTCTTATTAATTCTCTATGGATTAGTGCTCTTAATATCAGTCCTTCTTATCCTGCTCCCATCTTCAGCACCCAGGAGCCCCCTTTCTTATGTGACTAGTACCTCTGAGTGAAATGAGTCCAGATTTTCCACCTGGAAGTGCATTGCTCTTTATTAGAACAGGTGGTTCTTATGATATTATACATCTTTCCCCTGTGCTTTATTGATATTTAAAGTTTAAGAAGTATCATCTATTTTATACATATTCTGAGATTATTACCTTTTGGTATATGCTTTTAAGTAAAAGCAATCAATTTTTTTTAAAAACCATCTTTATCAAGGATTAAACTGTACTAAAAAAACTTTTTGTCTTGAAATTAGGCTAGAAATTCTACTAAATATTTTAAATTGCCCATTCTAAATGTATTTCTAATGTTTTATGTTATTCAAAACTCAGACTGAGAATAAATTTTTAAGTCAATTTATGGAATTAAGTAATTATCCTGACATAATTCATTGTAACATTCAGAATATTTTTCTTGCATTATCTCTTAGAGTTCTTGTGAAAGAATAATGCAATTATTTATATTTATACAGAAACTTGTGATTATGCTCTATCACTAAGTAATTACTCAACAGTTATCACTTCAATGCTTCGAACATCAAAGAAACTTTGAAATGAAGATAATACTTATGAGATCAAGTTCACAAAGTAGTTGTGACATTTATAAGAGGGATAATTAAACACACTTTATGAATTGGGGATGGGATCTAGGTTGGGCCAAATCTGCATCCTTTGCAGAGTTGAAAATTGATCATTTATGTCTAATGAGAAAATGATGAGGTTCTTTCACTTAGTAAGAACAAATCCTAAAGGAAGTTGCTGTTAGACAGAACAAATTTGTCCACATACACTTTGCCATTGGAACAGTGGCTTCTAGCTTTCAATACAGGAAAATATTTTTACCCAGTTTTCAATTACTGGTCAGCTTCAGTTTCTTGTTGTGATAGATTGTAAAAAGGAAGTATTTACATTGTAAAAATTACTTTCTTAAAGCCACGAGACACTGAAATATAACAGAGCATTCTCAAAATAGGAAAGAGGCATTTCTCCTGAACTCATCAATCGATAGGCTTTAGTTGTGACATCTCCTTAGCTGTAGGGCCAAACATGTGTAAGTGGTATGCAGCAAACATAGTAATACTCACCAAATGAGTACCTGTACCCAGAAGAAGATAGTGGGGCCCGCCAGCAATGGTCTTTCTGGCAGAAACAGTAGTAAAACAGAAATGGCAGTGCTTTTACACAAAGATGGTGATACCCAGAGGTACTCATGACCCCTAACAGATTAGACAGAGGGGTGCTTTCAAAGTAGAAATGTGTGGGGTCAGAATACATAGCTGTCCTCTACATCTGGTGCTGAGGAATAGAAAGGATGGACAACTGTCACTTGATAAGCAGGAAACAAGTTATATTTATGAATCTATCTGACATTCTACACCTGGCAATATGTTTAATTCACATAGCAATTTCTTTTCTTTTTTTTTTTTTTTTTGAGGCGGAGTCTCGCTCTGTCGCCCAGGCTGGAGTGCAGTGGCGCGATCTCGGCTCACTGCAAGCTCCACCTCCCGGGTTTACGCCATTCTCCTGCCTCAGCCTCCCGAGTAGCTGGGACTACAGGCGCCGCCACCACGCCCGGCTAATTTTTTGTATTTTTAGTAGAGACGGGGTTTCACTGTGTTAGCCAGGATGGTCTCGATCTCCTGACCTCGTGATCCGCCCGTCTTGGCCTCCCAAAGTGCTGGGATTACAGGCTTGAGCCACCGCGCCCGGCCTCACATAGCAATTTCTGTATCAGTAGGCGAGAGTAAACACCAGGGTGATATATTCACTTCTCTCAAAGTGACCTTGTCAGCTGAAGGAAAGAATTGTGTATTATTATATATTTCTGGAAAAAAATTGGCACTTGATACCACCTAAATTGATTACTTTTTAGCATTTCCTCAGTAGCACTTACGTATTTAGTCAGCACTATATTATTTTTACCTCTGCTAACCTGCACTTTGAAATTGGTTCCACCAATTCACTTTATAAATATCTACTGAGTTCAAGGAATGTGGCCCAGTATTGTAGTGGAGACACGAAAATGAATAAGATAGCTCTTTCTCTCAGAGAGTTTGCAATTAGGCAAAAATACAAAATAAAAATAATGATCATATCATTAGCAATATATGTAGTAGTCTCTGATATGATACAGAAGAAATGTACTTTTATAATTAGAATATTATACAAAATAAGTTCCACTAATTTGTAAATATTAAATAATCTACTATATATTGAATACTACATACTTAGTATATGGCAGTGAAGCATACAGACAAAACCCCTTGCTGTTATGCAGCTTATAGTCTAGTGAGAAGACAAAGAAAACAAATAAATAAATGAATAAGAAAGGAACAATTGAATGAATGAATGAATGGTAAAGAGAAAATGTGCTATGAAATAGACTTAAGCTATAATTATACATGGGATTTCTGGGCTTGGAGAGGTTAGTTTCAATTGCAATTCAATAACACGATTAGTTAAACATCTTTGAGTAACTGAGTAAGAACCTGAAAGTGATGAGTCATACATGTACTTGGAGGAGACAAATAGTGATAGAATAGTGTTTAAATGAAAAACCTTGAGCCAGGAACATCCCTTTCCAAGGGAAAGAACAGGATACAATTCAGTTTAACTGAAGCAGAAAATCTAAAGGAGACTAACAAGGGATGACTCAAGAAAGGTGTCAGGAGCCTGGAACATGTAGAACTTTGTAAGTCATTGTGAAGACTTTAGTATTTTTCCCTGAGAGAGACAGGAAGCCACTGGAGAGTTTGAGTAGATGAGTGACCAGATTTGATTTACAGCTTAAGAGAATCATTCTAGCTGCTGTGTCCAAAATAGACATCAGGGAAGCAAGTGCAGAAGAAAAGATACGAGGTAGGCAGTTGCTCCAGATAAGACATGATCATGGCTTGATGCACAGTGGGATAAAGACACACTCTCAGAAGTCTGAAATACTTTGCAGATATAGCTTACAGTACTAACTGATGTATTGGTTATGAGATTTGAGAAAAAGAAAGTAAACGCAATCTCCAAGATACCTGCCTTCAGTAGAAAGAGATCGGTGTTTCCACTTATACATGTGGGAAAGACTGTTGAAAGAGACAATTTAGAGATAAAATTGATACATTTTTTCTATGTGTGAATCTTGAAATGTCAATTACATATTCGTGTGGAATTTAATACAAAAACCTTTACAGAGCAGTGGAAAGGTCTGTAATGGAGAAGTCAAAGGTATCAGAAACCCTAATAATGGATAATTATACAGAAAGAGAGGTATAAATAGAAGAAGAAATTAGGAAGAGAAACAGTAACAAAGAGAGAAATAAGAGAAGAAAATAAGGCATGACAGCATTTGGAGACAGAGAAAGTGAGCTAAAATAGTGAAATATACTAAACGAAGAAATCAATGAGGTGGAAAAACTAGAATTTTCTTTCTTTTTTTTCTGTTTTTAGACAGAGTCTCACTCTGTTGCCCATGCTGGAGTGCAGTGATGCGATCTCGGCTCACTGCAAGCTCCACTTCCCGGGTTCATGCCATTTTCCCGCCTCACCCTCCTGTGTAGCTGGGACTACAGGCACCCGCCACCACGCCGGGCTATTTTTTTTTTTTTTTAGTAGAGACGGGATTTCACCGTGTTTGCCAGGATGGTCTCCATCTCCTGACCTCATGATCCGCCCACCTCGGCCTCCCAAAGTGCTGGGATTACAGGCATGAGCCACCACCCCCGCCCTTGAATTTTCTTTTTTAAGTGAAGCCAAATGAAGAAAATATTTTGATGAGAAGATAGGGAATCCATAAATTTCCATCAATAAATTGAATAACTGGAAAAATCCATAGATTATGAGTACAGAGTCATGAATTATTACATGTATTAGATAAACTGTAATGTGTTGCATACAGAGTGTGCAAAGTGGTAGGAATTTGAATGCTACAATATAGCTAAACTAATACCATATTTTATTTTTTATTATTCATAAATTATCTACAATATTATCTTTCTTCTTTAATGGAAATACAATATTTTAACATTTTACAGGTCACAATACATTCATTTAAATATATTTAAATTATAAATTTTTAATGAACAACTGCAATAAATATCACAAAATGTTTTAATAAACATTCAACATCTAACTTTTCTTTTTCTGTAGAGTTCTACTATATACAAATATAATGAGTGATGGTGAGATCTATTCCCTGTGGAGAAATAGCTATGTACCAAATTTGAGTCATATTCTGTTATTGAACACACAAATGTGTATAGGTAAATGAAGAAAATCTACATTTTCTTGGTTTTATTAACCCATCTTTGCTGGACATATTTAACTTAAACTTGCAAGAAACAGAAATAACATCTTTTCCTTAAGGTTATAATGATAGTCTACATCTGCTAGAAAGTATCATGCAGACAAGAAATTGTCAGAAATATATTTATGCAATGACATCAATGTGAATGTAGTTATAATATTTATTGCTGTAAATAAAATACAATAAAGTATACAAAGAACACATAAATCTTAAATAATCTGGTATTTACAAGTTATTTTATAAGATTAAAAACTTGAATCGTAAAAAAATTTTGTAAATTAAAAACCAAATAAAATGTAAAAATGTGTTTGTCCAAAGGATTATATGTATATTTCTATTAATTGTGTAAATTATCTGTATAGATTTCCTTATAAACTTTTAAGAAAAAAATATAACCTTACATGTCATAGAATATACTAAAATACTCACAAGATGATGTATTATATGGTACTCAAATAATCCTAACAAGTAAAATTGGTTATATTTCTTAAGTTTCTGAAATATTGCCTGAGAAATTTTATAAATAAAAATGTGAAAATCCATCCTCATGAAAAAACTCCAATGACATAAATAACATTCCATGATTAAATTAAATAGACTGAAAACGGATGTAGAAAATTTTTTCCATCATGATGTTGCTGTTTGGTGGATAAAATTCTTTATTGTAATTCATAAGTAAAACAACTTTAGGAAATAGATATATTTCCTGTCTCATCGACAAACACATGCTTTTCATATTCACATTTCAAACTAACAGAAGAGTGTATTTGACAAAGAGAGCTAGCAGGAAAATGAACTCGCCCTTAGTCATACCAACTGTTGCCAATCTTAAGTAATTCTCGGAGAGGTTTAGTCTCACACAGGCAACAGCTGCAGGACTCTGATTACCCTCCAGGGTGGTCTTGTGTGCCCAACATTTTTTGTTTTCTACTTAAAAATCAACTGACCAGGATGTGCCTGAGTACACACTGTTCTAACCAAATGCCTAATGCTATTTTATGTTGCCTTGAATTTTATTACCGAGCATCCTTTGAAATACGACGCATGCCATTGTTCTTTAATATCTAATTCTAAAAGCAAAGGAAGATAGCTTACTTCCTTGTACGTTTCATGAGTAAAGCAAAGAATCATGTCAGAAGCATAAAGCAATGCACTCCTCAGTAACAAGGTATCACTTCACAAATTATCATGAAAAGAAATGCTAAATTGGCTTAAGGTGAAACAAAACCAGCAAGAGAAAATTAAATTAAAAACTCATGGTCAATTCATTTTCTATTAGAAAAGACACAATGTCATTATACAATTCTATTTTCATACTTAATCTTTGTGGAAAACATAATTAGAATAAACAATGATGAGAGAGAAGGTATAACAGGTATTTTTAAACAATTCTATCCCCCTGCCACCCTTCACCCTCAAGTAGACCACTGTGTCTATTGTTCCCTTCTTTGTGCCCATGTGTTCTCCTTTTATAGACCCCACTAATAAATGACAATGTACAATATTTGGTTTTCTGTTCTTGTGTTAGTTTGCTTAGGATGATGGTCTTTAGTTGTGTTCATGTTGCTGCGAAGCATTTTTTTTTTTTTTTTCTTTTTGAGACAGAGTCTCACTCAGTCGCCCAGGCTGGAGTGCAGTGGCGTGATCTCGGCTCACTGCAAGCTCCGCCTCCCGGGTTCACGCCATTCTCCTGCCTCAGCCTCCGGAGTAGCTGGGACTACAGGCGCCCGCCACCACGCCCAGCTTTTTTATTTTTTTAATTTTTTTATTTTTATTTTTTTTAGTTTTAGTAGAGACGGGGTTTCACCGTGTTAGGCAGGATGGTCTCGATCTCCTGACCTTGTGATCCTCCCGTCTCAGCCTGCCATAGTGCTGGGATTGCAGGCGTGAGCCACCGCGCCCAGCCCAAAGGATATTATCTAATTCTTTTCTTGTGGGGGATGTATAGTATTCCATAGTGTATATGTACCACCTTTTTTTTTTTTAAATGTCCAGTCTAATATTTGATGAGTGTTTAGGTTGATTCCCTGTCTTGGCTATTGTGAATAGTGCTACAATACACATATATGTACATTAGACTTTATGGTAGAATGAATTATATTCCTTTGGGTGTATACCCTGTAATAGGATTGCTGCATCAAATCATAATTCTATTGTAAGTTCTTAGAGAAATCGCCATACTGTTTGCCACAATGGCTGAACCTAATCTGCATTCTCACCAGCTGTGTGTTAGCATTCCCTTTTATCCACAACCTCGTCAGTATCTGTTTTTTTTGACTTTTTAATAATAGCCATTCTGACTGGTGTGAGAAGGCATCTCATTGTGGTTTTAATTTGTATTTATCTAATAATTAGTGAAGTTGAGCATTTTCTCATATGCTTGTTGGCTGCATATGTCTTCTTTGGAAAAGTGTCTCTTCATATCCTTTGCCTGCATTTTAATAGGATTGTTTCCTTTTCTTGTAAATTAGTTTAAGCTCCGGCTGGGGGCGGTGGCTCACACCTGTAATCCCAGCACTTTGGGAGGCTGAGGCGGGCGGACCATGAGATCAGGAGATCGAGACCGTCCTGGCTAACACGGTGAAACTCCATCTCTACTAAAAATACAAAAAACGAGCCCGATGTGGTGGCAGGTGCCTGTCATCCCAGCTACTCGGGAGGTTGAGGTAGGAGAATGGAATGCACCCAGGAGGAGCAGCTGGCAGTAAGCCAAGATCATGCCACTGCACTCCAGCCTTCCAGCCTGGGTGACAGAGCAAGACTCCATCTTAAAAATAAATAAAATAAATAAATAAATAAATAAATAAATAAATAAATAAATAAATTGTTTAACTTCCTTGCAGATTCTAGATAATAAATCTTTATCAGACTCACAGTTGGCAAATATTTTCTCCTATTCTGTAGGTTGTCTGTTACTCTATTGATAGTTTCTTTTGCTATGCAAAAGCACTTTAGGTTAATTAGTTCTCATTTGTAGTTTTTTATTTCATTGCGATTTTTTTTGGCACCTTCATCATTAAACCTTTGCCATGTCCTATGTCCAGAATTGTATATTCTGGATTTTCTTCCATGGTTTTTATAGTTTTGGGCTTTAAAATTAAATTTTTAATCTATCTTGAAGTGATTTTTGTATATGGTATAAGGAAGTGGTCCAGTTTCATTCTTCTCAATGTGGCTAGTCAGTTATCCCACCACCATTTCTGGAATAAGGAGTGCTTTCCCCATCACTTGTTTTTGTCACCTTTCAAATTTCAGATGGTTGTAGTTCTGCAGCATTATATCTGGGCTCTCCATTCTGTTCCATTGGTCAATGTGTCTGTTTTTCTACCATTACCATGCTGTTTTGGTTACTGTCACTTTGTAATATAGTTTGAAGTTGGGAAACACCATGCCTCTAGCTTTGTTATTTTGCTTAGGACATCTTGGCTATTTGGCCTATGTTTTTGGTTTCATGAATTTTAAAACAGTTTTTTTGTTTTTGTTTTTTTTTTCTAATTACATGAAGAACATCATTATTAGTTTGATAGGAATCACATTGAATCTGTAAATTGCTTTGGTCAGCATAGCCGTTTTAAAGATATTGATTTTTTCTTATCCATGAGCATGAGATGATTTTCCATTTGTTTTTGTCTTCTCTGATTTCTTTGTGCAGTGTTTTGTAATTCTCATGGTAGAGATCATTAACCTCCCTGATTAGCTGTATTCTTAGGCATTTTATTCTTTATGTGGTAACTGCAAATGAGATTGCATTTCAGATTTGGCTCTTAGCTTGGAGGTTGTTGATAAATAGTGTATGTTGATTTTACAATCGACATAATTTGAAACCATTGTTCAACAAAATGAAACTTTGCTGAAGTTTTTTATAAGATCAAGTAGCTTTTTGGGCCAAGACTATAGGATTTTCTAGGGATAGCATTGTCATCCGCAAGCAGAGATAGTTTGACTTCCTCTCTTCCTATTTGGATACCTTTATTTATTTCTCTAGCCTGAGTGCTCTGGACAGGAATTTCAGTACTATGTTGAATAGGAGTGGTGAGAGAGAGCATCCTTGTCTTGTTCTGGTTTCCCAAGGGAATGCTTCCAGCTTTTGCCCATTCAGTATGATGATGACTGTAGGTTTGTCATATATGGCTTTTATTAGTGTGAAGTATGCTCCTTAAATGCCCAGCTTACCGAGTGGTTTTAACATGAAGGATGTTACATTTTGTAAAGAGCTCTTTCTGCATCTATTGAGATAATCAGGTGGTTTTTGTTCTGTTTATGTGATTAATCACATTTATTGATTTGTGTATGTTGATCCAACCTTGCATCCTGGGGTTGAAACCTAATTGACTGTAGTGGACTGGCTTTTGATGTACTGCTGGATTTGTTTTCCAAGTGTTTTGTTAAGGATTTTAGTGTCTATGTTCATCAAAAATATTGACCTAAAGATTTTTGTTGTTATTGTTATGTCTCTGCTAGCTTTTGGTATCAGGATGATATTGACTTCATCCTGATGACTGAGTTAGGAAGGAGTCCTTTTCTCCCCAATTTTTTGGAATAGTTAAAATAGAATGGGTACCAGCTCTTCTTTATGCATCTGGTAAAATTTGGCTGTAAATCCATCTGGTCCTGTGCTATTTTTGCTTAGTAGGCTTTTTATGAAGAATTTAATTTCAGAGCTCATTATTGATCTGTTTTGGAATTTAATTTCTTCCTGGTTCAGTCTTGGGAGGCTGTATGTGTCCAGGAATTTATCCATTTCCCCTGGGCTTCAAGTTTGTGTACCTAGATGCATTTGTAGTAGTATCTGGGTTTTTTTCTCCCCCTGTGGGGTTGGTGGTAATGTCTCCTTTGTCATTTCTGATTGTTTGTTAATCTCTTATATAATTTTTCACATCTCAATTTTCTTTAGCTCAGCTCTAATATTAGTTATTTCTTGACTTCTGCTAGTCTTGGGTTGGTTTGCTCTTGTTTCTTTAGCTCCTCTGGGTATGATGTTAGGTTGCTAATTTGAGTCTTAAAAAATTAGTTTATAATAGAAAAAAATGCATTGTTTGCAGTGGTGAGGGATTCATATATACTTAACCAACAGCATGGGAGAGTCTATGCTATGTGCTAACCGAGGGCAGATATCAACTGCAACCAACTGATGTGCTTCTTCAGGTAACCAACTAAATATCAGCAAGTATTACAATGCTATAAATACATATTAATATCAATATATTCTAGCCACATTTAATGTTTTAAAATTGTTTTAATATTGAAAAGAATGTAGATAGACATTTAAGATCATCAGTTTATCACTATTGAGACACAGATATTGAGTATAGATAGGACCAATTGCTATAACTTAAACATATTTAATGTTTAATTTTGTGTTTCTATTCATTCTATTTGTAAAATATAGCTAGTAGTGCAAACACTGCAGGAATCTTATAAGAAATGAGGTAGTTTCATATGTGATCATTGTGCTGACATTATACTTAATAATGACAAACTAGGTGTTTTCCTCCTAACATGGAGGACATATCAAGAATGGCTTTTTCAACATTATGAGGAAGTCGTAGTCAATACAGTAACACAAGAAAATGAAAATAAAATGTATACAATTTTAGAAGGAAGAAATAATTGTCTTTGAGATGACATGATTGTCTCTATAGAAAATCTAAAAGAATCAACAACTTAACTTTTTAAAGATAGAAACATTGCAGGATATAAGTTCAATATGTATAAAAACCATTTTCTATTACCAGAAATAAGCTATTATAATTTAATTATTGAAATTATCAAAGGCTATGTCTTGTTTTTAAATATTTTGGAACTCATCCAACCACTAAAGAAATATATTATTTAAATAATTGGTGAACATTAACTGTGAAACTCTAGAAATTGAATTTTTTGAAGGGAAATGAATGGCATTCTTCAATTATTTTTTCTTATAGTAAGTGATTTATATTCTATATATACTGATCTTACTGAATATATCTTTTTTCTTTTTACAGGGTTGAGGATTAAATTTCCTGTAACGTAAAACTAACCATTTTAGAATGTACAAGTCAGTGGCATTTAGTAAATTTGCTGTGTTCTGCAACCAATACCTCTGTTTAGTGACAAGACATTTTCATCAACCACAAAAATAACTCATACCCATTAAGCAATGAATTCTCATTCCTCCCGCAGCCAAGCTTCTGGTATCTACTAATCTGTTTTCTGTCGCTATTGATTTACCCATTCAATACATATAATAAAATGAGATAATGCAATATATAACTTTGTGTGTCATTCTTCTTTCTCTTAGCCTCATGCTTCTGAGATTCGTCCAAGTTGTACCATGTTTTGGGACATTGTTCTTTTTTATGGCTAAACAATACTGTGTTGTATATATATACACACCAAAATTTGTTTATTCATTCGTCTATTAATGGACATTTGAGTGGATTGCCATTTTGAGCTATTGTGAATAGTGTTATTATGAACATTTGTGTACACATATTTGTCTAAATGTCTCTTCTCAATTATTTTGAGTATGTGTCATGAGATAATTCCATTTTAAGCTGGTTGAAGAATCACTATTTTCCATAGCAGATGCAGCATTTTATATTCCCACTATCAATGCATGAGAGTTCCAATTTGTCCACATTCTTATCAACATTTGGTATTTTTCTTTAAAAAAAAAAAAATCACCATCCTAGTGATTGTGAAGTAGTATCTCAATATGATTTTGATATGTATTTTCCTAATGACTAATTGTGCTGAGCAGCATTTTGTGTGTTGGTTGGCCATTTTAATACCTTCTTTGAAGAAATGTCTATTTAAGTATTTTGCCCATTTCTAAATTGGGCTTTTCTTGTGTGTGTGTGGTTGTTGTTGAATTATAAGTGTTCCTTATATATTCTGGATATTAGACACTTATTAGCATATGACTTACCAAAATGTTCTCCCACCCTGTTGGTTGTCTTTTCACTTTTTTATATTTTCCTTTAACACACAAACATTTTCATTTTTAATAAAGTCAAATTTAGCTTTTTAAAAATTATTTTGTTGTTCATGCTTTTCGTTTCTGATCTAAAAATCCATTGCCTGAACAAGATCAATAAAATGTAACTTACCCCTGTGTTTTACTCTGAAAGCTTTACTGTTTAGATATAACCCACTTTAAGTTACTTTTTGAGTATGGTGTAAAGTAGGGGTCCAACTTCACTCTTCTGCATTTGAATATCATTTTCTGAGCACTATTTGTTGAAGAGATTATATTTTGCCTATTATTTTTTGCTCATTGATTAATCTTGGCACCCTTGCCAAAAATTAATTTGTCAAAAATATGTGGGTTTATTTCTGGACTGTATATGCTAGTACAACACTGTTTCAGTTATGGTAGATTTGTAGAATATTTTAAAATTGGGAAGTGAGTCCTCAAACTTTACTGCTCTTTCTCAAGATTTTTTTGACTACATGAGGTAGCTGGTGTTCTGTATGAGTTTCAGGATCAGTTTTTCCATTTCTGAAAAGAAAAAGAAAACAGAAAAAATGTCTGTTGAGATTTTGATAGGGATTTCCTTGAATGTATAGATTAGTTTGAGTATTGACATATTCACCATAGTAAGCCTTCAAATCCATGAATGCAAGGCATCTTTTTATTTACTTAGGTTTTCCTTAATTTATTTAAGGAATGTTTCATAGCTTTCAGTGTACAGGTCTTACACTTCCTTAGGTATTTTATTTTTTAGATTTTATTGTAAATAAAATTCATCTTAACTTCTGTTTTGATTAATTGCTGCTATACAAAAGCACAATGAATTTTTTGTGTTAACTTTGTGCCTTGCAAGTTTGCTGAATTAATTTTTCTGGCACTAGCAGTTGTGTGTACTTGTGTATATGTATGGGAGTTCTTTAGGATTTTACATATATATGTATGGATATACACACCTATGTGTATATATATGTATGTATGTGTACATCCATGTGTGTATATATGTACGTATATATACATCCATGTGTATATACGTACATATATACGTCCATGTGTATATGTACATATCTGTACATCCATGTGTATATGTACGTATATATAAATCCATGTGTATATGTATGCATAATCATTTTCCATTAAAATAAAGATAGTTTCACTTCTTTCTTTACAATTTGGATGACTTTTATTTTGTTTTCTTGCCTAATTGTTCTGGCTACCATTTCTGGTATAAAGTTGAGTAGCAATGGTGAAAGTGGCTATCATTCTCTTGTTCCTGATTTTAAGAGATAATAATCCTTTAGTCTTTCACCATCTAGTGGGATGTTAGCTGTGGGTTTTTTATATTGCTCTTTGGTAGGTTGAAGAAATTTATTGTACTCCTTTTTGCTAAGTATTTGTAATATAAAAACATGTTGAATTTTGTCAAATAGCTTTCTACATTGAGATGGTCATTTTTTTTTATTCCTTCATGTCAATAATATATTAGGTTATTAGTTTTTATGTGTATTTGTTTTTATATGTATTTATTTTTATATAACATATTAGTTTTTATATGTTAAAATACCCTTATGCTTCTGGGATAAATATCTCATAGTCATGGTGTATAATTTATTTGAGTCTACTAGTTCCATTTTTATTTTATTTTTTTTATTATTTTTTCATCACTATATATATATATTTTTTTAATTATTATTATACTTTAAGTTCTAGGGTACATGTGCATAACGTGCAGGTTTGTTACATATGTATACTTGTGCCATGTTGCTGTGCTGCACCCATCAACTCGTCATTTACATCAGGTATAACTCCCAATGCAATCCCTCCCCTCTCCCCCCTCCTCATGATAGGCCCCGGTGTGTGATGTTCCCCTTCCTGAGTCCAAGTGATCTCATTGTTCAGTTCCCACCTATGAGTGAGAACATGCGGTGTTTGGTTTTCTGTTCTTGTGATAGTTTGCTGAGAATGATGGTTTCCAGCTGCATCCGTGTCCCTACAAAGGACACAAACTCATCCTTTTGTATGGCTGCATAGTATTCCATGGTGTATATGTGCCACATTTTCTTAATCCAGTCTGTCACTGATGGATATTTGGGTTGATTCCAAGTCCCCGCTATTGTGAATAGTGCCGCAATAAACATACGTGTGCATGTGTCTTTATAGCAGCATGATTTATAATCCTTTGGGTATATACCCAGGAATGGGATGGCTGGGTCATATGGTACATCTAGTTCTAGATCCTTGAGGAATCGCCATACTGTTTTCCATAATGGTTGAACTAGTTTACAATCCCACCAACAGTGTAAAAGTGTTCCTATTTCTCCACATCCTCTCCAGCACCTGTTGTTTCCTGACTTTTTAATGATCGCCATTCTAACTGGTGTGAGATGGTATCTCATTGTGGTTTTGATTTGCATTTCTCTGATGGCCAGTGATGATGAGCATTTTTTCATGTGTCTGTTGGCTGTATGAATGTCTTCTTTTGAGAAATGTCTGTTCATATCCTTTGCCCACTTTTTGATGGGGTTGTTTGTTTTTTTCTTGTAAATTTGTTTGAGTTCATTGTAGGTTCTGGATATTAGCCCTTTGTCAGATGAGTAGATTGCAAAAATTTTCTCCCATTCTGTAGGTTGCCTGTTCACTCTGATGGTAGTTTCTTTTGCTGTGCAGAAGCTCTTTAGTTTAATGAGATCCCATTTGTCAATTTTGGCTTTTGCTGCCGTTGCTTTTGGTGTTTTAGACATGAAGTCTTTGCCCATGCCTATGTCCTGAATGGTACTACCTAGGTTTTCCTCTAGGATTTTTATGGTATTAGGTCTAACATTTAAGTCTCTAATCCATCTTGAATTAATTTTCGTATAAGGAGTAAGGAAAGGATCCAGTTTCAGCTTTCTACTTATGGCTAGCCAATTTTCCCAGCACCATTTATTAAATAGGGAATCCTTTCCCCATTTCTTGTTTCTCTCAGGTTTGTCAAAGATCAGATGGCTGTAGATGTGTGGTATTATTTCTGAGGACTCTGTTCTGTTCCATTGGTCTATATCTCTGTTTTGGTACCAGTACCATGCTGTTTTGGTTACTGTAGCCTTGTAGTATAGTTTGAAGTCAGGTAGCGTGATGCCTCCAGCTTTGTTCTTTTGACTTAGGATTGTCTTGGAGATGCGGGCTCTTTTTTGGTTCCATATGAACTTTAAAGCAGTTTTTTCCAATTCTGTGAAGAAACTCATTGGTAGCTTGATGGGGATGGCATTGAATCTATAAATAACCTTGGGCAGTATGGCCATTTTCACGATATTGATTCTTCCTATCCACGAGCATGGTATGTTCTTCCATTTGTTTGTGTCCTCTTTTATTTCACTGAGCAGTGGTTTGTAGTTCTCCTTGAAGAGGTCCTTTACATCCCTTGTAAGTTGGATTCCTAGGTATTTTATTCTCTTTGAAGCAATTGTGAATGGAAGTTCATTCATGATTTGGCTCTCTGTTTGTCTGTTACTGGTGTATAAGAATGCTTGTGATTTTTGCACATTAATTTTGTATCCTGAGACTTTGCTGAAGTTGCTTATCAGCCTAAGGAGATTTTGGGCTGAGACAATGGGGTTTTCTAAATATACAATCATGTCATCTGCAAAGAGGAACAATTTGACTTCTTCTTTTCCTAACTGAATACCCTTGATTTCTTTCTCTTGCCTGATTGCCCTAGCCAGAACTTCCAACACTGTGTTGAATAGGAGTGGTGAGAGAGGGCATCCCTGTCTTGTGCCAGTTTTCAAAGGGAATTTTTCCAGTTGTTGCCCATTCAGTATGATATTGGCTGTGGGTTTGTCATAAATAGCTCTTATTATTTTGAGGTACGTTCCATCAATACCGAATTTAGCACGCGGCCAGGCGGGTCAGTGAAAAAACGATCAGAGTAGTGGTATTTCACCTGCCCCCCGCAAGGCGGCGGACCCCGCCCTGCCCCCTCACGGGGACGGAGGGGCGCCGGGGGCCTCCCACTTATTCTACACCTCTCATGTCTCTTCACCGTGCCAGACTAGAGTCAAGCTCAACAGGGTCTTCTTTCCCCCGCTGATTCCGCCAAGCCCGTTCCCTTGGCTGTGGTTTCGCTGGATAGTAGGTAGGGACAGTGGGAATCTCCTTCATTCATTCATGCGCGTCACTAATTAGATGACGAGGCATTTGGCTACCTTAAGAGAGTCATAGTTACTTCCGCCGTTTACCTGCGCTTCATTGAATTTCTTCACTTTGACATTCAGAGTACTGGGCAGAAATCACATTGCGTCAACACCCGCCGCGGGCCTTCGTGTAGTTCCATTTTTATTAATACATTAAAATTATACATATATAGGGAATCTACGATATTTTGATACACTCATACAATGTGTGATAATCGAATCAGGACACTTAGAATATCCATCTATTCAAGAATTTATCCTTGTTGGGGATTGAAGACATTCTAAATTTTCTTTTCTAACTATTTTGAAACACACCATAAATTATCGATGACTATAATCACTCTACTGTGCTATCATACATTAGAACTTGTTTTTTCTATCTAACTATAATTTTGTACTCATTAACCAACTTCTCTTCATTCTCACTTTCTTCCCTACCCTTTCCAGCCTCCGGCAACCACCATTGTACTTTCTTCCTCCATAGTTCAACTTTTTAAGCTCCTGTATATCAGTGAGAACCTACAATATTTGTCCTTCTGTGCCAGCCTTATTTTGTTTAACACAATTTCCTCCAGGCTCATCTATGTTTCTCCAAATGACAGGATTTTATTCTTTTTCTGGTTGAATATTGAATATTTCACGTGGAGTGCAGTGGTGCAATCTTGGCTCACAGAAGCCTCTGCCTCCAGGGTTCAAGTGATTCTCCTGCCCTACCCTCCTGGGTAGCTCAGAATATAGGTGTGCACCATCACCCCAGCAAATTTTTGTGTTTTTAGTAGAGAAGGGGTTTTGCCATGTTGCCCAGGCTGATCTTGGGTTCAAACAATCCTAAGACCTTAGCCTCCCTAAATGCTGGGATTAAGGCTTGAGCCACCGCACCTGGCGATCTCTATTTCATTGAGCTCTGTTCTGATCTTTACTTCGTTCCTTCTACTTATTTTGCGTTTTGTTTGTCCTTGCTTTTCTAATTCCTTGACATGCATAATTAGGTTGTCCATTGGAAATACTTCTACTTTTTTGAAGTAAGGATTTATTGCTATAAACTTTCCTCTTAGTACTGCTTTTGCTGTATTTCATGGGTTTGGGTATTTTGCATTTCCATTTTTATTTGTTTCAAGAAATCTTTTGATTTTCTGCTTAATTTTCTCCTTAATTTTTTTCTTGACCCCGTGGTAATTAGGGAACATTTTATTTAATTTTCATGCATGTGCACAGCTTTGAAACCTCCTTATTTTATTGATTTCTGGTTTTATTCTATTGTGGTCTGAGGAGATATGTGATATAATTTTGATTTTTAAATATTCGTTGATAGTTGTTTTGTAGCCTAACAAGTGGTCTATTTTGGAGAATTTTCTATGTGCTGGTACAAATGTCTGTTCTGGAGCTTCTGGATGAAATGTTCTCCAAACGTCTCTTAGGTCCATTTGATCTATAGTGCAGTTTAAATTAGATTCCCCTGTATGAATTTGCTGTCACAATGATCTGTCTAATGTTGAGAGTATGGTGTTGAAGTCCATTACTCTTAGTGTTTTGGAGTCTATCACTCACTCCCTTAATAATATTTGCTTTATGTATCCGGGTGCTCTAGTTTTGAATACATATATATTTATATTATTATATTCTTTTTAATTGACTGCTTTATCATTACATAACTTTCTTTGCTTTTTTCTATATTTTTTTTACTTAAAGTTTATTTTGTGTAATGTAAATATAGTTACTTTTTTACATCACTGGTTTTCATTTGTGTGGATTGTCATTGTCCATTTATATTTTCAGTCTATGTGTGTCTTCTTAGGTGACATTAGTTTCTCATAGGTAGTGTACGATATGGTCTCCTTCTTCTCCTTCTCCTTCTCCTTCTCCTTCTCCTTCTCCTTCTCCTTCTCCTTCTCCTTCTTTCTCCTTCTCCTTCTCCTTCTCCTTCTCCTTCTCCTTCTCCTTCTCCTTCTCCTTCTCCTTCTCCTTCTCCTTCTTCTTCTTTCTTCTTCTCAGCTAGTCTATAGCATTTATTTGGGGGAATTTAAACTGTTTACCTACAAGGTTGTTATTGATTGGTGAGGATACACTTCCTTCATTTTATTAATTGTTATCTGATTGTTTTGTGTATTTTTTGTTTGTTTCTTTCTTTCTCATTGCTTGTTTTTCTATTTGGTGTCTTTTTGTATCGATAACATTGGCTTTATTTCCCTTTCTCACTTAAATACCTGATTTTCCAGTAAGTTTTACTGTATGCCTCTCTCTATTTTAAAACTGAATGTTACTCTGGAGGTCGGCATGACTATGTTCTCCTATAATTGATTTGATTTTTTTTTATATACTTGCTTTAAGGATTCTATTCTTTTATTTGTTTGTTTGTTTGTTTGTTTTGAGATGGAGTCTTGCTCTGTCGCCAGAGTAGAGTGAAGTGGCACAATCTCAGCTCACTGCAACCTCTGCCTCCCAGGTTCAAGCAATTCTCCCACCTCAGCCTCCTGAGTAGCTGAGACTACCGGTGCATGCCATCATGCACAGCTAATTTTTGTATTTTCAGTAGAGACAGGGTTTCACCACGTTGGCCAGGATGGTCTTGATCTCTTGACCTCACGATCCGTCCGCCTCTGCCTCCCAAGGTGCTGGGATTACAGGCTTGAGCCACCACACCTGGCTGCCTCAAGGACTCTTTCTGTATCTCTGAATTTCATTAACTTGACAAGCATATGTTTCTCCTACATACTACTTATGTATTTTTAAAATTGTGGTAAATGCACATAATAAAAAATTTCCCAACTTAGTGTGTGGTACAAAAGTGTCACTGCATGCACATTGTGGTGTATCAGATTTTTTAGTGTGTGGTACAAAAGTGTCACTGCATGCACATTGTGGTGTGTCAAATTTCTAAAACTTTTCTTACTGCACTCCATTGAACAACTCCCATCCCCCACTTCCCCCCAGATTCTGACAATTTTCATTTTACTTCCTATTTCTAAAAAATTAACTAGTTTAGAATCCACATGTAAGCAGAATCATGCAATATTTTTCTCTTTGTAACTGACTTATTTAACTTACCATAATGTCTTCAAGGTTTATCCACTTTGCAGAATGTGAAAGGATTTCTTTTTTAAGGCTGAATAATATTTCATTACATGTATATGTACCACATTTTCCTTATCCATTCCTCAGTCTATGGACATTTAGGTGACATCAACCTCTTCGCTGTTGTGAATAAGGCTTCAGTGAACATTGACAGACATATGTCTTCAAAATTCTGTTTTTAAGTTTTTGGATATATACTCAGAGATGGGATTGCTAGATCATATAGTATTTCTATTTTTAATTTTTTGAGGAACTTCTATACTATTTTCCCTAGTGGCTATGCCATTTTACATTCCCACCAGTAGTTTATAAGAATTTCAATTTCTCCACATACTAGGCAACACTTCTTATTTTGGTTTCTTGTTATTGTTGTTTCAGACTTACCATCCTAACAGTACGAGATGATATCTCATTGTGGTTTTCATTTGCATTTCCATGATAATCAGTGATATTGATGATCTTTTCATATACCAATTGGTGATTTGTATATCTTCTTTGGAGAAAAGTCTAGTCTATCCAAGTCCTTTGCCTATTTATAATTTAGATTACTAGTGTTTTGTTTTTGAGTTGTAAAACTTTTTAACACAAGTGTCAGCTCCAATTCAAAAATACAAAATTTGCAATACTCCAACTGAAACTTATTGAGCACCAACATAATGCTCAAAGGAAATGCTCACTAAAACTTTTTGTATTTCAGAATTTTGGATAAGGGATGCTAAAACTATATATTCTATACATTAACTCCTCTTCAGATATGTGGTTTGCAAATATTTTTCCCTTTTTGTAGAATGCATTTTCATTCTGTTATTGTTTCCATGTTGTGCAGAACTTTTAAAGTTTGATGTACTTTCATTTATCTATTAATGCTTTACTTTCCTGTGATTTGGGGGTAATATCCAAAAAGTGTTGTCACATTCAATGTCATGAAGTTTTTCCCATTTATTTAGGCCTAGAAATTGTATAGTTTCAGGTCTTACATTTGGATTCTTAATTGATTTTTAGTTAATTTTTACAAGTGGTATAAAAATAGGATCAAATTTTACTGTTTTGTGGGTGAATATCTAGTGTTCCCAGCACAATGTGTTGAGAAGACCATTGTTTCTTCATCGTGTGGTTTGGCACCCTTGAAAAATTATTTGACCATGTATGCAAGAATTTACTTCTGGACTCTATAATTCTATTCCATTGGTCTATTTGTCTTTATGACAATACTATACTATTTTGGTTACTACAGTTTTACAATGTATTTTGATATCATGAAGTGTGAAACCTCTGGCTTTTCCTTTTTCAAAATTGCTTTTGTTGTTGAGACTACTTTGAGGTTCCATAGAATTTTAGTTTTCTTTTCCTATTTCTGCAAAAAGAAAAATGCCATTTGAATTTTGATGGGCATTACATTGAATCTGTAGATCAATCTGGATAGTATAGATACTTTAACAAGACCATTTTCAAACCCATGGAAAATCCAGGGACATGTACTGTCTTCCAATTTACTTGTGTCTTCTTTAATTTTCCTCAACAATATTTTGAAATTTTTGGTGCATAAGTCTTTTGTCTCCTTGGTTAAATTTATTCCTTAGTATTTTGTTCTATTGATGCTATTATAAATGACATTGCTTTCTTAATTTCCTTTTTGGATAGTTTACCATTAGTGTATAGAAATGCGGCTATTTGTATTGATTTTTGTATCATCCGACATTTCTGAATTCATTTATTAGTTCTAACCGGTTTGTGTGTGTGAGTGTGTGTGTGTATGTTCTTTAGAATTTTCTGTGAATAACATCATGTCTTTTGAAGATACCATTTTATGTTTATTTTTTTCTGTTGGTTGCATTTTATTTATTTATTTTTTTTATCTAATTGCTCTGGCTAGGACTTTCATTACTATATTAAATAGAAGTGCTGATTTCTGTGTTGATCTTCTGTCTGGTTGTTCTTGATTTATGCATTTTTAATGGTGCTTGATGTCATCTTTGAGTCAACCACTTCAATTTTATTTTTACCCAGGAATCTTTTACTTAATAATGTGTTTATAAATGCTTTCAGTTTTATTCTTTTGGTTCATTTAAAACACACACACACACACACACACACACACACACACACACGCAATCATGGCAAAGGAAAAGACCTCTTTTCTCCTTCTGTCCTCAGCATTTTCTCTCCCCAATTCCCTCTTTACTGTATTCAACCAAAAAACTGTTTATGTCTGATTCTGTCAGGAGTAAGTAGGTGACCTCTGGTCAAATTCAGTCATATGGGGTAAAAAACAATCACTGGCAGATACAAGGCAAGAGATTCAAATTAGAAATTATACGTGAAACTCTAGTTGAGTAACAAAGACATTTTTAAAGGTTTTATAAAAAGTTGCAATATTTTAAAAATCCTGTTCATTATTAGGCTGTCTTTGTGTCTGTCAGTTCCTTCAAACATCCTTTATCCACTCCCTTATGATAAGGAATTTTGGTCCTTGTAGCCACACCAAATGCAGCTCCCTGACATCAACATTAGTTTAAAAACTGGTTGGCAGTAGGCCTGGGGCTTCTGTCTTCTTATCGTTTATGGATTTGGTTTCTCTTTCACATTACAAGAGGCATTTGTTTTTCTTTTTGAAGAAAGTATATGTATTTTAGATATTTAAAAAATATCTCTCCCACGTTTTACTATGAACCACGTGAAGGAGGTATTCTGTGATAATACCTAAAATGTGAAACTATCTTAATTGGTAACTCTGATTAATGTTTCTTATCAAGTACACATGTATTGTACATTTATCTATGGTAAGATAAATTGCTTGGACTTTGGTGTCTGATTTCTTCATTGCAAGATTTTCAAATGCCAAAAATACTTCATAAAGAAATGATTATGATTCACTCAGATTTTTATGCTTTACTGCATATACAGTTAAGTAATGCAAAATATTGATGGCAAAGAAGAATATTAACAGTCATTTTATGCTTTTTGTGTATTTTGTTTACCTATGGTTACATATCTAGAATTGTATTATAGATCATATTCTTAAGTGTCTTAGACAATGGATTATCACAGTTGATAAATTATCCCATTAAAATAAACTATTTGAATCTTTCATCATTATACATCACAGCCACCAACTAAATAATTTTAATCTAATTTTGTAGGTTACATATTTTTAAGATTTAAGATAATTCCAACCCCCCACCCCAGGATTTCATAGCACAGTAAAAACATGTTCTTTAAGATAAGCTTAATCTGTATTTTTAATCTTCAACTATATTATTTAATATGTGGCTTTGTAAAAGTAACTTATAAATGTCTTTTCCAGTTTCTCCCCTGATACCTACCTCAAGGTTGTGATGAACTTGTTAGTATGTTCCAAGAAAGTATCAGGCACATTCTAAGTGTTCAATAGGTATTTTTATTTGTTTATTTTTAGTTATTCTCAGGGTCAACTTTAATCCTAATGAAAAAAAAATAAGTTATGCCTACTTGATATAAGAGTTTTAAAATTTTATATTTATTAAATTTTCTTTTCTTAACCTGCCTTTCATATGATTACTTCCACTTTCTGACTTATTTTAAAAAGAGCTCATGAACTTGAGAAATCCTCAGAATGTCATAAAAATAACTACACCTAAAGATATTGCTACATTTTGATTTATTTGAGAGGGATTTGCTTACATAAGGGAAATAAACAAGATAGCTGAAGATCATGCATTAAACATTTTGGTATTCCCTTACAGTATACAGCGTATAAAAGAGACAATTAAAATGTAACAGAAAGACAATTACAAGTGAAAAATATGTGATGGAAACATTGCTCTTAAAGCATATAAAATGCAATGCTATTATGAATTAACTATGTCCAAAAATCTTGTTTTGCATTCTATTATAATTTAAGCATTTAAAATTATTTAAATTATTGTTCATACTGTTTTTATTGTTAACTACCAGATAACTTAAAATTATTGATCTTTTATCTAATACTTTTACATCCATTCATTATTTCATTGAGAATTTATGTTTGTTCTTTAACCATTATGAAGTTCCCATTTTTTCTAAAGGAGAAATGGAAGGAAATATTGTTGCAATGTCAAGTGATTATCTCATTTAAGAATGTGGTTGCAACAAGCTGAGTGAATATTTTGAGTGTTGACTTTTCTACATTAGAATAAACTGGTTTTTTTTTTAAATGCATATGTATGGAGTTATTCCAATATATGTTGAATTAGAATTTGGGAGTAGAGCCCATGAATTGGAATCTTATGTCAGCCTCCCAGGTGCCTTTTCTGCACAATCATATTGAGAAGCACTAGGTCTATTCCAATCCATAAATGGAACAATAGATTGCTTCTGAGACATGGCATACTATTATTATTATATTATTATTTTCCTAAAATATCCTACCACAGGACTATAGCTATTCTTGAGTTTTCACTATTTTGGAGTGGGTTTTAATACATGCACAATCATTTAACACAAAATCAGAAGTTTAAATTGGAACCCATAACCCCACATTATTTTCAATAGATACTTATGCTAACGAAGAATATAAAAAGTTAACACTTCTTTTAGAATATTATTATCTGCCTCATGAGAGTCTGTACTTTGAAACATCACATTAATTGATAGATTCACTAATTATTTGGCATTTAAGATATAGAGGGGCAGGATTGCATAGTGTCTTATCTCTATTTCAATTGGGAAATTAAATACCCCTAGTTCTTAAAATAGTAACTGTGTCATTCAATATATGTGTGATTTTCTAAAAGATACAAAACTTCTTTAAATCTCACTTTACACATCTAGAAAAAGAGGAAAGTGATAATACTTTTATTTTAAGAAAGAGTGATTGATGTAATGCATGTAACCTAACAACAGAGCTTAAATAAGTAACTGCTCAGAAAGGACTCACATATAGATTTACATAGAGAGTGGTAGGTATTATGGAAAATACATGATTCAAAATAAACCTTACTATTTCTAAGGACTTCACAAAATATTTGGGTAAAAATATGTAACAAAGTTTAAAGACAAAAGTAAAACATTGGGCCAGGCGCAGTGGCTCACGCCTGTAATCCCAGCACTTTGGGAGGCCAAGGGCAGTGAATCACGAGGTCCGGAGATAGAGACGATCCTGGCTAACACGGTGAAACCCCGTCTCTACTAAAAATACACAGAACGAGCACAGCTTGGTGGCAGAACAAAACTTCTGTGACTTTGTGTTAGACTAAAATTTCTATGATGTAACTACAAAAATACAATCCATAAAATGACATATTGGTAAATTGGATTTCAAATTAAAATATTTTCCTCTTCAAATCAGACTGTAAAAGAATAAGAACCCACAGATTGGTTGAAAATATTTGCAAGTTATATTATATCTCATAACAGCATATGAAGAATTGTCAAAACCCAGTAAGAAAACAACCCTATTAAAAATAGTACACTGGGCCGGGCACGGTGGCTCACGCCTGTAATCCCAGCACTTTGGGAGGCTGAGGCAGGTGGATCACGAGGTCAGGAGATCAAAACCATACTGGCTAACACTGTGAAACCCCCCTCTCTACTAAAAAAATACAAAAAAAATTAGCCAAGCGTGGTGGCCAGCGCCTGTAGTCCCAGCTACTCAGGAGGCTGAGGCAGGAGAATGGTGTGAACCCAGGAGGTGGAGCTTACAGTGAGCCGACATTGCGCCACTGCTCTCTAGCCTGGGCAACATAGCGAGACTCCATCTCTGGGGGCCGGTGGGGAACAACACTGTTTGATATAAGTAGCTATTGATCATGTGATCCACAGAGAAACACTGTGAGGGATTCCATGTGCAACTGAATCAAGGCCAGGCCAGGGAGGTGGACACAGAAACCTAAGATCATTTTAGTATCATTCTAAGAATGTTCCTTTTCAGATCCAGGAAGCTTTCTATTTTACCATGGGCTTACAAATAATTGTGGCAAATAAGCATGACCATGATTCTGTTGTTTAAAAATTTCAAAGCTGTTAGGGAGCTGAATGTTTTTTAATGGGATATAGTGTTATAAGATTTCAGTACTTTTGTCAGCAACTCTTCAGCCATTGAGTATTTCTTAATGAACTAACCATTAGGAACACAAAAATGTTTTCTTCTTACTTTAAGGGTTGCATTCTGCAACTAGGCAGGCATAATCATGTTTGGGCACATTGATTATGCTTTTTTGTAGTGAAGCTTGAGTCAATTAAAGACCAGAATTTTATAGCAAGCAATGATAACCTCTCTTTTAAAGCATGTTTTCTGAAAATCTGAAGGAAGAGGAGGGAGAGAATAAGGAGGAAGGAGAGGGAGAGAAAGAGAGAGAGAGGGTAAATTAAAATTAAAATAAGTTATGCTAGCAATATTAGCCACTACGCGATATCCTTTAGGTCTTGCCTTCTCTAAACCAAACAATTAACACAATTAAAACCACCATACATATTTCTCTCTAAATATATACTATAATTAGAAAGAAATATAACTATAGTATAGAACATAACATTTAAATTCTGGCTAAAACATAATTTACTTCTGGAAAGTCTACAGCAGCCTATTAAAATGGAGAGGGAAGTTTTAGGGGTACCCACTCCTTTGCTAATGCTCTATTTCACCGTATATTGATTATGAGGGTCAAAATAGTGAGTTATTTCTTCAGGTTGCATGTGGCTTTTCTGGATCTTTTGTTTCATTTACGCTTCCTCTACTTTATTTATTTTCCACTCTTGGCATTAGGCATTCCCTAGATACTCATTATGCCACTAAGAAAAATGAATATAATTGAGAAATGAAGTTAGAATCTGCAGCTGCTTCCTTCTCATCTATCAACTCTACC
Source organism: Papio anubis (assembly GCF_008728515.1). Lineage (NCBI taxonomy): Eukaryota > Metazoa > Chordata > Mammalia > Primates > Cercopithecidae > Papio > Papio anubis. The sequence goes on from NC_044989.1 coordinate 78,489,395, forward strand.
CTCTACTTCTGTACATGGCCAAAGAGCTTAATTTGTCATGATTCTCGAGTTCTCCAGCAACCCAATGAACCTTACATAATATACTAATCTAACTAAATATATTTATGACATCTTTGTCTTTTAAGTAACACATTGGATTATAAAGTTACATAAGAACATAAACTCACAATAACAGGAGAAATAGAAAAAAAAAAACTTGCAACAAAGATTCCTGTATATTATCTCTTCACATTATTTTTGCTCTCAATATAGTTTTAAAAAATTACTCACATGCCAAGCTTCTCAGTGACAATTCATGGTATAAATGAGTAGTTAACATGATTTTTTTTGTGAAATTAATCACATTTTTCCTAAATAGTGTTGACAGATAAAATGCAGAGTGCCTAGGTAAATGTGAACTTCAGATAAGACAATGAATAATTGTTTTCATATAAGAATATCCCAGTTATTATATGGAACATAAGTCTCAAACATATTTCTTATCTATCTGATATTCAAATTTTACGGGGTGTCCAATGTTTGTTTATGTTCTGGAATCCCTTAATAGGGGTTAGCTAAAATAATGTGTTTTCTCTACTTTAGGGAAATGAAATTAGTTCTCTCTCTCCTACCCGGTGTTGTTTCTGGACCATTTTCCTCCTCTCCAAAATCAATAAATAAGACAGAGAGAAGAAAAATCACTTTAAATACATTTCCTTTAGGCATACCTATTTTCTTCCCCCTAGTAAAATATAATTTTCTGACCTCTGACAATCGTTTTAAATTCAAAACCTTATAATCTTACCACATTTCATTCTTCAGTCTGGTCGCGTGCCGTACAACCTCAGTTTTCTGATGAGTTCAAGGAAATTTATTATTTGCAGAGTGGTTTAGAGTGATGCCTTTCAAAATGAGGGTTTTGAAACTGGGGTTGTATTATTTTTAGTTTACAACAGCAATTTTGCAAGTAACTATATTCTCATAGGATTTTCAAGAGAGTATGTCATCAAACTTTTGGATATTGCCCATTTGATAAGTGAAAAATATCCCTTAGTATTTTTGTTAGCATTACATTAAATTTATAAATGAACAAAGACAGAAATTAGATATTTTGGCCTTTTGTCTTCTATTTTGAAATAAAAATTTTCTACCTATGTAATCCTGTGAAAAAGTATTCCCTTCCTCACTCTCTCTATGTATATATACACACATTCACACATATACACATATATATCAATAATTTTTCTCTATGAAGGTTTTTAAAAAATTTTTTCTTTTACCTTTGTACTATTATCTCAAGGATAATATAAGTGTTTTATCTTTTACTTTTGATGAGAAATCCATTTTCCATTGCTATTCCATTAAGAGTAATATTAAAATTAACTAGTAGCCTCTTACTCCCTTTCCCTGCCCTTACCTCCAACAACTCATTTAAGATCTTGTTATTTTTAGTTAATACTTCTTTAAGGCTCTTAGAGAGCTCATTTAACTTTGTATGTGTCATTTTCATACCTCACACCATTTTTTATACATACATTAGGAAAGAATATATCCATTATATACTGCTCTGTCTCCCTGTTGGCCATTACATTGCCTTGATTCTATAGGTAAAATATATTTAATGTGCACCACCATTATTTTAATCTCTCATCATTATTGTGTTTGTCCAAAGGTTCTAGCTGATTCTTAAGAAAAGTTTCACTTTTATGTTATCTGAGTTATCTTATGTTAGTAACAGTTCTTCCCAGCCTTTATATTTGAAGTCATGTTTTACCGAGTATAAATCTTTGTACAATTATAACCCCTTGACTATATCACATATTTATATTTTCTGTTGTTCACTGAAATTGGACATTTCTGTCAAAATTGTCTGTTGAATCCTCAATTTTCTTTTTCTTATAAGTGACATTGTCTTTATTTGAACACTCATAATTTTTTTTTCATTCTCTTTCAATCACAAATGTGATTACTAGAATATATTTCAAGGCTGGCTAATCTGCTTTGATTTTGCAGGTAAGCGGTGTGCCCTCTCAATATGTAGCTTTAAGTGTGGTTAAATTTATTTTAGGAATAATAAGACAGTAGTAATAAACTCATTTACAATAACACTGATTTTATTACATTATACTGATATTTATACTGTTTCATTGCTTTTTTTTTATTTGATGAATCAGAGTATATGCCTAGATTTCCTAAAGTTCTTTGAACTTATTTTGTAAAATTAGAAACTATTTTTATTAGTTTGCAGAGTTGTATTTGAGCATGCTTTCATTTACTGTTGGATCATTATGTTGATTCTTACAATAATGTAGAGTAAACGTATGAGAGATTTAAACACAGTCCTTTATTGTCGCACAATTTTTATATGTAAGTTTTGTACCTTTAGTAGGGAAAGACCTATCAGAGTAGTCTTTCTGTGTGTATAATTTGACAATTCTTTCTTCTCTTCTTTTTGTAAGATGACAAAATGTTCCCTCCTACTCTCTGAAATTTGCCTCCACTGTTTTCTTATTGCACTTTAACTGCACTTCCTCTTTTCTTTGTCCTTGTTCTGATATATTTCTTTATTGTAGAAAGGATATTTAAATGATTGGTTTTGAAAGTTTCTTAGACTCAGATTTCTTGAGCATTTTCAAACAGTATCATAGTCAACCTCATATCCTCTGATGTGAATTGAAGGATCTGTGGTTTTACTGCTGTTCCCAGACAGACCCTCCATGTTTTGTGGTAAGTACCTGCTAATAACTCCAGGTATTATGATTCTTCTCATTGTCTTCAACTTCTGCCACATGTTTTTCTTATAGTAAGCAGGTCTTACAGCTATTTTTATTCTATGCCTGTGTTTTGTTCCATGGAATGTCTTCATATATATTTTGAAATTATTATCACAATCAAGACAATTATCATATCTATCACATCACATACTTTGTTTACTTTTTGTAAACAAATACTTGTTAAGATCTACTCTGTCAACAAATTTCAAGTACATGATACATATTAACTATGGTCACCATGTTACATGGTAAACCCCAAAAACTTATTTCTCTTGTCTATCTGAAAGTTTGTACCACCTGGCCAACATCTCCCCATTTCACTCCCTTGCCCCCAATCCCTGGAAACTACCATTGCCTTCTGTTTCTATGAGTTTCTCTCTGCTAGAATTTACATATGAGTGAAATAATGCAGTATGAGATTTATCTTTTGGTGTGTGGCTTATTTAATTAACATATGTTCTCTAGGTGTATTCATGTTGTTGCAAATACAGACACACACACACACACATACACACACACACATACATTTTCTTTATCTATGTTTCCTTTGATGGACCCTTAGGTTGATTGGACAAGAGTGGGCATCTTTGTCTTGTTTCTGATCTTGGAGAAAATCCTTTCAACTTTTCATCATTGAGTGTAATGTTATCTATGGATTTGTCATATATGGTCTTTATTGTGTTGAGGTATATTCCTTTTACTCCTAATTTGTTGAGTTTTATAATAAAAAGATATGAAGTTTTAAAATGCTTTTTCTGCATCCACTGAAATAATCCTATTATTTTTCCCTTCATTCTCTAGACGTGATATATCACATTTATTTATTTGCATATGTCCAATCTTCCTTACCACAAGGGGATAAATCCTAGTTGATCATGGTGTTTGATCTTTCTAATGTGCTACTTAATTCAGATTTATAAAAATTTGTTGAGAATGTTTGCATCAATGATAACAGAGATGTTATCCTGTAGTTTGCTTTTCTTGTGGTGTCCTTGTTTGGCTTTTGTGACAGAGTAATGGCGATCTTCTAAAATGACTTTAGTAGTTTTTCCTCCTTTTGAGGTTTTTGGAAGTGTTTGAGAATAGGTATTACTTGTTACTTAAATGTTTAGTAGAATTCAGCATTGAAGCTATCAGGTTCTGAGGGTTTTTTTGGTTGTTGTGAGGTTTCTGATTACTGATTTAATATCCTCACTCGTTATTGAACTGTTTAGATTTTCTATTTCTTCATTGTTCAGTCTTGGCAGGGTGCATATTCCTTGAAATTTATTTCTTGCTTCTGGGTTATCCTATTTGCCCACATATAATTCTCATCAGCAGTGTCTTAAATTATTTGTATTTCTTTTACATGAGTTGTAATGTCTCTTCTTTGATTAATAATTTTATTGACTCAAGTCCTCTCTCTTTTTGTCTTGGTGTGTCAAGCTCAAATTTGTCAATTTTGTTTATCTTTTCAAAAAACCAACTGAGTTATGTTGATTATTTATATTTTTTCTACTTCCAATTTTATTTGTATTTTCCCTGATATTTGTTATTTCTTTTATTCTGCTAACTCTTGACTTAATTTTTTAAGTTGCTTCCTGGAGGTTTAAAGTTAGATTGTTTATTTGAGATCCTTCATTTTTCTTAATGTGAGAATATATCACTCTAAAGTTCCTTCTTAGAACTACTTTTGCTGCATTTGATATGTTGTGATTCCATTTTCATTTCTGTCAATAATTTTTAAAATTTTGCTTTGATTTCCTCTATAACCCACTGGTTGTTCAATAATATGTTGTTTATTTTTCACATACTTATAAATTTTTAATTTTTTCACCTGTTACTGATTCTAGGTTCATTGCACTGTGGTTGGTAGAGATATTTGATATGATTCTGATATTCTTAAGTTTATTGGGACTTGTTCTAGTGCCTAACATATGATGTATCACGGAGGTTGTTACATACTTGCTTAAGAAGAATGTGTCTTCTGCTGCTGTTGTCCCCAGGTTTTCTGTGGTAGGCCTGATGCTGCGTTTACAATGAAATCATATACTCAATTCACTCTCCTTTATTTATGCAAAGGATATCTCTCTCCATACTGTGCTTTCCAGGCTTGTGAGAGGAATGATGTAGATAATTTGAAACTGTCCTTTCTAACATTTATAATACATCAATTTTAATTTCCATGTTAATCTTAACTACTGTAACATCTTATCTGCATCCTTTTGTTCTGTGAAAGTATTTTTGTGGATGGATAATTGTTCAAACTGATGTTTCTGTGAGGAGATAATTGCTGAAAAGTTTTAATCCACCATTTTGCTGACATCACTTTCCTGCCAATTTTGTTTTAGATATTGTCTATTAGTATCAGTTTTTTATTCTATTTACTCAATTATCTTTAGATACAGTTTAAAAATCCAATAAAATTATTTACATTTTCCCACAGTTATAACATTTTTGTGTTCTTCATTTACTTTCATAAATTTTGATTTTTATAAGGTGTCATAATTTTCTGCCTGATGAAGTGCCTTTAACAATACTTATAGTATATACCTTCTGTCAGTAAATACCCACTTTTTGTTTATATAAAAATGAATTATTTGTCTTTATGATTAAAAGTTATTTCACTGGGAATGTAATTCTAGGTTGAGACTTATTTTTTCGCCCCGTACTTTAGAGATTATCCATGATTTACTTCTCTGACTTGCATAGTTTCTGAGGAAAAGTCTGCTCTCATTTTAATCCTAGTTAGATAATATGAGATATTTTGTTTTTCTCTAGCTGCCTTCAAGGTTTTCTTTATATCTTCAGTCTTCAGAAATTAGACTATAACACAGTAGGTTATTATTATCATTTTATCCGACTGGTGTTTCTCTGAGCTTCAGGCACACTTAGGTTTTTTACTTTCATGAAACCTGCAAAATTATAATTCTTTCAAATTGATTATGTATCTCTCTTTTACTCACTTTGCACTGCTTTCAGTATTTCAATTACATGTATGTATCATACAGACCATTTATATTCTTAAATATTGTACAGAGCATTTATATTCTTACATAGGTGCTGGATACTTTGTTCTTTTTTCACTTGTGCTACAATTTGGAGAATTTACATTTGTTTATCTTCACGTCAACTGGTATACTAGTCTTCTTTGTCAGTTCTGGTAATAATCCCATCAAAGGAATTCTTCACCTTTGATAATTGTGTTTTTCATTTCTGCCATTTCAGTTTTACTCTGTTTTATAGTTCTGAAATTCCTAGTGTCTTCCAAATATGTTGTCTTATTTATCAAGATTATTTAACACATTTTTCATAGTTATTTTTGTTTTCATTCTGATAGAACATCTGATAGACATCTCTGTGTCTCTTTTCGTTCTATGATATCTGTTAATAATAGGTTGTAGTTCTTTGGCATTTGTGAATAGCCTTATTTCCATTTTAATTCTAAACATTGTGTGCAAAAGAACAGATACTGGAAATAATATTTCTGTTTAACATGTGTTTTCTTCTGTCTGAATATCAGTGTTGGGGTGGAATCTTGTAAATCTGTAGCTGATTTGGAATTGGTTTATTTTGTATAGTCACTAATCATTATCTGTGGTAGTTATGTTCTGAAATGTTTCCAGACACTGAACCATTGCTTCTAGGAAAAATACAGATCTAAGTTCCTGAGAGCTTCTGGTTACAGTATTTTTATTAACCAATCAATATATAACTTTGTTTTGTTTGTTTCCCTGTGTAAAGACAACTTGTTTAATATAACAAAGAGAATCTAACATAGGCATTTTCCCTGTAAGGCACATCCTAGCTTTCTTGTGCTTCCAAACACTAAACACTTTAGCACAATACTTACGGGCCAAAATAAAAATAAGAATAAAAAAACTGTGTTATTAAGTAATCCTTGGAAAGGATGCATTTACAATATAAGGTCTGCAACAAGAAAGCAGAATAGTTCCCTCTTCGACCTCATCTGGGAATGTGTGCATCAAGAAACTTAAATTTTTCACTCCTCTGTGCATTCACAAATAACTATAAAAGTGCTACAAGCATGGACTTTGAAATGACAAATAAATTTTAGCAGCAGGTGAATTTGCAAATAATCCACAAATAGTGAGGATTGACTATGTTTGTGTAGTGACTTTCAATGTACCATATGCTTCCAGGTCATGAATTTGCAAACAAAGAAGCCACAAATAGTGAGAATTGACTCAGTGTGATGACTTTCAAAGTACCATTTGCTTCAAGGTCATTGTGTGAAGAGTAGTAACTTCAATAAAAAGGGGTTAGGTTGCTTACTTGCACTCGATATGAGGCCTAGAGGGCTTGAAGAGTTTTTCTCAGTATCCCAATTCATCCTCAGATCAGCGGACTACGCACACCTGTATCACAAAAGACATCTCTCTTCTCCATTGGTGCTTGTTACTTGATTCAATATTCATAGTGAGTTCATAGGAGTTTCTCAGTTCTCTTTTCTTTAGACTCAGTCTTAGGTAGGCACTGTGTAACCATAACTTGGAAACAACACTTATATAACACTCCTGCCTATTTCTCAGGGGAAAAAAATGCTTATTATTAATTATAGGCTGTAAATCAAGGCTATAAAAGATTTTCTATAAATAATCAGATCGTAAGTATTTTAAGCTTTTAGTCACATATGCTAATTTAACAATTATAAAATGTAAAAAAGCATTCTTAGCTCACAGACTTGCCAAAAATAGACTGAGAGATGGAATGAGCTCCAGACTCTAGCCAGCATACTGCTACTTAGCACAGGTTGTTTTCCTGTGCTTCCTACCTGTGGCAGGTTAACTCTGCCTTGAATCAGCAGGGATTTGGAGATACAAGCAAGCATGCTTCTGCTACACAAGCAGTAGAGTCTTATAATCTAGTGTCAATAAAACGTTCTGATGGAGTGAGTACATTTTCTACCCTTCCTCAATGGCAGCACACAATTAATTGGTATCAGGTAGAGGGCAAGGGCACAGGCAGGTTTTATGCCTGTAAACCAGTTGTTTCTTCACCTTACATACAATCTTCACCTTACATACAAGCGGATTATGTATGTATGTTATCGAAGTATATTGCCTCTACCTTCAAACATTGGAAAGTCCTGAATATCTGTACCATGAAGGGAGTCTTAGATCTCTTTTCTCGCACCTGTGTCTTTCAGAAGGATGCTACAAAAGCCTATGGAAATTTCTGGCAGGTAGATGCATGCTGTCCTGTGTCTGGGACACATAGAAATTCTAAATTGCGATGTTAGACTTTGCCCAGTTTTTGAAAAGTTTTTTTTTTTAACATTTCTGTTCTTTTTTCTTACCCACTTTTAAGGCTTCCACTTGTTTTCTCCCATGCTTTACCCAAGTTAAAAATAAATACTATGATTTGTCTCTCCTTAGAGTAACTTCCATTGTTGTATATTCACATAGATGTTATTGGCTTTTTCTCTACAAACATATTGAACATTATGAAGGTATGATTTCTGGAATGCTAACTGTGTTGGATTCAGTAACATTCTCTCCAGAATAAGCACACTTCTTTTGTCACACCAAGAATTAAAGAGGTTGTGGACACTATTCTACTTCTATGCCTGTAAGAATAACAATCAAACCTATTTTATATCTTTACTATATGTTACAAGAGGGATGTATCCATGAACCCTCACCATGACATAGTCTTTAAAGCAGGGCCTCACCACTTTATTCATCACCTAAATATCTTTTCTTTTTGTACCACTTATTCTGTTTTACTTCTTTCTTTTAAAAATTCAGTTATTAAAAATTCATTTATGTTAATCTATTTTACACATTTTATTTTTTTATTATATTTATTGTTTATTTTATTTAAAATTCATTTTTCACTTCTTATTTTTCTTTCTGTACCAATTTTCTGTAATGTGTCTTCTTGGCCCACCCCAGGATTAAAAGGAGTAGTTAATCTAATGGAGGTATGCGAACACATTTGGCATGTGCAGCCCAGTATTAGAGTGTCGGAAGTTTATCAGAATTCACAATTAGTTGAGTCTTCAGTTTTTCACTGATACCAGAAACATATGAGTTAAGCTAGCCTAACAAAGGGGTGAAACATAATTGCGCTAAATTAGCCCATAACTAAAGCTTACATTTCAGTTACTATTTCTTCTCTTTCTTTCAGTTGGCTTGGAATTACAATCAGGAGAAAGGAATGTTCTTTTGCTAATGAATGAGGAGAAATTGACAATGTTCCAATCCTGAGTCTAGACCTTGGGAGGCTTGCACTTTGCCAAATTATGATCCCCTTCTCAGCTTCTGCTCCTTCAGCATGGATACTATCATGAACACACGGAAAATGGCCTTCCCTAGTTAATCCCAGCCAAACCAAACCCAGGTGCAAAGTAGAGTCACACAGCCAAACCCACCCTACACCAACAATTCCCAACTGATCTGTATCCATGAGAATAAATGACTATGCTTTTCAGCCATGTTGCAGTATGTAGCATTTTTGTAGTAACAGCTAGTTGGTAGGAGGGATGTCATTTAATAGCCCTTTTAAACTCCAATATCTGAAGCATGGGCCAGTATTCATGAAATACAGATGAAGGCTGTTATTAGGCATTAAATGCTGAAATCAGGTTACAGAGCATCAGCTTTAGCATAGAAAGACACAAATAATATATTGAGATTTTTTCTTTTTTAATATTAGATAAATGCAAAAAAATGCACAAACTATAAGTATATAGCTCAAAGAATTAGCACCATATAAACAAATTACTAGTGTCCCACAAACCCATTCTCTCCCAGAATTGCATGAAGAGGAAGAACTGTGAGTTGTGATATCTTAGTAATTAAAATGTCTTCGGGTTCAGATTTGAACACCTGCAGATTTAAACAGAAAGGCAAAAGTAAGCTAAGAAATGAAGTACTATCTTTGTAAGCAACATTCCTAAAATGACATTCATCTTAATGTTTTAAATTCACTGTTATAAAATAGGAAAAGAGAGTGCCAATTAAGGACTGTTTGCTAGGTTCACTATCCTATGCCCTGTATGACAGATTGTCTTTAATCTGTATGACAGATTGTATTTAAAAAACTAAGCAAACTGTTGTAAGAATCCACAGATTTTAATGGTATTGGTACAGATCAAGTGAATAATAAATACATTTAGATTAATAAATATAACACACAATGGAAAAGAACACAACCTGAAATTTTGTTTCAAAGAGTCAAGCTGCAGTTGTTGTTAAAATAATTAAATTTCAACTTATGTGACATTTTTCAAAATCAAGCAAAAATGAAGCATTTAAATGTCAGCATAATTTTTGTATTCAGTTAAATCTTTTTCAAACTAATTCGGGTTTTTTTACTCCCATTTTAAATATCAGCTAATTAATATGCTCTTACTGGAATTCAGAGTAAAATAAATTTGGGAACTCACACAATGAATGTGTAGATAAGTAACTTGGAAAAAAAGTCAATAAAATTCTTTGTTACAATGTTACCACATTAAATTTATAGCAGCTGGTTAAACAATACACATCCTCCTCCATACTTCTAAGTTTTGCTCCCGGATATTTTTTATAGACTGTATTCTCTCATGGTAGAATTGTAAAGAGTCAGTTAAAATAATTTTTCTGAACATTCAGTTCACCTCCAAGAAATATTCTATTTTGAAGATTTCTCCAAATAATATCTTACTTAAATATCTCAGAAATAGTTTTACTTTAGGGCACGTGTAGGTTTTCACCATGGGTAATTCTAAAATAGAATGTTTTTACCCAGAAAGGGAGCTTCCCACAGGGAATATTAACCTTTTAAAGATATAATCAAGATCAAACTTTATATAGGAGAATCATGAGCTTTGACACCTGTTTTAAATTATTTCCTTTTTTTCATCCATCCTACTTCCTCAAAAATTATTTTTGTTTTGGTGCTAGTTTATCTTTTTTTGTCATAGGTTTTTTATGTTTTCAAGTAATAGAATACATACTATTATTTTATGAACGTGGAATGTATTAAAAGACCACTTAATAAAACCTGTCACTATTCCTAAGAAACAATGTTGAAAAGATGTCTCTTGTTACACTTTACAGGGCCCTCTCTAAATGCACAAAAAGAGAAAAAGATACTAAACTTTCACTTCCTGCAAAACTTGTGATTTTTCTGACCTTCCAGTTTAGTAATTCTATTATTATCTATGTGTTTTGATGTGTAAAGAAGAATAGAATTCATGGTTCATCTCTAGCAGATATACAACAGTATATATATCCATTTCTGTTTTCTAAAATCACAATTGATAATTATTATTTACTTACATTATTGTTCTAATTTTATATTTATTCTCACTCAAATTGTTATAAATATTTTGTTCATATATATTAAAATCACATATAACTATTTTCTCATGTGCAACTTGCATGATCAATAGAGGGTACTTAAAGAACAAAAACAATGGAAGATTGAACAATCCCATTACCTAAAGCGAGAATATACCAAGTACTGTAACTAAATTACATGTGTTTCTAAATCTAGCTCTAGTCCCCTCGATGGGCCTATAAATGCATACATAATTACATACATTGTATATGTCGCTTACAAATTCTATATTCTATGAATTGGCTCTAGATACATATATAATTATATATTATATATATTCAAACATATATGGAAAAATTTGCTTTGGCAAATGATATAATACTGTACTTATTTAAAATATCTTTTACTTTATATTTTAAAAACAAGCATTTGAAATAAATGCTTTATGGCAAGCCTATGAATTACTTAATTTACTATGGAAGTAAATTAATTTACGTAAACATTTCTCAATTGCTTGATAGAACTTATACCAGTTTTTCCGTACATAGATCATTGAACACGTTTTATAACTTTCTAGATGTAGAATTTCTGAGTCAAAATATGTACAAAATTCTAAAGCATGTGATGTGACCTGTGAATAAACAAAAGTGAGCATGTAGCAAAGATTCTTACTTTGAAGAGGGATAAGTCAAACATGATGCTGAGATTTCTGGCTTATGCAATTTAATTATCAATATGATTGTCAGTGAATTAAATAATATGTAATAACATAATCTTTTTATCATTGAACAATTTATACCTTATTTGGTTTGAAAATGTGTTCCCTCCAAATCTTATGTTGAATTGTAATCTCCAGTGTTGGAGGTGGGACATGGTGGGTGTTTGGATCATGGGGCCGATCCTTCATGACTCAGTGCTGGCTTCATGACAGTGAGTTCTCATGAGAGCTGGTTGTTTAAAAGTGTGTACACCTCCTCACCCACTCGGTATCTCCTCTGCCTCTGCCACCTGATGTGCCTGCTCCAACCTCACCTTCCACCATCAGTAAAAGCTCCCTGAGACTTACCCAAAGCTGAGCAGATGCTGGCGCCATTCTTGCATAGTCTACAGAACTGTGAGCCAATGCAAACACTTTTCTTTGCCCAGTCTCAGGTATTTCTTTACAACAAATGCAAGAACAGCCCAATACACCCCACTGTTATTCAATCTGACACAAATACGGAGAAATTTAATTATACTTAAATATTATTATATTATCTGTAAAATGACCTGTAAATAGATGAAGCAGTACATATTTTTATATATAAACTCAGAGTAGATCTGTAAAAAGACATATTAACAAATGAAAAGATATGCAATCTCATTAATTTTTAAAAGAATTAATAAAAAAATTACTATAGTGTTTTCACGTATCCAAAGGACAAAAGTAGTATTCTTCATAAGTGAGTGAAACAAGGATCTGGGTCAACAAGCCATTTCAAACTCTTTGTTGTAGTGGAAATGAATGAGGGCTCTTTGGAGAGTATTAAGACAATAACGTTAATGTGCACATTTTCTTTGACAAAACAATTATACCTCTAGGGATAAATCTGAAACACAGATTACATGTAACTATAAAGTTACGAACCAATAAGAAAAATGAGTGTTCGTTTTTCTTATTTTCCTATTTTCTGTGCCAATTTGTCATTATCCTCATGCCCTAAATCCATCTACTTCACACTAGCCGAGAAAAATTGTATCATTTTATTGAGTGATTCATGGAGCCACGAATGAGGATAACTTCAGAGATAACTTAAGAATATTTCAGTACACGACTTCATTCCACATTTTCCCCATGTGAGAGAGAAAGGAATTACCACTTTTCTCAAGCCAAGTAATGGGCCTTCAATAAAATTCAGGGATTGCTTGTTGTGTTTAATCTGTGGTTTAAAAAGTATTCAGCATTCAGTGTCTCACTCTCATCCAAAGAGAAAGATGCTGGCGTTGCAGCTGCGCTTGCCTGTGGGATGGCACAAGCACAGAGGTATACCGAGGCTGTAGTTGCAGAAGTGTGCAAGTTTCCCGTGGAACAGATACTGACTCCATAATAACTACTTCTGGAATTCTGAGATGCCGTTTACAAAGGGCTGTACTTCTGGAACTCGAATGGGACGGAAGATTTTTCAGTTGCCCATTGAAGACTGCATTGCCCATGGCAAATGCACTGTGGATGAAAGATCCTCAGCAACTTGAGGTGAAGGACTAGTTAAAGAATTCAAACATGCTAACGGGAGGGAAAGAATAAACAATGGATTCTGTCACATCCAGAGGCCAACAGCATTAGATTAAAATCTTACCAGCCGAAATTCTTGCAAGGTTTTTCTACCTGTCAAATGAAATATTTCTGATACTTTCTCTTTTCTCCATTACTCGATACTCCAGACCTAGAAGGGTCCCAAACTGCAGTTACTGAATGGAAAAATAAGAACAAGAAAGACAGACAAGCTTATCTTGTTATCTACTTCGCTGCAGATTTCACAGTCGGGGCAGGTCCAAACTGGAGACGATAAACAAATGAAAACTCATTACTTTGATATGATATTTATTAGGCTGTCTTACCATAAATGATTGAAAACATTTTATTACTTGAGCCTGACTGAGAAACTGAAGGACTTGCACACAAGTGTTTACATAGCGTGGAGAAGATATGAGCTCACAGAGCAAACTTAAAGGCGCAGTTCTTAAAACACAAGAAAGTAAGTTTACCTAGTAAACTGTATTTAAACTTTACAAAGATTTTCATTACAGCCTTGTTCATATTAATAAAACTTAAATTAAAATCTTGTTTCAACTAGAAAACTGGTTAAAGAAAGTATAAACAGCTTTAAAATGCAATACTATAAATCCTTCAAAAAAAGATGGTAGGTTTCACTTGTAATAATAGGTATGACTCAAAAGACAGTGTTACATGCAGGAAGTTACAGATATAAGTTAAGAGCACAGTAGACCCTTAAACATGTGGGGGTTAGAGGTGCCAACACCCCTCATTGTTGAAAATCCACATATAACTTTTAACTCCACAAAAATTAACTGCGAAAAGCCTACTCTTGAACATTACCAATAACACAAACAGTTGATTAGCACATACTTTGTATATGTATTGTATACTGTATCATTACTATAAAGTAAGAGACAAGGTTATTAAGCAAATTATAAAGAAGTGAAAATATACCTACAGTACTGTACTGTATGTATTGATACTGTAAGTATATGTCATCTGTTTATAAAATAAACCTCTTCCTGAAATGGCAGGCAACTGTAGCTGCAGACCTCAGTCATCTGTACATATCAAGTAATTTAGTTTTCTCCTGTAATATCATGATTTTTCTCTGCTTCCTGGGAGCACCTCCAGCATCACTAGTGGCACTTCGTATGGGATCCATAATGTTATTCAAAGTTTACAAGAGTTTGCAACATTGACCTAAACACAAGGAAAGATACTCAAGAACTGCAAGATCATTTACTGTGATATGCAATTTACTGAAGACACGACTGGTCACACAATGATTAGCATAGCACAGCCTTGTAAATAGATTCTCACATTTGAGCTCCCCACAATAGCAACAGGAAGTAGCTGTAAAATTATTACAGCAGTGTGATTTGTCCTAGAGTTAATTTATGCAGTTAGAATTTAATATTGCTTATTTACATTTATTTCTCTACTGCATTTACTTCGCTACTGCAAATGGCACCATGCATGGTCTGTAATTGTTTGTGTCCAAGTTTTGATACATTTTAACTTCTTATAAATTTGTGTATCTTATGGTAATAAATGATAAAGTAGACTAATATCTACATATATTTTTTGATTTATGGTATACCTCTTTCTTTTTGTTTAATATTCTGGGCTACATGGTTTGTTTGCAAGTCTTTTGAAACTGTAACAAATTTTTGATAAATTTTCTGGTATATTTATTGAAAAAACATCTGCACATAAGTGGATATGGGCAGTTCAAATCCTTGTTGTTTGTGAGTCAACTGTATAGTTAATTACATGTTCTTCATTCTATAATTTGTTTATTTTTTTAAAACTAGATGTTTCTGAAACTCCCTATACAAACTAATTTCCTTGGATGTTAGCCTATTTTCTTCTTCATCAGGTGAATTTATTTCATGTTGCATTAATAAAAGACTCCTACAACTTAGTTGCTTTTAACAACAGTGTTTTATTTTTTATTTTTGTTCCTCTTACATATCCTTACGGGTCACGTTAAGTTCTTCTCTTCATTCTGTGATCAAGGTTGAAGAAGCAAATCCACCCTGGGGAAAGATAGCCTCATGACAAGTAAGAGCCATGGTGAAAAAGAGATAACAAGAACTTCAGAACTGCCAGGCATATGTCATTCTTGGTCAAGTTTAATTGCCCGGAAGTCACAAGGCCAACCCTGATGTTCCAGGGCAATGAAATACAGTTCTCTCACTGGGAGGTAAAGAAAATAACTAGGACCAACTCTGTCAAATGATTAAGAATATTTTTAAATTTAGTGCTATAAAATAATGTCTAATTTTAGGGAAGTATTTTTTGTTGCAAGACAGCAAAACCTGATTTTTAACTGAAAATATTTTCAAATATACAGTAGAGTTGAGAGAATTTATGAAAATCCAGATACCTAACATCTAGATTCTACCATCAAGATTTTATTTTAAAGCTTGATTTTGGGTGCAGGGGGTGGGGGTTATTCCTTGAGGTCTAGAAATTTCTTTCTCATATATTGGGAATAACAGAGCCAGTATTATTATGCTCATTTTTACAAAAGAAAGTTGAGTTTTAGAGGCATTTACTAGGTCTACTTACTAGTTTAATGCCTTACTAGGTCAGGTTTTCTTAACTTGGCTGTACATGATTTTGTTTAAGAAACTTTAAATACGTTGATGCTTGAATTCCACCTGAAGAGATTTTTAAAATTTATCACTGCTAATGATTTTAGATTTCACATATAAATGAGATCATGCAATATTTGTCTTTCTGTATATGGATAATTTCACTTAGTATAATGTCCACTAGCATTATCCATGTTGTCACAAATGGCAGATTTCTTTTTTAAAGGGTGAATAACATTTCCCTGCATGTATGCATGTAATATACAATTGTAGCATGTATTTCCACTGAATGTGTGCATTTCTGTCTGTGTGTGTGTGTGTGTGTATACATGCACACATATATTTTCTGTATCCATTCATCTGTCAGTGGACATTCAGGTTGTTTTAATATTTCGGCTGTTGCAGATAATGCGACAATAAACATGGGAGCGCAGATATTCCCTTTGAGTATCTACCTAGAAGTGGCATTGCTGGATCATATGGTAGCCCTATTTTAAATTATTTTCTTTTTTCCATAATGGCTGTACCAACTTACATTTCCACTAGCTATGTACAAAGGTTTCCTTTTCTCCACATCCTCACCAACACTTGTTTATCTTTTGTCTTTTTGATGATAGCCATCCTAACATGTGTGAGGTGATACCTCATTTTTCACTTACATTTCCCTCATTATTAATGATCTTGAACATTTTTAATATACTTATTAGCCATTTTCATGTCTTTTTTTAAAGAAATGTCTCTTTAAGTCCTTTATTTTTTAATTGGGTCATTTGGATTTTTGATACTGAATTGTATGCATTTCATATATATTTTGCATGTCAACCCATTATCATATATATGGTTTGCGAGTGTTGATATATGCACGGACCAATCTTTCATTTCCCTCCCGAAGGAGAAGCCCCAGTATAGGAGGTTTCCTCCTGGATGCATGTGCTATGCCACTTAGAAGATGGGCAAAGATAGATGCACAAAACATTGAATGTTCATTTTGCTGGGATCTTTCCTTGGCTTTAATTTGGCCTGGCCACTGTGCTCTCAGCTGGTCTCTCAGAGGTATTTTAGTCTGCATATTGTTGTTAACTTGATGTCTTCTGCGGGGAGATAAGGTCTGGAGCTTCCTAGTTTTCCATCTTGCTTATGTCACCTCTGAGAACTTTGTGAGATATATATCATCCTCAGAAACCATACATTGAAGTCGATGATACAACGTGCCACCCAGCTCCTCTTTTTAGAACTCAGTCATTCGTTCCTCCAGTCTTCAGGAGTCTTGGTAACTGACAGGTCAGAGCGGAGTCTCCTCCTGAGAATTGCCTTTGCTCTTAAAGAACTGCTTTGCCCAAGTTTACAGATTCATCAGCAGCAGCCCACCTCCAGTGACTAGTCTGCATAGTGATTCTAAGATTCCTTGATGTCTCATTGGGCAATGATTCTGACGGGTTATGCCAGTTTCAGAACTCCTGATGGAACCAGCTGGAGGTGATTAGTTCTATTTTTTTTTCCTAAGTTCTGCTTCCCTTGCTTTCTCACAGATGTTATTCCTGACAACACTGCTCAACACCCTTCTAGCCTGCAAATTCCTTTTTCAGTTTTTCCTAGGAAATCTGGATGAAGACATTCAGTTACATCCCTGTCTCTACGGAAATATCTCTGTCTTGTTTTCTGTGAATCTGAAAACTCCACTGAATCTTTATATTCTGCGTGTGTGTGTGTATATATGTTTGTATGTTTACATGTGTGTACATGGTGGGTATTGCCCTTCCTACTCTACACAGGAATGCCTTTTATCTCTGATCAATCTAAGGATGTTGTTGCAAGAGGATGTTGCCACATTACTTACATCCTTACTCTTTCTAAATGTACTGACTCTCATTAAGGTATGAAAGAAGACCTTCAAAATACCCTTAATCACATCGATTTTTATACTTTTTTCCTGATAATTTCTAGTTGCTCAAATGGGATTATTTTTGCTCACTTATGAAATCTATTAAAGTCTTAATAATGCAAATCACTGATGCTTTGATAAACATTACATGTTGTTGAAAGTATAAAGTTGAATAGATTAAGCAAAGTTTGAGATAAATTATATACCATTCTACCTTACATTTGTCAGAAACCCTATGTTTTATCATGTCTTATCAAAGAGGAAACAAATGGAACGATGCATAAATGTCCTTCCTTTTTACACTTTTTCAGATTATATGATATTTGAATAGCTTTTATGTTTCTCTAAGAAGAATTATTTAAACAATGAATATATATAACTTATTGATATGGTTTGGCTCTTTGTCACCACACAAATCTCATCTCAAACTGTAATCCCTTGAACTGTGTCCAGGTGTCCAGGGAGAGACCTGGTGGAAGGTGATTGGATCATGGAGGCACTTTCCCCCATAGTGTTCTCATGATAGTGAGTGAGTTCTCATGAGATCTGGTTGTTTGATAAGGGTCCAGTGCTTCCCCCCTTTTACTCCCCCTTTTTCCTGCTGCCTTGGGAAGAAGATACTTGCTTCTCCTTCACCTTCCACCATGATTGTGAGTTTTCTGTGGCCTCCCCAGCCATGCGGAACTATGAGTCAAACCTCTTTTCTTTATAATTTACCCAGTCTTGGGTAGTTCTTTATAGCAGTGTGAAAATGGACTAATACAGGAAATTGGTACCAGTAGAGTGGGGTACTGCTATAAAGATAACCTGAAAATGTGGAAGCGACTTTGGAACTGGTTAATGGGCAGAGATTGGAATGGTTTAAAGGGTTAATAAGAAGATAGGAAGATGTAGGAAAGTTTGGAACTTCCTAGAGACTTGTTGAATGGTTTTGACCAAAATGATAATAGTGATACGGACAATGGAGTCCAGGCTGACATGGTCTCAAATGGAGATGAGAAACTTACTGGGAACTGTAGCAAAGGTTACTCTTGCTATTGTTTAGCAAAGAGACTGGTGGCATTTTGCCCCTTCCTTAGAGATCTGTGGAACTTTGAACTAGAGAGAAAAGATTTAGGATATCTGGTGGAAGAAATTTCTAATCAGCAAAGTGTTCTAAAGAGGTGACAGAGCATACAAATTTGGAAAATTTGCAACCTGACCATGTGGAAAAGAAAACCCTATTTTCTGCAGAGAAATTCAAGCCAGCTGTGGAAATTTGCATGAGTAATAAGGAGTCAGTGTTAATCACCAAGACAATGGGAAAAATGTCTCCAGGTCATGTCATGTCGGAGATCTTTGTGGCAGCCCCTCCCATTATAAGCCTAGAGGCCTAGAAGTTAAAAATGGTTTTGTGGGCCAGGGACAGGGCCCTGCTGCTCTGTGCACCTCAGGATTGGTACCCTGCATCCTATCTGCTTCAGCTCCAGCCACGGCTAAACAGGGCAAAGGTATAACTCAGCCATTGCTTCACGGAATGCAAGTCCCAAGCCTTGATGATTTCCTTGTGGGTTTTGGGCCTGCAGGTGCACAGAGTTGAGCTTTGGGAACCTCCACCTAGATTTCAGAGGATGCATGGAAACGCCTTGATGTCCAGGCAAAAGTCTGCTTCAGGGGCAGAGTCCACATGGAGAACTTCTGCTAGAGCAGTGCAAAGGAGAAATGTCAGGTTGGAACCCCCACACAGTCCCCACTGGAGCACTGCCTGGTGGAGCTGTGAGAGCAAGGTCATTGTTCTCCAGAACCCAGAATGGTAGATCCACTGACAGCTTGCACCATGTGCCTGGAAAAGCCGCAGACACTCAATGACAGTCCCTGAGAGCTGCCCAAGGCCATGGGAGCCCATCCCTTTTATCAGCATGCCCTGGATGTGAAACATGAACTCAAGCCCTGCCAGGTTTTAGACTTGCACGGGGCTTGTGGCCCCTTTGTTTTGGCCAATTTCTCCCATTTGGAAAAGGAACATCTACACAGTGCCTGTACCTCCATTGTATCTTGGAAATTAACTAACTTGCTTTTGATTTTACAGGCTCATAAGTGGGAGAAACTTGTCTTGTCTCAGATGAGACTTTAGACCTGAACTTTTGGGTTAATGATGGAATAAGTTAAGACTCTGGGGTACTGTTGGATAGGTATGATTGGCTTTGAAGTGTGAAAAGGGCATGAGATTTGGTAGGGGCCAGAGGAGGAATAATACTGTTTGGCTCTTTGTCCACACCCAAATCTCATCTCAAATTATAATCCCTATGTTTTAGGGACAGACCTGGTAGGAGGTGATTGGATCATGGAGGCAGTTTCCCCCATTCTGTTCTCAAGTTAATTCTCATGAGATCTGGTTGATATGTGTCTGGTGCTTCCCCCTTCTTTCTCTTTTTCTTGTCATTTTGTGAAGAAAGTACTTGCTTCCCCTGTGCCTTCTACCATGATTGTAAGTTTCCTAAGGCTCAGATATGCAGAACTGTGAGTCAATTAAAACTTTTTTCTTTATAAATTTCCCTGTCTTGAGCAGTTCTTTATAGCAGTGTGAAAATGCACTAAGACACTTATTAAGAATTCTCTCCATCACAGTATTCTGTTTCCTTATTTAACTACAAAATCACGAAATTTAGTTCCTAAAACCAGCCCCATGAGAATGACATTCATTTCTGCATGACAATTTTTAAGACTACAAACATATCAATTTGCTCAAAATTATGATGAACAAGAAACCAGGCAGAAATGCAAATTGTAATTAGAATATCCATTTGAAATATACTTATTAATAATCTTAACACTGCATACAGTTTTCAAGAATTCAATACTGTAATTAAATTAGCACTCTTTATGCTTTTCATATTTAAAGTCTAAAATTGCAAGCAATAACCATAAAATAAAGTAGTAAATAATGATAATAACCAATTACCACAGAAATGGAACAAAACATTGTAATAATCACAGTTTTTTATTGACAACAGCTTCTTTATGGCACTCCAAATCAGTAGATAATTCTACAAAGATTACTCTTATTATCAGCAAAACTTTTGGTTCCACCTATTAAATAAAACAAAGATTTCCTCTACTTACATGAGAGAGTTACCTTATTGTTTACATTTTTAAAATTTCTGTGAAGTAGTACCCCCTCACATTTTGGGACCTCTAATTGTATAGGAGATAAACTAATTGAAGACCACTTCAAATAATTACATTTAAAGAGTTGAATGTATTACTAATGGAATAATTTTGACTGGTTATAACTACAAAAGAGTCATCATCGAATACAAACACCCCTCTATACACACACATACACACACAAGCACACTTGCAAACACACATATATATATATTTCTTCTTTATTCCTTCTTATCTACCACCAGTGTTACACTATTGAATTCTGGAAATCCAAAACTCATGAAGATTATAAAAACTTCCTATAAGTGAGGGAAGCATGGAATAAAACTACTCAAATAGATGATTCAGATGATACTTGATTAATGGAAGGCTCTACATAATTTTTGATGAGCTTCACATACTTCTGTGATACACTTGTTTATAAAGCAGCAATGTATACTAGTGTATAAAGTACTACATTGAAAATGAACTACAGATACACATAACATATTGACAGATCTCACAATGTTATAATTTTGAGTGAAAGAGGCTAGAGACAACACTATTAGACTCTAACGATACAAATTTAAAAAAATATTTGGCAAATTGATGTGCTGCGGGCCCAGGCAATTTTTACCCTTCATGAGGAAGAAAGAATGAAGTGATCTAGAAGGAGTATCAGGAGGTCTTCTGTTTATTCTTATTTTTCGACCTGGATGGTATTTCTGGTATTTTTAAAAAATAATTTTTAGCTGTATACTTAAGGTTTAGGCACCTTTTTCTTTTATATTTTTAAATGTATGTGTATGAATGTATGTAGACTGTATGAAGAGATTTTGAAACATATGCTCTACAAATATCTTACTTTGTGACACCCAAGTAATTCAGAAATAGCAACAAAACTATTATATTAGCCTCAAACATTCAATAAAATTCAACAGCATATATCGTATATGCTCTATATACTGAGGATAAGACTTTAGACATATATAGCAAAAATATATGTTTAAAATGTATTACATTTGTCAGAGAATTTTATGACAGAAAGCATTTTAAATAAAAAAAGCTGTAATTCCATTATAAACGTTAGATAAATTCCATTATTAAAATTAGAAAAACTTTT
This sequence comes from Papio anubis, assembly GCF_008728515.1. Classification (NCBI taxonomy): domain Eukaryota; kingdom Metazoa; phylum Chordata; class Mammalia; order Primates; family Cercopithecidae; genus Papio; species Papio anubis. The sequence goes on from NC_044989.1 coordinate 78,511,410, forward strand.
TAATAAAAATTTCTATCTAAAAATTGAAAGTAAAAATTCAAAAAATTATTACACTTCATTTTGAAAGGTATACATGAAACAGTGTCCATTAACATACTATTTTATCCTTTGTGAACTAAATCTTGAAATTTTTAAAATATAAAATAAGTTTTTACCATGTATAGAAATGCATCCAACATGCTTATGGCAGCCTTATTTATTGTAGTAAATATTGACTACAAAATGAATTTACACAAATAGGGAAATGAACAAATTGTTTAGTATTCCAGTTGGTAAAATGCATGACTTGAATCTACGAGAAGGATTTAGGAGGATTTCCACCGTGTGTTACTAAGTAAGGAGTAAAACAAGTTGTCAAGAGTACACATGAGACTTTCAAAAATTAATACAAACGCTATGTGTAGTTTGAATTACATTAATTCTATTTGAGTGTGTTGATGGCTATGTGTGGTTTCAATTACATTAATTCTATTTGAGTGTGTTGATGAATATATTGGGGCATATATTATGCATAAATAGATGGCCAAAAAAATGTAAATTTCTATTTCATGATGGTCGGATTTTAGGCGAATTTTGTATTTTTGTTTTGATTTTATGTCTTACTCAATGTGTGTCAATGGAAATATGTTATTTGTATAAATAATTTAATATTTTAAAAGGTATTGTTATAAAAATTTTCAACTACAAATAAATAGCAGATTTTCATGCATGAGATTTAAAATATGTGAAATACAAACAAATTCATCTTTGTAGTTTCTACTTTTCCGATTTTCTGCTTTCTCTATATATTTTAACTTTGTGGATTTTTCTCTTTTTCGTAGCTCAGTTATGCATTTAAAACTTTTTAAAAATTATCCAAATTTCTTCTCCATATTTACTGTTCCATGCTTCCAGAAATAGGTGTAAATAAATTACATTTTTACTAAATACGTTGAGTTAACAGATTTAAAAATATATCTCTTTTAGATTAATTTTATCTTCTTCTCATATAATTTGTGATAAAGCTCCAATAAAACTCTACTATCATTTTGCATTTAAAGACCTTTGGGATTAGGCAAATTAAATAAAACACTTTCCCCCTTTTTTTCCCCCTCTAAGGAGCAACCATATTATTAATACCATGTGCCAAACACCATGGTAACCATTACAAAATATAAGATTATATAGAAATTTTAATAATATATCAGGGGCAATCACTATCAACTTTTTTAAAGAAGAGTAAATGAAGGTTCAAAGTTATTAGGTGAATTTCTCACATAACATAGGTAATAAGTGGAAGCATTAAACCCTTTTTCCATAAATTCTGACTCCAGGATCAATACAAATTTGTTTCTAAGAACAAGAATAAACTAACCAATGTGTATCATATATTTTCCAAAGTAAGGAATGGCATATATTATATACTTTCTAAATGCTACATGTAGGTCAGAAATCATCAAGTAATTTAATATAAATCATACCGGATGCTCATTAGCTCATTGCCCTACAGGAGGAATACAAGCTGTGTCTTATATGTGAGCATGCCAGACTCTCTAGTTACCTACCCATAAAAACAGTTGGAAAGATTATAAAATTTAATAGTTTAGTGAACTGCCAATGACATTTGCAGAGAAATGGAAGCTACTGTATGAAATTAGTACGTATATATAATTTCAGCTTCTGTTTCATTGTGAATCCTCCAGTGAATGCTCATTATCTTGCCCCTGGTCATGACCACTGGCATGACTACCTCTAGATTTGGGGATGTTGTCATTAAATTCTTTTTTTCTTTAATTAAGTATGCTATTAAAATACACTTAAAAGTATTGGGTTTCTATATATTAACTTTTACAAGTTTTAGTAGAACCCACACCATTTCATCTCAATATTATTGGAATAAATAATCACTTTTTCCCCTAGGATTTACAAAGTAAGCATAAAACAATCTGGCTTCCAGAAGCCTAAAAATTAAATGACTTCATCATGTAAATTTGGAAGTGTAACATCTCAGAATTGCTCAAAATTTTAAAAATTAATGAAATTTTTATGAAATGGTAATACTCTCTCCCTAGGTATTCTTACAACTTGTGATTATTTCTTCACATCTGTATCACCTATCCCCTCAGCCAATCTTGTGTTTATCATAGCTTTTATTACTACTTAATATTAAAATCTCTCAACATTAGACTATCTGGTAAATGACAGCAGAGTATTAACTCTTTTATCAGATTCTTATAGATAAGCCTGACATACAAGAACATCTCGATAAATACTTGTTGAAAAATGCATATAAGAGGAGGCCAAACTCACATTTCCAATTTATGTATTCAGACACCTCCCATTAACTTCCCACCTCCCAGTTAACAATATCCCTCATAATAGCATCTCTGAACTTGATATTTCTCTTTATTTGTTCCATAGAAGACTTTCTGCAATGGTTAATGTCATTTTCTTGCCTATAGTGCTATATAGTAAATATGTAGCCAAAAAATTTCTAAATAAATGTAAAATAATTTAGATGAATGGATTAACTATAATATTCTTTCTGTATATGTTTGTTTTGATATTTTGATAACTTTTTCCTTGAAATTTTGTGCATTTTATTTCATTTATTTAAAATTTCTTTCTGAGAAGCGATCTCTAGGAATCATCAAACTGTCAAAGGATACACACACATATAAGTTTGACAACCCCTGATCTAAGTTTCATACCTAAGAGTGAAACTGCCAGTTCCCTGGATGTAATTATCTTCAATTTTAGTAAATGTCTAAATATTTTCTGAAGTGCTATTACCAATGTATTCTCACAAATGTATGGTGTAAAGTTTGCCCATTGCTCCACATCTTCAGTTTCTCAGTCCATTCAGGCTACTATAATAAAAACCATAGACTATGTAGCTTATGAGCAACAGAAATTTCTCACAGTTCTGGAGTCTGGGAAGTCCAAGAATAGGCCTGCAGATACAGTATCTGGTGAGGGCACATCTTGGTTTCTAGATAGTGTCTCCTTACTGTGTTTTTACAGTAGGAGAAAAGGCAAAACCCTCCCTTGGATTTATTTCACCAAAGTATTAATTCCATTCATGAGAGCTCTTTCCCTATGACCTAATCACCTCCCAAAAGCCTCCACCTTCAAATACCATCCCTTGGAAATTACGATTTCAACATATAAATTTTGGGGTCTATGGACACAAACATTGAGACCATAGTATTCTGTATCCCTTCATATTTTCAGACTCAAAATTTGTCTCATCTGGTGGATATATGCCTTAATTTGATTTTTTTTTTATTTTAATGAAGCTTTAAACGTTTGCAAGTTTGTATTTCCTAATTGAATTTACATTTTATAAAGTGTTGCTCAAATGTTTTACTCATTATTTTATTTCATTGCTTTTATATTTATCTGTAAGTTTTGGCTAGCCATATGTAGAAAGCTGAAACTGGATCCCTTCCTTACACTTTATACAAAAATTAATTAAAGATGGATTAGAGACTTAAATGTTAGACCTAAAACCATAAAAATCCTAGAAGAAAACCTAGGCAATATCATTCAGGACATAGGCATGGGCAAGGACTTCATGTCTAAAACACCAAAAGCAATGGTAACAAAAGCCAAAATTGAAAAATGGAATCTAATTAAACTAAAGAGCTTCTGCACAGCAAAAGAAACTATCGTCAGAGTGAACAGGCAACCTACAGAATGGGAGAAAATTTTTGCAATCTACTCATCTGACAAAGGGCTAATATCCAGAACCTACAAAGAACTCAGAAAAATTTACAAGAAAAAAACAAACAACCCCATCAAAAAGTGGGCAAAGGATATGAACAGACATTTCTCAAAAGAAGACATTTATGCAGCCAACAGAAACATGAAAAAATGCTCATCATCACTGGCAATCAGAGAGATGCAAATCAAAACCACAATGAGATACCATCCAAACATATGTTTGTAATCCAAACATATACTCACACCAGTTAGAATGGTGATCATTAAAAAGTCAGGAAACAACAGGTGCTGAAGAGGATGTGGAGAAATAGGAACACTTTTACACTGTTGGTGGGATTGTAAACTAGTTCAACCATTGTGGAAGACAGTGTGGCGATTCCTCAAGGATCTAGAGCTAGAAATACCATTTGACCCAGCCATCCCATTACTGGGTATATACCCAAAGAAGTACAAATCATGCTGCTATAAAAACACATACACACATATGTTTATTGTGGCACTATTCACAATAGCAAAGACTTGGAATCAACCCAAATGTCTATCAATGACAGACTGAATTAAGAAAATGTGGCACATATACACCACGGAATACTATGCAGCCATAAAAAAGGATGAGTTCATGTCCTTTGTAGGGACATGGATGCAGCTGGAAACCATGGTTCTCATTAAACTGTTGCAAGAACAGAAAACCAAACATCGCATGTTCTCACTCATAGGTGGGAACTGAACAATGAGAACACTTGGACACAAGAAGGGGAACATCACACAGTGGGGCCTGTTGTGGGGTGGGGGAAAGGGGGAGGGATAGCATTAGGAGATATACCTAATGTCAAAGACCAGTTAATGGGTGCAGCACACCAACATGGCACATGTATACATATGTAACAAACCTGCACATTGTGCACATGTACCCTAGAACTTAAAGTATAATAATAAAAAAAGATAGTAGCATTCTGTCATTAATTTGCATGTCAAACACGGCAGTAAAATCTATGCGTTGCTGATTCTACCTACTATTTTAAGACTTTTAAAAAATTCTGCTAAATGGCTTGACTTAGGTTAAATATCACATTGTTAATATGTATTTTTAATATATATATATTTTTACTTTTCTGGTGTTTTCCTTATTTACCAACATTTCAGATAAACACTTAGTTTAATCTTCTGATATTTCTCTTTTTAAATAAAGCCAGAAATTTTCTGTTCAATACTTCCTTGGATGGACATTTAATTATCCTTTGGTTCTAAATTTTGTTTTTATTCTTGTATTGTAATCCAAAAGTGATTTCTTTCTTAATTTGCAAACATATGAGGGTATTCTGGTTTATTTCTGATTTCCAAATAATTCTTGTAAGGCAACATGATATTTAGACCTCAGTATATGTTCAGTATTGTGATCCATGTGTGTGTGAAAAATGTACATTCTACAATTGTTAAGTGTATTCTTCTATAAATGTCCATTTAATGTTCAAATCTCCCTCTATGTTTGATTCTTTCTGTTTTTCTCTCTCATTTCTCGTTTTCTAATCTTTTTTTGTCAACTATAAAAATAGACAAAATGGATATATTTAATTCTAATAGTTTTTCGTCTTTGTGGTATACTCAAGCTATAGTCTAGATGCATAAAACTGTATCACTCTGGGAAAGTATTATTGAACAAATATACTTAATTCTTAACCCAGCTCTCTTTGGTTATCATTTGCTTGCTTTATATTTGTATTGATGGTAGCTGGCGGGCCATCCAGGATGGTAACTGCCATCACATTGGCTACAGTGGGGAGGTGCAAGTAGTGACATCAGGAGCAGCTGCGGGAGCGGCAGTGGTGGCAGTGGGACCCCTGTGCCCCACAGCCCCTGTGCACCACATCCCCAAGGCAGCCAACTGCACTGCTACCATCCTCATGCAGCCTGGCAGAACCTGCCCCAAGGCCCAGAGCTTCCAACACTGCAGACCCTGGCCCCACACCGTTGCTCTCTCCTGCCATGTGGGGAAGAGGTGGATAGTCCCCAGAGTCTGCCCCTGGGACCCCCCGGGAGCCCACTGCCCTGGGGGCTGCTGCATTGGAACCTGGCCGAGTTGCCCACCAGCAGGGGAGAAGCATGGTAGGCATGGAGGGACATGTAGAAAAGGGCCTGAGGTGGAGCTGGGGCTGGAGCAGTGCTGCATTTGCATTTGGAGTGTGGGGACCGGACCCAGGGTGTGAAGCTGGGGCTGTTCTTCTGGGTCCCAGGAAAGGAAGGAGAAGCAATGCCTGCTCTGGGGACCTGGCTAGCAGCAAGGCCACCATATGCCCACTCTGCTGATGGCATTCGGTTCCTGGGCCTCAGGAGGAGCCTCCACAAGGGGCCGACCAGGGCCGCATCCCCAGGGTTTGCCCCGCATTGTGGCGACCGCTGGGCCTGACACTCCCAGTGACTGGGCCCAGGGCCACGATCTGCTCCTGAAGAAATCCCCCACGGTCAGGGCCTTGAAACAGGTGAAGGGGAGCCCTGGGCCACCCCTGAGCACCAGGGCCACAGGATGAACTTGTGGTGACATCACCCTGCCCCAGATGCCAGCCCAGGCCCAGTGAGGACCTGGAGCCTTGCCTCAAGCTGTGAGGAGGCAAGACCAGGGCTGTCTGCACACTCCACAGAGATAGCAGGAGCCCCACCTACAAAGGTATAGGCACCAAGCATCTCTGCATTCTGCACCCTTAGGGATCTAGGACAGTCCCCCATGCCCCTCACAGGCTCAGGGGCGTCTGTTCCCACTGCTTGGCCTCTACCCACTCCCAGTGCCCACTGTGATCTCAGAGAAAGGTTGAGGGTGAGCCTGGGTGCTGTCACAGACCAGCTGAGTGTGTGCACTGTTGGGGTAGTACTGACACATAATCCCCCTGTGGCCTCAGGCCCCTCCAGGCTTTGGCCATCAACAAGCACAGTGGGGAAGCCTAGAGGGGAGCTGAGAGCAGCTCAGCACTGGCCTACAGGTGCCCCTTGGCATGAACAGCCTGGGTGGATGGACATCAGCAAGAGGCAGAAAGGCTCTTGGGAAGAAGGGGGTGGGTCCCTGGTGAGGCCCCACCTGTAGGCCAGGGAAGCCCTGAGGGCTGGTGGTTGGGCTACCAGTCCCACAGATGAGAGTGGGAACTTGTGGTGCCTTTTTTGGGCTGTCCATGGCTGCTCATGTACCAACTGGGGCATCCTTTCTCCCCTCTGAGGCCCATAAAAACCTTGGACTCAGCTAGAGCAGAGCCGACTACTGGAGAACCAGCTGCAGAGTCAAGCTACCCTCTCTGCTTAGAGTTGGAGAGATGGGACAACCAGCTGCAGGGAGGAGCTGCCCTCTCTGATGAGGGATGCAGAGACAATGGGATGACCTGCCTACAGAGAAGAGCTTTCCACTCTAGGGAGATGAGCACTCAATGGGACAACCTGCCTGCAGAGAGGAGTTTACCACTCCAGGGTTTGCTCTCTGCTGGGAGCTGAACATTTGTCCAGAAAACCTGGATGCAGAAAGGTTCTACTCACTGTGGGTCTCTTCTGAGCTGTTCTATCACTCAGTAAAGCTCCTTTCAGTCTTTCTCGCTCTCCATTTTTCTGTGAACCTCATTCTTCCTGGTGGCAGGATAAGAACTTGGGCCCTGCCAGATGGCAAGTCTAAAAGAGCTATAACACAAACAGGGCTGAAACATGTCTCTTGCTCACCATGTTGCAGGCTCAGAGAAGGAAAGAAAAGCTGTGGTCCTTCAAGGAGTCGAGACTTTGGAGCTGTCTGAACAGGGCTGTGACTCCCTCTTTGGGGCCCTGAGGTTCCTGGCATCTACAAGCTTCCAGGCACCACCACATTACCTGGTGCTAGCCAGGGAAGATGTTGAGGTGTGCCTGGTCTAGCCGCAGCCTTGAAGTGAGCCAGCACCCATGCTGGCACCTGGAGCTGCCCACCCCACGGAAGCAGCTGGCATGTCTGACTGTACAGTGGCCAGACACCATGCTCTCACACACCTCTCACTGCTCCATGCCTGACTCGCAGTCTCCCTTGGAGGCATGGGATCCAGTCCGGTAGCATGAGCCAAGCCCAACCTGCCAGGCCAAGTGGGAAGAATGAGCCTAGCAGACCTGAGCAAAACTCAGGCAAAGGTGCTACCAGTCAAAGGTTTCTGACCAGAGTAGCAACATTCCAAAGATCCCGTAGCAGTATCACCATTTAGGTTCATGTTTTTTTTATTATTTGAATTTAGTTTCAGATTTATCCTTATAAATAATTGGGCCTCTTAAAAAAATAAATCTACTCCAAAATTGTACTCTTTTTCTAATAGAGCATTTGGTTCATATAATATTCATATAAATACTGACATATTCCTGTTAAATACATTTTGTTTGTGCATTATAATTTTTCTGCTTTACCCATGTTAATTTTTTCTTTAGTCTTCCTTGTTTGACTCATTTATTCTCATTAATTTTATTGCCACTACACTAATGTGAAAGTTATATATGTGTCCATTCTTCCATTTGCTACCTTCAAAGTTAAATCATGAAGTTATATCAACATGTAAGTTGAATTTTAAAAACCCCATTTTTTATAGTTAATACATTTAAAACACTTTAGGTCACACACATACTTTGCAACGTACGTTTTCTTGTCATGACTATTAATTCTATGCCATTTAAAAAAAATCTCATAATGTGTTATTATTATTTACCTAAGTTGTTTATCATACTTTGGCTCCATATCAATTTTCTAATTCAGTGCTCATTCTCCTTCTGCTTGAGTTACAGCCTTTAGAATTTCACTTACAACGGCTTTACTGGTAATTAATGTGTGTATGCTTGTGTGTGTGTATATATATATGTGTTTTTAAAAACTATACTTATTGTTTCCTCATTTATGGAATTCATTTTTATTAGTATTGGAATTTTAGGTTGGTGATTATTTTTCCCTCTCCAATGGAAAAATAATTTAACTGTATTCAGGTTTCTAGCAAACTGTGAAGAAATCTTCAATCTTATTGCTATTCCTTTTTAGGCACTCCATCTTTTCCCTTGGGCTACCTTTATAATCACTGCTTATTTTTCTTTTTTTCTTTTCTTTTCTTTTCTTCTTTTCTTTCGTTGTTTTTATTTCATCAGGATGCACTATCAGTGTAAAATCATGTGTATTTAATCTACTTCAATTCCATTGTGAATTTGAATCTGCAGCTTGTGCCTTTCCTCAGTTCTGGAAAACTGTTTGCCATTTTTTTTTTGAATATTGCCTCTGTTTTTATCTTTCTTTCCTCTCTGATATTCTAAATAAATGTATCTTAGTCCTTTTCATACTGTCCTCTAAATCTTTAAATCTCTGTTTCTTTTGGTAAATTTTTTTTTTTTGTCTTTGAGCCGTATTCTGGATAATTTCTTCTGGTCCTTCTTCCAGTTAGCTTATTCTCTCATTGTTCCATCACATTGGTTGTCAAAGTGACCTTTGAACTCCTGATTTTGTATATTCTATTTTTTTCTTATATCTGTAATATCTTGTTATATAATTTCTTTTTCTCTATAGATATTGTAAAATTATGTTTCTTCAAAAATATCAAATTTTACTATCTTACAACACACATCCAACAATTTCTATATCTGATATATTTCATATATGCTATATTGTGAACCAAATTGTCTTCAATGAGTGATACCTGTATTAACTATATTGATTCCTTCTAATCTGAAAAACAGGTATTTTGGAGAGGATTGTCTTTTGCTTCTGCAGGGTATCAAAGTTTCTGGTAGTCAGAGACAAGGCTAAATAACATTTATGGCATCATATCAACTAGCCACAAAAAATAAGCCAAACAAAAACAGGAACAACGTAAGAGAGCTGACTTACAGCAACCAAGATTCCTCAGAGATATATTTTTTTCCTTTTCTTTTTTGTCTACTCCACTCCTGCAGTCTCCTGGAAGTAAGGGTTCTCATGGAAAAAAGTGTTTTCTTTTTAATTTCATTCCTAATTCTGTAATCTTTGGGGTTCACGCTTTTTAAATATGGGTTTCCTATAATGAGGAGATCCTGAACCTTGACTTTTGTGTCATCACCGATTTAAAGCCTCAGTATGTTCTTGCTTGAAAATTCCTTCAGAGCAAAAGATATTTGGGAGATATTTTTCCTGTCTTTCCAGATTCTTATGTTTTCCCAAGTTTGGTTGGCAATTTTTGGCTTTCTACCCTGCTCCTCAACACTTTTAATAAATTGGAACAATTAATTATAAGATTGTTTTTTACTGATTATAACCAGGTATTTGTTCTGAGTAAATAAACCAGCATTCGTACAAACAAATATCTTATGGAGGCATTATTTGTAATACATGTACCAAATACTGGGAATAAAATAAGCAGAGGTAATTAGGTAAATAATTTGGTAGCAAACTATACTCCTTCTGGTAGATTTAAACTTCCTAAACCACTGGCCACAAATTTGGCCAAAAGGCATTAATGCCTTATTAGTAACCCCATTTAAATAGAACCTAAAAATTAAAGAATTATGGTTTAATGACTAGATAGGTGTTTTGAGTAATGTACTCATTATATATTAGACATATTGAAAATGTAAATAGTATAAATATTCCAGGGACTTTGTTATTCAGGGCAAATATACTATAAAATAATAATAAACTAGAAGTCCAAACCTAACCATTATACCATATATCCATGTAACAAACTTCACATGTACCCTCTCAATCTATAAAAAAATAAATAAGATAACAAACACCAAAGATACCTATTATTTCTTCAAAAATCAAGACTGGTGTACTCTATAACAAACCAAAGTTAGTAAACCATAACAGGCTAGTTTTAGAATTCTCAAGAAAATAAATAACTTAACTTAAAATTATAGTCTCTACTCACAATTGTGACTACATGCACACACACAGACACACGCATGCATATCCCTACTTATTTGACAAAAGTTAAGCATTCATATTCATAATGGTTTAAATCTCATACATAAATGGGAGTACAATGAATTTTTCGCATCCTGTGTTACCTTTTTATTGGCTCTCTGAAATTAAAAAACATTTCTTAATGTGCTCTTTGAACAAATACCAGTTGAATTTCTAGTATGTGGCAGAAACTGGGAATACAGAAAAAAGCTCAACAGACAAAAAACATTTACCTTCACAGAGATTATACTTTAATGGTGGGAGGGGCCCAGGTAAGGGAAAATACACGGGCTTTTCTTGCGTGACTGTGATTTTGAGTGCCTCCTTAAGTTGTGTGCCTTAGGTCACTTACTCATCTCACCTAAGCCAAGACTTGAATAGAACAAAACTTCTGTGACTTTGTGTTAGACTAAAATTTCTATGATGTAACTACAAAAATACAATCCATAAAATGACATATTGGTAAATTGGATTTCAAATTAAAATATTTTCCTCTTCAAATCAGACTGTAAGAGAATTAAAACCCACAGATTGGTTGAAAATATTTGCAAGTTATGTTATATCTCATAACAGCATATGAAGAATTGTCAAAACCCAGTAAGAAAACAACCTTATTAAAAATGGTACACTTGGCCGAACGCAGTAGTTCGCGCCTGTAATCCCAGCACTTTGGGAAGCTGAAGCAGATTGAATCCGCAGATCAGGAGATGGAGATCATCTGTCTAACACGATGAAACCCCTCTCCTATTAAAATTTTTAAAACATAAATTAGCAGGCGTGTGTGTGTCAGGCAGCCTGTAATTAAAGCTACTCTGGAAGCTGAGGCAGGAAGAATGAATGGCAATGAACTCGGGAGGCAGAGCTTGTAGTGAGCCAAGATCACCACTGCATTCAGCCTGGGCGACAGAGCAAGATTCTGACAAAAATCAAAAACAAAAATGGAAAAATTTTTACTTAGCCGAAGCGGTGGCTCGACTGTAATCAGCACTTTGGGAGAATTGAAGGGGAGACGAATCACAAGGTCAAATAGAGACCATCTGCTAACACGGGGAAACCCCATATCTACTAAAATTAAAAAAAAAATAAAAAAAAGAATTAGCCGGGTATGGTGTCAGGTGCCTGTAGTCCCAGCTACTGGGGAGGCTGAGGCATGAGAATGGCGTGAACCCGGGAGGTGGAGCTTGCAGTGAGCCGAGATCACGCCACTGCACTCCAGCCTGGGCTACAGAACGAGACTCCATCTCAAAAAAAATAAAAATAAAAATAAAAATAAATAAAATAAAATAAAATAAAATAAAATGTTACACTTGACCAAAAAAAAAAATATACAGCAATGGGCAAAAAGATGCTCATATTATTATTCACTATGAAAATATAAAGTTAAATCACAACCAAATACTAGTACATGTGATAAGAATAATTAAAATTAAAAGAATTGCTAATGTGAATTGTTTCTCTAATACAATATTGGAGAAGTTATAAAATAGGACATCCAATTTCTATATGGTTACATGTGATTTTCCCTGGGTATCTGTATTTACTGCTTAACAAACTTCCATAAAACAATAATTTATAAAAACTGTTTTCCTCCAACAATTTAGTAGTTTGAGATAGGTGGCTCTGGTTTAGGCCAGCTAGGAGCTGAGTGATCTTGAATGACATTGCCCATATGCCTGGTGTCTGGCATACTGGATGATCTAGAAGGCCTGAGATGGATTATGTTATTTCTTCTTCATGTGGTTGCTATCCAATGGCTTTAAATATCATCTTTTTAAAGTCAGATTTTATCATTGTTATGAGCTATATATAGTCTTAGTCCAATACAAACTTCTGTGGCATCCTAAGAACAGAAATTATGACCTCAAACATTTAACTACTGAACTTTAGTATACTTTAGTATACAGATATTGGCATTTCTCTTTCTATCTTCCAAGTATTTTAAATTTTCTTTTCTTTTTCCCATTTTTATCATGTTTTGCTGTGAAGAAAAGTGTTACTCAAATTATTCTGCTCAATAATTATTTTTTCAATTTTGTTCTATTTTAAATTTTTTAAACTTAAAATATCGTTTTTACATTTAGTGTTTCCATGATTTTTTACATTGCAAATACTTATATCAAGCCCTCAATAGCTTTATTTTATCTATTATAAATCTATTCAGCTTGTCATCTTTATTTTAACAGCAATTGTACGCCTCAATTATCTAATTATTTTTTCCATTAGTGCATTTCCCTTGATGACATCAGTCACTTTAGCATTAATTAAATATGTACGTCGGGAGAGTGGCGGATGTCCTGCTCCTCCTTATGCTCTTCTGTGAATTTAAGATGGTTTGTGCCTTAAAGCAGTCTCAGTGCCACAGCCTGGGACTGGCCACTTCCATTTCCTGCATACCACATCCTTCCAAGGCGTACCCTGAGCCTGGGCACTGATTTTTTTTTTCTCTGTGTCATCATCTGGGACCGGTACCGGATAGGAGTTTCTGATCACACAGGCACTAATATTTCATTAATATGTCTATTTCCCAATTTTGACACCTGGATCAGATTCTCCACACTGCATTGCCATTTCCCTCCCACAGCAAGTCAAGGCTGCTTTTCCTTCTCTCCATGGGTGACTTTCTCTTTAAAAATCATGACTAATGTATCATATTCATATATTTTTCCATGACTTCTGTGGTGCCACTATTGATAGGCTTGGAACAAAAGCCTGCTAACAGCCCTAGTTCTAGTTTTTTACCTGTACATTTGCTGAAAATGTACATCAGTAAGCTACACTTTCAAAAAACTTTTTTACTAAATTTGTAACTCAATATTTTCCTATTTAAAACTTTTATATTAAGTTTGGGGTACAAGTGCATATAGACTATACTTAAATGGTATGGTGATCTTGATTTCTTACTATAATCACAAAATGAGTAATATAATAATAAATACAAAACTAGCACTATGTTAAAAATATATTCGATTTTCTATTTTACTAATTAACCCTGATTTTTAAACTTCAGTATATATTATTATAACTCAGAAGCTTGCCTAAAATACAGGTTGCTAAGCCTTAACAATAAAGTTTCTGATTCTGTACATCTGGGGGGAGTACCAGGGAATTTGCATTTCTAACAATTTCCCAGGTAATAATGATGTGACTTTTTCATTGCTGTAAAATAATTAGGTTTGTCTTTGGACACTTACATTAGCACAGTAGAAAGACAGGTTTATCTAAGGTCAAAGTTTACATATTGTCAATCAGGTAACTTCCAAAAGTTTTGTTTATCCTTTTAGTATTCTCTGGAAAATTTCAAATGGTTTTCATTATAGCTAGTATTATACTAGTTCCTCCTTAGCTGTGGTTTCATTTTCCATGGTTTCAGTTTCCTGCAGTCCATTACATCTGAAAATAGATGAGTACAGCACAGGAATATATTTTGAGAAAGAGAACCCTAATTCACATAACTTATTACAATATATTGTTATAACTCTTCTATTTTATTATTATTACTATTGTTTTTGGTTTTTTTGACAGAGTCTCCCTCTGTTGCCCAAGCTGGAGTGTAGTGGCACAATCTTGCCTCACTGAAGCCTCCGCCTCCTGGGTTCAAGCAATTCAACTGTTGTGCGCTGCCACACCTGGCTAATTTTTGTATTTTTTAGTAGAGATGGGGTTTCACCATGTTGGCCAGGATGGTCTTGATCTCCTGACCTCGTGATCCACCCGCCTTGCCCTCACAAAGTGCTGGGATTACAGGTGTGAGCCACCATGCCCGGCCGATTGTTCTATTTTATTATTAGTTATTATTGTTAATCTCCAACTGTGCCTAATTTATAAATTATACTTTATTACGTATGTATGGGAAAGAAACAGTATATATATGGTTTGGTATCCATGGTTTCAGACATTTACTAGGGTTCTTGGAACATATTCCTCAGAGATAGGGAAGGATTACTGTATCTGTATGCAAAAATGTGTGCACAGATACTGTACGTAAAAATTTGATTGATGATCATGCTGGATTTTTTTTATTCATCTCAACTGGTCTTTTCTTCCCCTTTTTCCACCCTACTCTTTTTTCAAGACGCTGATATATATATAAATATATATACTATTTCAGTGAGTTCTTTTTCTCTCTCTCTCTCTGAGTCATAGTTCCCTAGAGAAACAGAAATAAAGGAAGTCATCTATCTATCTATCTATCTATCTATCTATCTATCTATCTATCCATCTAGAAAAACATTTTTAAGACGTTGGGGTATGTGATTGTGAGGCCTGGCAAGTTCAAAATCTGCAAGACTGGTCAACAGCTGGACATTCTGGCAAGAATGGGTGTTGCAACCTTTCTTGGGTTAAAGGCAGTCTGGATGATGAATTCTTTTCCCCCAGAGAGATCTCTTTTCTTTTAAGGATTTCAACTGATTGGATGGAGTCTATGCATATTATGGAGGGCAATCTGCTTTACTCAATGATTACTAATATAAATGTTAATCATGTCTCTAAAACTACCTTCATAGTGATACAGGAGCTAAAAAGAAATTATTTAGGCAGTTGGTGAGGGTAAGAGAGTCCTTGGTAAGCCTTCCCTTTTAACAAAAACGCAATCCCCAAATCGTTTCTTTCCTAACAAAGAGCAGCCTGAAAAATCAAACTGCAGACGTAGAAAAGCAAGTTAGAAGCTTGCAAGGGTGAATGTCAGCAGCTGTGCCAATAAGAAAAGGTTACCTAGGGGCCAGCCATGTTCAACATGGAGGCTTCATCTGCTCTTTGTCAACCACGTGTACAGTAAAGAAACAGGCAACATGGTGCCGACTAGGTAGAGAACCCATCTGTGTAATAAAAGATTAAGGTGGGGCGTCCAGCTTCTTCCTGCTCTATACAAGTGGCACATCTGGTCCAACCCATCTCTCGTGCCCTAAAATCAGACATCGCCTCCTCAGACTCATCTATAAAACCCCGTGCATTTCACCAGGGAACCAGAAGACCCACTCAGTAGCCCCTCTTTCTCTGCAGCAGGGAGCGCTTTTCTCTTTCTCTGCCTATTAACCCTCTGGATCTCAGCTCACTGCAAGCTCCGCCTCCCGGGTTGACGCCATTCTCCCGCCTCAGCCTCCCGAGTAGCTGGGACCACAGGCGCCCGCCACCTCGCCCGGCTAGTTTTTTGTATTTTTTTTTAGTAGAGACGGGGTTTCACCGTGTTAGCCAGGATGGTCTCGATCTCCTGACCTCGTGATCCGTCCGTTTCAGCCTCCCAAAGTAACCTTCTGCTCTTAACCTTACTCCACGTGCGTTGGTGTCCTTGATTTCCTCAGCATGAGGCAACGAACCTCAGGTATGACCCCTGACGAACGACGTGGCTTCAACAGCAACACGCAGAACAGCGTTTGACTAAAAACTGAGTACTATAACACAACCTAGTTGACACCTAAAATTAACCCTCATATTCCCTAACATCTAGGCTTATTAAATGGTGAATTCTAGCAGAAGTTATGAGGGAGGGAGAAGCAAGACATCAAAAAAATCAACCCTTTGGTTTCGTATTGGCTGTGTTACCATGGACTTCAGGGCTCGGGCCAAGGAGACCCTGTACATTGTGACTCTGTCTTTCCAGTTCCAGTAGTTACTCTCCTTTTATCTGACCTGTTTCCAGAAAGGAGTGGTGACAGACCTCCTCCTCCTCTTACCAGCTCCCTGGTACTGCACCATTCTTTATATTTTGTCTAAATTCTCCTCACATCTTTAAAAATACCCCCTTTATTAAAATCTCCTTAAAACATCCACTTTGACCATGGGTTATTTTTCCTGCCATAACTGGACAGTAAAAACAAACTATGGGTTTGGAAATTAGTAGATTACTCCTGTGGATACTCAAATCTCTAAAGCAAAGCCACTGGTATTTCTTCTACTCTTTGAGAATTTCCCTTTCACTCTTAGAAATTTCAACCATTCAATATAATTTCCGATTTTACTTTCGGACCCCCTTTGTTTGCAAGGATATCATTTCCCAATGCTCAATTTGCTAACATCATGAAACAGGCTTGATATTTGGAAGTGCATCAAGTACTGAAATTAAGGTGAATAATACTACAGAAAACAGAAAGTAATCTTCACTATCAAACTGCTTCAATCATACTTTGCTATGTTGGAAGCAAAAGACAGGCTTTCTTTCAGGTCAGCAGTTGGTGCCATTTCTGCATCTGTGCTGAGGAAATATAGCACTTTTATTTACTTTCTTTCACATCCATCACTTGATTCTTCTAAATGGCAAATATATTTCTTCTTGCATTGTTGACAGAATTGGTGAAGCCAGCACTGCATCGGAGGCTTTTTTAAAGACTGAGAGCAATGTACTGTCCTTGGGCTTACTGCTCATCTTGCCTCTCCCTGGCACGCTGACCATATGACACAGCCTGCTTCCTTGCCTCAGTGGCTTAGCAGTTACTAATATGATTTTTACAAAACATTGATCCAAAAACTATGAAAAATACTTTGCAGGCTTCCAGTATGGGTAAGGTTAAAGTTGGTAATGTGGCACACAAAATCTACAACACAAGAAGAGGCTTTGCAGTTGTTTTCTATTGCTCGTGTACTTATTTTTCCAAATGTAGTTTCTAGAACCAGTTAGCACAGAAAGTTACAAACATTATATAATTATTCATCTAAATGAACTGTAATAATAACTACAAAAAATTATGTCTACTGATTGTAACATAACTTAATAGTTATTCTGTTTGTATGTACTTAGATAGCTTCCAGAGGTTTATGGCTAAATGATCCCTAATAATCATTCTTATTTTCAAATTTAAATGTCAATTGCTGCATATATACATACAATAAGGCTTTATAACTATGTGTATTAGTTAGCTAAGAATGTCATAACAAAATGCCATAGACTATGTGGTTTAAACAATAGAAATGCATTTTCTCACAGCTTTAAAAAGGCTCTAAGTCTGATATCAAGGTGTTAGCAAATTTGGTTTTTCCTCAAGTCTATCTCCTTTTCTTTCAGATGGCTGCCTTCTTCCTGTGTCCTCACATGGTCTTTTCTCTGTACCTATGCATCCTGTGTCTCTATGTCTAAATTTTCTTTTTAAAATAATGACACCAGTCCTACTGAATGAAGGTCCACTCATATGACTTCATCTAAGCTTAATTACCACTCTAGAGGCCCTATTTCTAAATATGGTCATATTCTGTGGAACTGAGTATTAGGTCTTCAACATACGAATTTTGGGGGAACAAAATTCAGCACATAACTCTATATATCAGAAAAATAAAGTATATACCTATATCTGCTCATCTGTGTAAAAGGAGTAGAGAAAGAATAAATTTTTAAATTCATGAGATGTTTTCTTATAGGGATGTGTGATAATGGATGGGCAAGGATGAAGATAGACTAGAATAGAAGGAATAAGAAAAGAGTAAAATTTCCAAGTTTGCCATTTTTTACAGTACATATGTTTAGAAACAGATTAATATTTCAGATACACGATAGATATATGTATATTTTATAATAGATACATATACAAAAACATGATAAAATCATCAGTGATAGAGGAAAATGTAGAATAAAATACAAATAGAAATAAGTATATTTCAAATAACTGACAGCTTTATACATGTTATGTTCATATGCATTTATTCATCTGTATACTTATCAAAACTATTAGGACTTTCTAAAATGTGGAATATGAGATAATTTATATCTGTCAAATAATTTAATACTTTTGTTATTTATATTCTCAATAATTATATTTTATCAATTCTTATTGCTTCTTATATTTGCACTTATAAAAGCAGCACTTCAAGTATAATATTTTTATGAAACTTAAACTCCTTTTTCCTTTATACTTTTCACTACTTTTATGCAAACAAAAGCCTCCCTCTTTTGTTTTTTTTTTTTTGAGACAGAGTTTCTCTTGTTTCCCAGGCTGCAGTGCAATAGTGTGATCTCGGCTCACCACAACCTACACCTCCTGGGTACAAGTGATTCTCCTGCCTCAGCGTCCCGAGTAGCTGGGATTACCGGCATGCGCCACCAAACCTGGTCAATTTTTTACTTTTAGTAGAGACAGGGTTTCTCTATGTTGGTCAGGCTAGTCTAAAACTCCTGACCTCAGGTGATCCACCCGTCTCAGCCTCCCAAAGCGCCTGGATTACATGCACCATTAGACATATGTGGGTATTTTCTTGGTCTTACATATACACAGGTGCCAACAAGCACTTTGCAAGACACGTAAGGAAAATCCACTTATTTGAACAACATACCAGAGTAAACATCATTTGTTTATATATCAATGATTGGTAACTTTCTGTTCCTTCTATTAGAAACAATTGAATAATTTTCATTGCCTTGGCATTCAAAATGTATTTTTATCCTATAGGACCAGAAGACCAGAGACTGTATACTTCTTCTCTAACCCCATCTGTTTGAATCTAGAGTTAAACATCCAAAAATTGTCCATAGACACGTATATGTTACTCTGGACAGTTAATGGAATAAATAATCCTTTCATCCAGCTGTTAAAGTCCATAATTTATTATTAATATTCTAATTTACTTATGAAACTAATCAGATTCATTTCATGTTATCTGTCACAACTGCAAACATATACCCAATGCAGTCTGTAGACATCTAATAAAGTAAAAGTATTTAGATATTGGAAACATAATATCATTAGCGATGAGTATGTGAGCATTTAAAACTTAAATATTTTAAACTAGCTGGTTATTTTGCGTGTTAGTTGATGCAGTTTCTTCATAGTGTCAATGGTCTTTACATTTTGGTACATTTTTGCAGTGACTGGTACCAGTCGTCCCTTTCCATGTTTAGTGCTTCCTTCAAGAGCTCTTGTAAGGCAGGCCTGGTGGTGACAAAATCTCTCAGCATTTGCCTGTCTGTAAAGTATTTTATTTCTCCTTTGCTTATGAAGCTTACTTTGGCTGGATATGAAATTCTGAGTTGAAATTTTTCTCTTTAAGAATGTTGAGGCCGGGCACGTTGGCTCACGCCTGTAATCCCAGGACTTTGGGAGGCCGAGACGGGTGGATCACGAGGTCAGGAGATCGAGACCATCCTGGCTAACATGGTGAAACACTGTCTCTACTAAAAATACAAAAAATTAGCCAGGCGTGGTGGCAGGTGCCTGTAGTCCCAGCCAGTCGGGAGGCTGAGGCAGAAGAATGGTGTAAACCCAGGAGGTGGAGCTTGTAGTGAGCCGAGATCGCGCCACTGCACTCCAGCCTGGGCGACAGAGCGAGACTCCATCTCAACAACAACAACAAAAAAACAGAATGTTGAACATTGGCCCCCACTGTCTTCTTCTGGTTTGTAGGGTTTCTGCTGAGACATCTGCTGTTAGTCTGATGGGTTTCCTTTTGTGGGTAATCTGACCTTTCTCTCTGGCTGCCCTTAACATTTTTTCCTTCATTTCAACCTCAGTGAATTTGACAATTATGTGTCTTGGGGTTGCTCTTCTTGAGGAGTATCTTTGTGGTATTCTTTGTATTTCCTGAGTTTAAATGTTGGCTTGCCTTGACAGATTGGGAAGTTCTCCTGGATAATATCCTGAAGAGTGTTTTCCAACTTGGTTCCATTCTCCCTGTCACTTTCAAGTACACCAACCAAATGTAGATTTGGTCTTTTCACATAGTCTCTTCTTTCTTGGAGACTTTCTTCACTTCTTTTCACTCTTTTTTCTCTAATCTTGTCTTCTTACTTTATTTCCTCAAGTTGATCTTTAATCTCTAATATCCTTTCTTCCACTTGATCGATTTGGCTATTGATACTTATGTATGCTTCAGGAAGTTCTCGTGCTGTGATTTCAGCTCCATCAGGTCACTTTTGTTCTTCTCTAAACTGGTTATTCTAGTTAGCAATTCATCTAACCTTTTTTCAAGGTTCTTAGCTTCCTCTCAGTGGGTTAGAACATACTCCTTTAGCTTGGAAAAGTTTGTTATTACCCACCCTCTGAAGCCTACTTCTGTCAATTCATCAAACTCATTCTCTGTCCAGTTTTGTTCCCTTGCTGGTGAGGAGTTGTGATCCTTTGGAGGAGAAGAGGTGTTATGGTTTTTTGAATTTTCAGCCTTTTTCCACTGGTTTCTCCCCATCTTCGTGGATTTATCTACCTTTGGTTTTTGAAATCGGTGACCTTTGGATGAGGTCTCTGAGTAGACATCCTTTTTGTTGATGTTGATACTATTCCTTTCTGTTTGTTAGTTTTCCTTCTAACAGTCAGGCGCCTCTGCTGCAGGTCTGCTGGAGTTTGCTGGAGGTCCACACCAGACCCTGTTTGCCTGGGTATCATCGGCGGAGCCTGCAGAAGAGCAAAGATGACTCCCTGTTCCTCCCTCTGGAAGCTTCATCCCATAGGGGCACCTGCCAGATGCCAGCCAGAGCACTCATGTATGAGGTGTCTGTCGGCACCTACTGGAAAGGTGTCTCCCAGTCAGCATACACGGGGTCAGGGACCTACTTGAGGAGGCAGTCTGTCCCTTATCAAAGACACACATAGGCTCAAGATAAAGGGATTGGAGGAATATTTACCAAGCAAATGGAAAGAAAAAACAAAAAAAACAAAAAAACAGGGGTTGCAATCCTAGTCTCTGATAAAACAGACTTGAAACCAACAAAGATCAAACAAAACAAAGAAGGGCATTACATAATGGTAAACAGATTAATGCAATAAGAAAAGATAACTATTCCAAATATATAATGCACGCAATACAGAAGCACCCAGATTCATAAAACAAGTCCTTAGAGACTTACAAAGAGACTTAGACTCCCACACAATAATAGTGGGAGATTTTAACACAGCTCTGTCATTATTAGACAGATCAATGAGACAGAAAATTAACAAGGATATCCACTACTTGAACTCAGTTCTGGATGAAGTGGATCTAATAGACATCCATAGAACTCTCCACCCCAAATCAACAGAATATACATTCTTCTCAGCACCACATCACATTTATTCTAAAATTGACCACATAATTGGAAGCAAAACACTCCTCAGCAAATGGAAAAGAACAGAAATCACAACAAACTGTCTCTCAGACCACAGTGGAATTAATTTAGAACTCAGGATTAAGAAACTCACTCAAAACTGCACCACTACATGGAAACTGAACAACATGCTCCTGACTGACTACTGGGTACATAACGAAATGAAGGCAGAAATAAAGATGTTCTTTGAAACCAGTGAGAACAAAGACAAAATGTACCAGAATCTCTGGGACACATTTGAAGCAGTGTGTAGAGGGAAATTTATAGCACTAAATGCCCAGGAGAGAAAGGAGGAAACATCTATAATCGACACCCTAAAGTCACAATTAAAAGAACTAGAGGAGCAAGAGCAAACAAATTCAAAAGCTAGCAGAAGGCAAGAAATAACAAAGATCACAACAGAACTGAAGGAGACAGAGACATGAAAAACCCTTCAAAAAATACCAATGAATCCAGGAGCTAGTTTTTTGAAAAGATCAACAAAATAGATAAACTGCTAGCAAGACCAATAAAGAAGAATTAGAGAGAATAAAAAAGAAAAGAGAGAAGAATCAAATGCTGCAATAAAAAATGATAAAGGGGATATCACCACCGATCCCACAGAAATAGAAACTACCAATAGAGAATACTATAAAAACCCCTGCGTAAATAAACTAGAAAATCTAGAAGAAATTGATAGGTTCCTGGACGCATACACCCTCCAAAGACTAAACCAGGAAGAAGTTGAATCTCTGAATAGAGCAATAACAAGTTCTCAAAATTGAGGCAGCAATTAATAGCCTACCAACCAAAAAAATCCACAGCTGAATTCTACCAGAGGTACAAACAGGAGCTGGTACCATCCCTTTTGAAACTATTCTAAGCAATAGAAAAAGAGGGAATCCTCCCTCATTTTATGAGGCCAGCATCATCCTGATACCAAACCTGACAGAGACACAACAAAAAAAAGAAAATTTCAGGTTAATATCCCTGATGAACATCGATGCGAAAATCCTCAATAAAATACTGGCAAGTCGAATTCAGCAGCACATCAAAAAGCTTATCCAGCATGATCAAGTCAGCTTCATCTCTGGGATGAAAGGCTGGTTCAACATAGGCAAAAAAGTAAATGAAATCCATCACATAAACAGAACCAATGACAAAAAACCAAATGATTATCTCAATAGATGCAGAAAAGGCCTTCGACAAAATTCAACAGCCTTTCATGCTAAAAACACTCAATAAACTAGGTATTGATGAAACGTATCTCAAAATAATAAGAGCTATTTATGACAAACCCACAGCCAACATCATACTAACTAGGCAAAAACTAGAGGTGTTCCCTTTGAAAACCGGTACAAGACAAGGATGCCCTCTCTCACTACTCCTGTTCAACATAGTATTGGAAATTCTGGCCAGGGCAATCAGGCAAGAGAAAGAAATAAAGGCTATTCAATTAGGAAAGAGGAAATCAAATTGTGCCTGTTTGCAGATGACATGATTGTATATTTAGAAAATCCCATCACCTCAGCCTAAAATCTCTTTAAGCTGATAAGCAACTTTAGCAAAGTCTCAGGATACAAAATCAGTGTGAAAAAATCACAAGCATTCCTATACACCAATAACAGACAAACAGACAAATCATGAGTGAACTCCCATTCACAACTGCTACAAAGAGAATAAAATACCTAGGAATACATCTTACAAGGGATGTGAAATACTTCTTCAAGGAGAACTACAAACCACTGCTTAAGGAAATAAGAGAGGACACAAACAAATGGAAAAACATTCCATGCTCATGGATAGGAAGAATCAATCTTGTGAAAATGGCCATACTGCCCAAAGGAATTTACAGATTCAATGCTATCTCTATCAAGCTACCATCAACTTTCGTCACAGAATTGGAAAAAAACTACTTTAAATTTCATATGGAACCAAAAAAGAGCCCACATAGCCATGACAATCCTAAGCAAAAAGAACAAAGCTGGAGGCAATCATGCTACCTGACTTCAAACTATACCAAAGTATACAGTAACATAAATAACATTTAATGGTACCAAAACAGATATATAGACCAATGGAACAGAACAGAGACCTCAGAAATAATGCCACACTTCTACAATCATCAGATCTTTTTGACAAACCTGACAAAAACAGGCAATGCGGAAAGGATTCCCTATTTAATAAATGGTGTTGGGAAAAATGGCTAACCAAATGCAAAATATTGAAACTGGATTCATTCCTAACACCTTATACAAAAATTAACTCAAAACACTTAAACGTAAGACCTAAAACCATAAAAATCCTAGAAGAAAACCTAGGCAATACCATTCAGGACATAGGCATGGGCAAAGACTTCATGACTAAAACACCAAAAGCCATGGCAACAAAAGCCAAAATAGATAAATGGGATCTAATTAAACTAAAGAGCTTCTGCACAGCAAAAGAAACTATCATCAGAGTGAACAGGCAACCTACAGAATGGGAGAAAATTTTTGCAATGTATCCACCTGTAAAGGGCTAATATCCAGAGTCTACAAAGAACTTAAACAAATTTACAAGAAAAAAACAAACAACCTCATCAAAAAGTGGGCGAAGGATATGAACAGACACTTCTCAAAAGAAGACATTTATACAGCCAGAAAACAGATGGAAAAAAGCTCATTACCACTGGTCATTAGAGAAATGCAAATCAAAACCACAATGAGATACCATCTCACACCAGTTAGAATGGTGATCATTAAAAAGTCAGGAAACAACAGATGCTGCAGAGAATATGGAGAAAAAGGAATGCTTTTACACTTTTGGTGGGAGTGTAAATTACTTCAACCATTGTGGAAAACAGCGTGGCATTTTCTCAAGGATCTAGACCTAGAAATACCATTTGACCCAGCAATCCCATTAATGGGTATATACCCAAAGGATTATAAATCATGCTGCTATAAAGACACATGCACAAATATGTTTATTGCAACACTGTTCACAATAGCAGACTTGGAACCAACCCAAATGCCCATCAATGATAGACTGGATAAAGAAAATGTGGTACATATACACCATTAAATACTATGCAGTCACGAAAAAGGATGAGTTCATGTCCTTTGCAGAGACATGGATGGAGCTGGAAACCATCATTCTCAGCAAACTAACACAAGAACAGAAATCCAAACACCACATGCTCTCCCTCATAAGTGGGAGTTGAACAATGAGAACACATGGACACAGGGAGGGGAACATCACACACTGGAGCCTGTCAGGGGTAGGGGGCTAGGGGAGAGATAGCATTAGGAGAAATACCTAGTATAGATGATGGGCTGATGGGTGCAGCAAACCACCATGGCACATGTATATGTGCATAACAAACCTGCACGTTCTGCACCTGTACTTTAGAACGTAAAGCATAAAGGAAAAAAAAATATTTTAAACTAGATATCCTAGTTTCAGGACAAGTATCACCATTAAGTTGTAACTATAATTTGAGTAAGCCAGACTTGTACTTCTGTTTTGACATTGACTATACTCTGACCCTCTCAACAGTTTTCTTATGTTGAACAACACTCTACTCTTGTATGAAATAGATATGGGGCTATTGATGTAATAGTGTAGTATCTTGGAGTTTCAGATTTTTCATCTCTAAAGAAGGAATAGATAAAACAACTGCACAGTGAAGAACGACTGTGAGGACTTAATTTTTTTTTTTTTTTTACTTGCCTCAATTTGGAGTCTCCACTAATTTAGAGATAAACCTGAAGAGAAGCACTGAAGAATACAGTAGAAAGAGACTACATGCATTTCTAAGATAGGAAGAGTGTAGATGATAAATCATTTACAGAACTGCTGAATATCCTGGAGTTTTTCATATTAACACCAGCATCGTTTCTTTCTTTAGAAATTTGGAGAAGACAATATACTATATGTGTACTAATGTGTATTATAATACATAGTTTTGATAATCCATTTTGGTGTTTCTTATTTAGTAAGGAAAGTTATCTTTCAGCTTTTCTAGTTGATAACTTTCTTCTTTTAAAAAAAAAATGCATCCTCCCTTAGCTATATAGAACACTGTGTCTTCTATTAATCACCCTTTAGATACTTGGCAATGTCCAATATCCATGGACTGTTTTATATATTGCCAGTTAAGATGTCAGCCAGAATTGTAGGTTGCATAGACTATAAACCTAAACAATTATATTTTTAAAAATAAACTATTATAGCTATTAATCTAGCTGGGAAGTGACAGGAGCAATTTTGTATTTTAGAAAGTCAACTGCAGTTCAGAGAAGAGAAAGGATTTAAAAGGGGTCATACTAGAAAAAAGTTTTACGTGGCAGTTGTAGTAATTGAAATGAGATATGATAATATGAACGAAGGGAAAGGCAATAGAAATAAAAATTACAATATAAACTCAAGTGATATTAAAGGGAAAGATCTGACAGAATATAGTGACTTATTGGTTAGGAGTGTGTGAGCAAAAAATAGGACTGAAAGTAATGTTATTGATTGGGAAGGTCATGGTAGCATTAACAGAGAATACAGGAGGAGGATAAGACTTTGTAAAGAGTATGCTTGTTTTTGTTTGGACACAGTGATTTTTGAAGCATATGTTCTTGGAAACTTTGATATTTTTTCCCAAGAATGTTCTGCCATATCCCCAGTTTAGCATCATTACGTACACAGACCTTTAAATGTTGTGGCTGATTTTTACTTAAGAAAAAGAATGCATGTATATTTGAACATTGGTGAATTATTCATATATATGTAAAGAATTTTTATATATAACAAATACATATTTATATAATACATATATAATAGATAAAAATTCTTATACATTTCTAAATATATATCAAAGTATATAAATATATATCAAATGCATATATTTGATTCATATAAATTCTTCACATATATACTAACTTCTCAGTCTTTACTCTGTGTTCTGTTTCTGGTATCAGAAACTCATATACCTCTATATGTTTTTTAACTTTTAAAAATTGTTAGGGAAACTCAATTTATTTCATATTCATCTATAGCTTACAAATTTTTCAATATATATTATATATATATAATAAAATGTAACTACTGTAAGAAGATGCTGTCTCTTCCTAAGCCTTTTCTCTACTCATCCAGACCTTTCCTCTCATGCCATCCTTGTCAAAGGAACCATATATCCATATATATGGATATATGTATATCCATGCAAGTAGTTCTTCAACTGACAGTGTTGTTTTCCTGCTGAACACACATATCATCAATAATAATGTTGGTATCTCTTTTCCAATATTTATTTTCCTTATTTTTCATTTGTTTTCATCAATAATTTATAAAACAATAGATGACACAGTGTAGTGATGGTCACAATAAAATCACACATAAATATCATGCTAACATCGTTTGTGTTTTATTCTGCTACTCGTAATAGAAACTGAACCAAAGAGATCCTGGAGGTAGGAGTACAAGCTCTGCAGCTGCTCAGTGGTCAGCAGAAGCTGAAGTTCCTTCTACCTTACTGCTCTGCCATTCTTTTCTGAGGCTTTTGTCTTCATAGTTGCAAGATGATTCCTGCACTTACGGCAATCACATCTTAAACCCCAGAAGGAAAAAGGTGACCGGAAAAGAGAAAAAGTTAATGAGTTTCTTTTGATGTTTTGTTTTATTCACTGAGTAAAAAATACCCTAATCAACATCTCATACTTCTTTCTCTGGATCAGACAAGGACTATTAATAAAGTGAAATTGGCCACATGTAGAAAACTAGAAGCGATTGCTATCAACACTGTGTAAGGTGTTCATTATAAGATTGCATCTTTTAAAATTATGACTTATACTTCTATTTTCATATTCTTAAAACTATTATTAAAGTTATGAATGGACAGTGAATATTTTAAATGTTATTTTCTTGTCTAGTAAGATAATCTGTTTATATATTTTTATAAAATCACCTAGAAAATAAAATAATTTTTTCATAATCCCCACAACATTTTTATAATTTGCAATTTGTAATCACTTGCTTGGTCCTGAGTTTAGTTTTGTAATTTCTTTAGTTTTGTTGTTTTAAGTGTCAGTTTAGACGAGCTTTATTAAATGAATTGGACTGCATCTTTTTTCTATAAACTAAGAAATTTTTAATATCCTGTAATTCTTTGCTTATAGATTTTTATTACAAAAAATTCAGTTTCAGAATATTTTATTGCAATTCTATGAAACAGTTTACAACCTGACCAGATCATTGGTCTAAAAAGAAATTCCACCTTAACAAATAATGGCAATTTATAATACTCATATACAATTGAAATATACTCATAATATTGAAGTTTGTGAATATTTAGAAATTATATTACATTGAGTTTATGTAATCATTTTTGTTCAATCATCTCTGTCACTGAGACTATAGGTGCTTGTCTTTTTCTAACAGTTTAATTTTTAAATCTCAAACTTTTACTATTTTTAGTTTTGACTTTTATTTTTTAGTTCAGTCAAAAAGCCACCTTTCTAGGATTTATTAGTTATATTAACTGTTTCATAATTTATTTTAGCTTTGGTGTATATCAATTTCTTCCAGATTCCTTTCTTTGTCTTGTTTATTTCCAAATTGGTCTTGCATTTAAAATTTATTATCTAGTACTTAATAAAAATGTAAAGACACAATTATGTAGTTAAACTTGTCAGCATCAATGTTCCAATTATGTTACTTTTCAAAATAATTATTTTGCTAGTTTTAAACTTTTTCTTTAAATCAAAGCTTTTTAAAATTTGCTTGTTTTTTGTTTGTTTGTTTGTTTTGTCTTGTTGAGACAGGGTCTGCACTCCTGTTGCCCAGGCTGGAGTGCAGTGGGATGAACATAACTCATTGCAGCCTCAATGCTCTGGGTTTAGGTGATTCTCCCACCTCAGCCTTCCAGTTGGAACTACAAGCATGCACCACCAGTCAGAACTAATTTTTTGTTTCTTTTTTTTTTTTTTTTTTTTTTTTTGAGATGGAGTCTTGCTCAGTTGCTCAGGCTGGAGTGCAGTGGTGCCATCTCAGCTCACTGCAAGCTCTGCCTCCCGGGTTCACGCCATTCTCCTGCCTTAGCCTCGCCAGTAGCTGGGACCACAGGTGCCTTCCACCACGCCCGGCTTTTTTTTTTTTTTTTTTTTTGTATTTTTAGTAGAGACGGGGTTTTCACCATGTTAGCCAGCATGGTCTCGATCTCCTGACCTCATGTTCTGCCCGCCTTGGACTCCCAAAGTGCTGGGATTACAGGCGTGAGCCACCGTGCCTTACCAGTTGCTTCTTTTTTTTTTCTTTCTTCATTCTTCCTTCTTCCCTGCCTTCCTAATTTAGCATTTTAAATTTCAAATTTAAATGAATTAAGTTAGAAACTCTTACTTATATTTTTAATGGAGTCTGGTATACAAACATTGGCAGTCTGTTGTCATGTATCATATTTTAATTTACTCCCAAATGTCCTCTTATAATCTGAGTATAGATGAAAAAGTGTATGAACTTCTAACACTTTCACATGAATTGCAAGGAGCCCTGAATAGCGAAATGAGTCTTGAAAAAGAAGAACAAAGTTGGATGACTTACACTTCTTGATTTTAAAACTTACTAAAGAGATATACTAACCAAAATAGTACACTTCTGACATATGAACAGACAGACAAATGAAATAGAATTGAAAAACAAAAAACAAAACAAACAAAAAAACACATACACATCTAATCTACCAGCAATAGATTTTTGACAAGGGGGCCAAGGTCATTAAACAAACAAACAAATACAGCCTCTTGGACAAGTGGTGCTGTGACAAGTGTATAACTGCATGAAAAATTATGTTGTTAGACTGCTGTCTCACACCACATAAAAATTAACTCAAAATGGATCAATGCCCTACTCATAGAAACTAAAACCATACAACACTTAGAAGGCAGCATAAGGATAAATACAACCTTGGGTTTGGCAATGGATTATTAGATATAAAACCATAAGTATCAGCAACAATATAAAAAACTCAACAAATTGGACTTAATAAAAATAGAAAATACTTTATGCATCAAAGAACATTATCAATAAAGTAAAAAGACAATGTACGGAATGGTAGATAATATTTGCAAATATTAACATCATTAGTCATTAGGGAAATGTAAATGCAAATCACACGGCAAATGTAAATGCTAATTCACACCCACTAGAATGGCCATGATCAAGAAGACATATAATAACAAGCATTGTTGAGGATATGGAAAAATTGGAATTCTTTCACTTTGCTTCAGGAATGTAAAATGGTACAGCTTCTGTGGAAAGCAGTTTTGTGAGTCCTCGGGTTAAACAGAATTACCACATAACCTGGCAATTTCACTCCTAGGTGTACACCCAAAAGAATTGAACATCGTTACTCCAACAAATACATGTACATGCATGTTCATAGCAGCACTATTTACACTAGCCAAAAAGTGAGACAACCCAAGTATTCATCAATGGATGATATAACATTTCAGCCATAAATAGGAATGAAGTGAATATTACAATGTGGATAAGCCCTGAAAATACTATGATAAGGGAAAGAAGATAGATATGAAAGGACACACATATATGATATGATTCAATTTATATGAAATATCGCGAAGAGGTAAATCAGTTGAGACAGAATGCAGATTGGTAGTTTCCAGTTGTGTGGGATTGGAGATGGGGAGAAGGAAGAATTGGAAGTAACTGCTTAACGTGTATGGTGATTCATTTGGGGGTGAGGAGAATATTTTGGAAATAAATAGAAATAGTGTTTTTACAACATTGTGAATGTAATACATGCCACTGAATTTTCACTTTATTATGTTATGTGAATTTCACCTCAATTACAAAAACAAAAAATTAAAAACATTTAAGTCAGGCATTGGTCTTTCTCCTCTCTCTGTCATTCTTTTTATCCTATTTCTTGTAAGCAGCCAATACTTTTTTTTTGCAAATCTAAGCAAGTCTGTTCATATATATTTCTTTCCTGTTATTTCCTACGGAAAGCCAGTAAATTAGAACTTTTTAGTGCCATTTTTTTTCACCTAATGCATTAAGCAGAACTACAGGGTTAATTGTGAGAAGTGTAATTTATGAAACAAATGGTAAGTACATATGTAGTTTTGATAGATATTGCCAAATTGTTCACCATCAGGGTTGTATCATTTTGCAGTTCTAAAAGCAGTGATACATCATTTTCCCATAGCTTGGCCAACAGTATATGTTATCATGTCTTTGAGTTTGTCAATCCAATAGGTGAGACATTGTGACTAAGTGTAGCTATAATTTGTATTTCACTTATAAGCGATTTTTAGTGTCATTTCATATATGTAAGACCTTTTTACTATATTTTTGAACATCTTAAAAATTAATTTCAGGCCTTGTTAATTAACACAAGTTTTTAGTCTTCCCTCAAGGTCTTTAGAAATTCTGTTTTATGCAATAAGATTAATGGCCCTTTTATTTTGCAGCACATGTTGCAAATATTTGTACCCAGTTAGTTATTTCTTTTTTCTTATTACTAACTCTTTTACTCTCCAAAATGAAATGATTTATAATTTTTATATATTCAATTATTAATCATTATTATTGAATCTGAATTTAGAAATGTAATTGAAAATGTTTTTCTCCATTTAGAATTTAAAGGAATGGGCCAGGCGCGGTGGCTTACGCCTGTAATCCCAACACTTTGGGAGGCCGAGGCAGGCGGGTCACAAGGTCAGGAGCTCGAGACCATCCTGGCTAACATGGTGAAACTCTCTCTCTATTAAAAATACAAAAAATTAGCCAAGCATAGTGGCGGGCACCTGTAGTCCCAGCTACTCGGAAAGCTGAGGCAGGAGAATGGCGTGAATCCGGGAGGCGAAGCTTGCAGTGAGCCGAGATCGCACCACTGCACTCCAGCCTGGGTGACAGAGCAAGATTTCGTCTCAAAAAAAAAAAAAAAAAAAAAAGGAATGCTGTTATGTTTTCTTCTGCTACATTTATAATGTTCACTTTTACATAATATCTTATCCATTAAAGTTTACTGGTATATATTAAAAATGGATGCTATTTTATTCCTTACAAAGTGGCTATCCAGTTGTCCTAACATCATTTACTAACAACATTATTTTGGGCCCAGCAATTTAGGATATTACCTTTATTATATACTAAAGTTCTACAGTTCTTTATTTCATTACATTACTGTTTTATATTGATACAAATATTTGCACATATATACGGCATGCATTTGATGTTTTGTTAAAGTGAGGAAGTCAAGGTATTAGGGGTGGCCATCAGCTCAAGTTATCATTTCTAAGTGTTGCAAACATTTCAAATCCTCTCTTCTATCTATTTTGAAATATACAATACATTATTTTTAACTATAGTCACACTGTTCTGCTATCAAACATTATCATTGAAAGTATTCTTTTTATCTAATTGTAGGTTTCTTTCTACCTGTTAGCCAACCTGTCTATCCCTCCACCTCCCCACATGCCTTATCTAGCTTCTGGTATCTGTCATTCTACCCTCCATGAGATCAATTTTTTTAACTCCCACATATAAACGAGAACATTCTATATTTATCTGTCTGTACCTGTCTTATCTCACCTAACATAATGACCTTCAGTTCCACCTACATTGCTGCAAATGACATGACTTTATTTATTTCTATGGCTAAATAATATTTCATTGTTTATATATGCCACATTTGCTTTATTCAATCATCTCTTGCTGGACACTTAGGTTTGCTATTGTTAACAGTGTTGCAATAAACATCAGAATGCAGATATCCCTTTGATATATTGATTTCTTTTTCTCTGGATAAATCCTGAGTAGTGTGATTGCTGGATAATATGGTAATTCTACTTTTTCATTTTTCAAGAAATCTCCATACCATTATTTCATAGTTGCTGTAATAATTTACATGGCCGCCAGTGCTGTATACATGTTCCCTTTTCTCTGCAGCCTTGCCAAAGTTTTTGTTGTTTTTTTTTTGTTTTGTTTTGTTTTTTTTGTTGTTGTTGTTTTTTTTTTTTTGAGACAGGCTCTTACTCTGTCACCCAGGCTGAAGTGCAGTGGCAGTGGTCATGGCTCATTGCAGCCTCAGCCTCGCAGGCTCAAGCAATCCTCCTACCTGAGCCGCCTAGGTAGGACTGCAGGCATGCACCACCATGCCTAGCTAATTTTGTTGGTTGCTTTTTGTAGAGATGACATCTCACTATGTTGCCCACGCTGGTCTGGAACTCCTGGCCTCAAGCAGTCTTCCTACCTTAACCTCCCAATGTGTTAGGATTACAGGCATGAGCCACTGTACCCCACTATTTTTTATCTTTTAATAGCAGCCATTCTATTTGTGTAAGATGCTGTCTTATTATGATTTTGATTTGCATTTCCCTGATGATTAGTGAGTGTTTTTCATGTATTTGTTGGCGCTTTGTACATCTTCTTTTGAGAAATATTTATTCATGTCTTTACCTCACTTTTTAATGGGATTATGAGTCTTTTGGTTTTGTTGTTGAGTTGTTTGATTGCCTTGTGTTTTCAGGATATTAGTCCCCAGTCAGATGCAAACATTTTCTCCTATTTAACATGTTGTCTCTTCACTTTGTTGCATGTTTCCTTTGCTGTGCATAAACTTTTTAGTTTAATATAATTTCACCTATTTTTATTTTTGTTGCCTGGCTTTTGCAGTAATAGCTATAAAATCTTTGTCTAGACCAATGTCCTAAGTGTTTCCTCATGTTTTCTTCTAGTAGTTTTTTAGTTTTATTTCTCACATCTGGCTTTAATTCATCTTAACTTTATTCTTGCATATGGTGAGAGGCAGGGGTCCAGTTTCATTCACCTGCATATAAAATTCAGTTTTTTTCCAGCACCATTTATTGAAGAGGGTGTCTTTTCCTCAGTGTGTATTCTTGATGTCTTTGTCGAAAATCAGTTGGCTGTAAAAACGTAGACTTATTTCTGGATATTCTATTCTGTCCCATTGATCTATGTGTCTCTTTTTATGTCAATACCATGAAGTTTTGTTTACTATAGCTTTGTAGTATATTCTGAAGTCAGGTAGTATGATGCCTCCAGCTTTGTTCTTTTTGCTCAAGATTGCTTTGGCTAATTGGGGTCTTTTGTGCTTCCATACAAATTTTAAAATGATTTTTGCTATTTATATAAAGAATGTCATTGGTATTCTGATAGAATTGCACACCCATGGTAAATAAGCTCTTCTTTTTCATTATAATTTTAAACTTTCTATTTTTTTGTACACAATAGTTCTTTAGTTTTGTCTGTTGATTTTGCATCGTGTGTGTGTGTTTGTGTGTGTGTGTGTGTATAATTTTTTGCTTTGAGTTAATCTACATGAGCAACACAAAGGAATTGGTGATGGAAATCATATCATCCATATAGATAATAGTATTTGTGATTTTGCAAACTTTATGCCTGCATATATTGCCCTTTTCCTAATTTTATAGACTAATATTTCCAACAAGCTGTTAAATAAAAATGAAAACTGTGGGCTTTCTTGACTTATTACTAACTTTGGTGATGATGACTCTAGTGTTTCCCCATTAAATAAGATGCTAACTTTAGGACACATATGTATTTGAAGTTATTATGACATAGAAGTCACTTTTTATACATTTTCATACCCCTGGCATCTTTCAGCAGGAAATGTTTTTGTCTCAATAATCATCTTTATTTTGTCCATCCATTTATATTTTTAACTCCTGGAGATAAAAAAAAAAAAAAACATAATTATTTTTGCAGTTTATCTCTACCAATGGACCATTATTTTCATGTTACAAGCTCTTAAATGATTTAGATTTATTACTGACAAATTTTATGATTCAAAACAAAGAAAAACAGGTGAAATAACACATAAAAAGTATAAAGTTTACTATAGGAATTAGAATGAAATCCTTCCTCATTAGTGAAAGAAAAATGTAATTCATTTAAAAATATTTTTTATGGATTATGAATTCACAAATGTAACTTCTCCCTCCTATTAATTCTTCCATCTAGCCTCACCATACTCTGGGAAAATGCATACATAGAGAGAAGCACAACAAATAATGCATTGAGAGTAATTTTAAAAAATAGAAAAGAAAATTGTTTATGTGTTTAGAGGTTAGACAGTTGAAAGGTCAGTTGTGTATTAGAAAATTCATTTCAACACTAGAAAGGTTAGTAACCTGGAAAAATTTCCTGTTGAAATAAATAGCCACATTCGTCCAAACAGCAGCCTGTCAAAAGTGAATGGTAATTTACATTCGCACATCACAGAAGCCTTGGGAGGAGGGGATGCTCCTTGACACTTGCAACTAAAAAAATGAACCAAAGAAATCCAAACTGGTTTTAAGCCTCCTTTCTTTTAAAGACACATGAAGGATTTATATATATATATTTATTATTCTGAAACAAATTTTTTAACATCCTGGGAAAACAAATATCCAATTAATAAATTGGCCAGCAATTTAATGACAGTAAAAATCTATAGATGTACCACCTGTAGAATCATTATTCAGTTTATATTTAAAACTGCTAGTAAAGCCAAATGGTCTTTTCTGCTTTCCTCTATATTAATCTAAATGAATATTAAAAGAATACACTTTTTATATAATTATAATCATAAAACCACTTACTGAGTTCATCAAATCATTTTGTATAAATATATATCACAATCAAAATATGTCTTTAAACTTAATCTTGTTTATATTGTACACTAAATAACAGTCTTTTTAATATTCAAATTTATTAATAATAAAATATAATTACATTTAAATTCAATATTCTTAACATGCTCGTCACTATTATTTTTCTGCTGTGACAAATAAAATTGAAATAAATAGGAAAATAAATCCAACTTTCATATTATTGAATATCTTGACATTAGAAGAATTCCTAAATATAATGAAAAGTATACATTTTAAAATATCAAATATCTTTATAGGTAAAAATATATATAAAGTCATTTTTCCTTAAATAAGTTTTCACTTGAAGCTACTATTTGCTTTAAAGAAAATTAAAACAAACATATGCCATTTTTATTAAGTAATCTTAATTTGTTTCTTAATCATGTCACCCTTTTTCCTATGTTTTCTATATTTGTAAAAAAAATACATGTTAAATATTGGCTTTTTAGCTTTTGCAATTCAGAGGCTTTTCTAAATTATTCATAAAAGAGTAGTATATTTCTCATACCACAGTTTAAGTAGTGAAAAAAAAATCTCACTAAAACCAATACTCTAGTGGATTTACAGAAATAATGTGAGTGAGAGAAAAGGAAATAATTGATTCAGACTGGTATATTTTATACCAAGGTATACTTGCTGTTCAGGTTCCTTTTGTTTTCATAATCAATATAATATTAAATATAATGCAATTACCTAAAATCACCAGTGTTTCTTTTTCTCAACGTCTGACACCTGTCTTGAAACATGTATGCCCATGACTGATGGACTAGACACTTTACTCGGGAGATTCATGAATTTGGATGGTGATTGTGTCTTAACATCATCAAGAGTGAATACAAGCAGATGGAAGCCATGTGTTCTACAGCTTTCATGTCGTATATCAGTATGAATATATTTTCCCAAATAATCCTTTGAGCTCAAGATCATTTTGGTCTGATCATGAATTATTCCTTTTGCCTCCACTGGTATTACTTCTATAAATCCACTAGAGTATTTATTTTAGTGAGATATGTTTGTTGCTACTTAAACTGAAGAAAATTGCCTGAAAAATCCTAGCATTACACAAGAGGTATAAGTCCTGCTTTTAGTGGTACTACAGAATGTGTTACTTGCCCTTGATAAGTAAATGATATTTAAATAGCTCAAACTAAGCGATTATGAAATTGGCAAGTGCTGATTATTGAAAGTGATTGAAATTTGTTAATTAGATCTCATGTATTTTGCATTTCATAGTAAAAACTGATGTCTTTTTCCCAGAGGATTTTAAATTGTCCCACTAACTGCATATTTTAAGTTGTATAGAATTTTATTATAATACATTTTTATTCATTTCTGATTTAAATTGTAGCCTGGGATAATTAACAAACTGCCCATTTTAAGGGATTTTGAAAGAGCTTGTTAAATCACACTGTACATTGATCATTTAAATTGCTAAAGAAAGTAAAACTAAGAGTGTACATTTTTAATTGTATTGTGAATAATTCATTTACCATCCATGAATATAAAGGACAATGTCACAAATAACACAACTGGAGTTATGATAAAACTTACCTGAGCGTTGCTGTCCTTGTTCTTCTTACTTGGAATAATGGCTGTTGTCAGCTCTAATATCATAAACATTCTCTATTCTCCACAATTACGTATATGAACCGAGGGTCAACATTCATACTTCTTTGGACACAATTTTCAACAGGCAGAAGAGGGATAACTGGCCTGACAGAATCTAGTAAATAATAATAGAGGTAAAACAGAAAGAACCTTTTCTGCATTTGCAGAGTGAGGTTAAGGATCACTACAAGCACTAAATTTATGTTCAAAATCACAGCTTTAAGTAAAAGCTCAGAGAATGAGTAATGGCAAATGCAAGTGAAAAATATCCAATAGGTACAATCATGCAAAGATACACTTAATTATCAAGATGGTAGCATCAAAATTTGCATTCCTTTTTCTTAAATAATTCAAACATGATGACAAACATATGATGAAACTTTTCTAAAAAGGCAAAGAAAATTACCCATAAGTCTACCCTCCAAACAACTGTTATTTCATATTTTCCTATCATATATTTCCTTTTCAATTTTTCACATCAAATGTAAACATTATTTTGCTATATATTCTAAGCTTTTATTTAACAAGGCTTAAATATAAAGACTGTGATCTTCATCATAACCAATTCTATGCTTTTGCAGTCTTTATATTTAATTTTCAAGGCCAGAAGATGTTTTCAATCAGGATGTCTCTGCACTTAATTAGACAGCACATATTGTTGTTTTTATTGCTATAGATTTACTTTTACACATTTGGTAATTTTTAAATAATATCTGCAAGTCCTTCTTTTAATATATAATAAATGCACATATCATTAGCAAAGCATATCCAAATATTATATGATTATTAAATGCTATTGCTCATAGTAGATGCAATCATGGTAACATTGAGGTTGCATTAGATTTTTAAAGTAAGTTAACCTCTGTTTCTAAATTGAGAGGTCCTTTTTAATGGGTCAGGGACTTTTGGCTTATTATACACAAAGGTGATGCTTTAAAAAAAGAAAATAAGTTTTATAACAGAAGAAAACCCAGATTCAAATATTTAGCTGTCTATTCACTAACTTGGTGACCTTAGAAAATAGTGGAGGTTGTTACCTTATTTGTACCTCTGGTTATGGGGATCAAGTAGAAAGGATTATGTGAAGGGCTTTGTAAATTAACGAAAACTAAATAAAAGTTAAATATTCATAATAGAAATGTAACCATTTTGTTTAAAATAAATACAGAAGCATTAACCATCATTATAATTATTCTTGCTCAGAGTCTACCTTCATTTTCACCATTTTTTTGTTACTCATATACGCTTTTGAAACTTGTGCCTTAACTTTAGGAGAAACTATCTTAGTGAAATCCCTCTAAAATCTTTACTACTTTGACTCCTTTATGGACTCTCATCCCCATTTAGGTCTATAATTTCTTAGTCTAACTCAATTCCTTACTCTTTTACAAACCAAGAGCTCTTCCTCTATATCTCTGGCATGCATTTTCAGTCATTAGTACAATAACTTATATTTTCAAGCACTTCTCTGAACACGTTTTATAGTGAAGCTTGTTTTCTGTTTGTTTTCATTTTTGTTTCTGTAGTCAATACGCCACAGAGCCTGGAGGTGGGTAAGTATTCTCCTTATTCTTTATCGACACTTTCATATTTACTCTCCATTTTTATATCCTAAACCTCCAGCTTATTTACAGCTCACGTCAACAAGCTTATTAAAGCTGCTGCTTCTCTTCATTTTAGCCTTCTACAGAATGTGGGGTTGTTCCAACCTCATTTCTTGAAGATTTTACCATTCAGCTCACTTTTTCTTCTCCACCACTATGGTGATCATTTATTTCCTTCAACTAATTTTAACTATTTTTCTCCGAATACTACGGCTTTGCCATTTTCCCCTCTTGGGAAACAATTGCACAACTTCTGTTTAATCTCACTCTGCCCATGGTTTTAGATGAGACAGTAAACAAAAATATTTCAGTTGTAATATTTTCCCTATTGATACAATTGATAAAAATTTCAATACAATTTCCCTATTGATACAATTGATACAATTTTCAATAGGTGCTGATAAAGGCATACCTGAGACTGGGCAATTGCCAAAAGAAAGAGGTTTAATGACTTACAGTTCCACATGGCTGGGAGGCCTCACAATCATGACAATAGGAAAGGAGGATCAAGTCACATATTACATGGATGGCAGCAAAGAGAGAGATTGGCCAGGGAAACTCCCCCTTATAATACAGCCAGGTCTCTTGAGACTTACTCGCCATCACAAGAACAGCACGGGAAAGATCTGACTTCATGATTCAATTACCTCCCACTGGGTCCCTCCCACAACAAGTGGGAATTCAAGATAAGATTTGGGTGGAGACACCAAAACCATATCAATACTTCTGAGGCAGAGATGCATTAGCTGATGAATAAGAACCTGTAAACCCCTATAATCAATATAAATTTGGTGGCTTGCCCAAGGTTGACATACACACAAAAAAACTAAAAATAAATTATATTCAACTATAATTCAGTTAAATATGAAAGCTTGTTTTCTTTATTTAATACTAAAAGGAAGTTACTGGAATTTCCTAATTTAATTAAAAATTTTTTATGTTATAAAATGATGAACTGAACTAATTTGTAAGATTGAGTTAAAATTGTTACTATTGTAATAGAAAATAATATGTTGCCAGAGTATTTCTCATGCCAGTGATAGATATATTTTAAACCAGATAGATATGGTTTAAATCATCTTTTAAATCAGGCTAATGCTCTTTGTTTTTTCTAATATCCCTGTAGAATGTTTGACTCAGTTATACATTTTGAGCAAGAAACATTATGAAAACTGCTTGTGAAAATATAGTTGTAAAATTAGTGGAAACTAGTCATGAATCATTTCTGTGTGATACAAAATACACAAAATGAATAGATGGCAGTTGTTAAATCTCAAACTATATTTTATTTAGTATACATGAATTCCAATTTCTATTTGATTCTATATATATACACACATATATATACACACACACACATTCACACACAAACCAATAAAACACACAAAACACGTATACATATATGGGAAGAAATTGAGAGAGAGCTAGAGAGAAAAAGAGTGATTTTGAAATAAAAGTAGTAACAAAGAATGCAATAGTTTTGTGAATACTTCAGGCATTAAGTCTGTTGCTAAAGTGACCAAAGTGTTAGTATCAGAACATGGAACTCATCCTAAGGTTTTGGTCTTATTACTGGAGGTCCACAGATTACATCATTGTTGTCAATCCTAGCATTCCTATTTGTGTGACTTTACACTTTTCTTTTTTATGCATATGAGTCAGTTGATTGGCCCAAAGTCAGCTTCAATCTTGCAAGAGAGGGAGTGATACTCATGACATTTACAGGAAGCATAATAAAAGTCAGACCCACCATCATATTTGTGCTTAGATTTAATAAGGCTGCTAACTTGACCTATGTCTTTAATGGTAAAAATGAATCCTGACGGACTTCAAACAATCAAAATCCCTTGACTATGGACACTCTTAAGAGGACTTCTCTTATGGAGTTAACTCTGACCTCACTGTCTAATACTTTTCTATAGAAGGTATTACAGTTGGAGGTTTTCCCACTGTTTTCTCAATCATAGAATGAAATTACTAGATATTTTATAAATAGAAGTAAATTCCATCATCATTATATATGTATATTTTTCTCAAATCAATCTTTCTCTCTCAATCGGTATTTGCAAACTATGCATCTGACAAAGATCTAATAACCAGAATCTACAATGAACTTAAACAAATCAGCAATTAAGAAACAAATAATCCCGTTTAAAAATGGACAAAGAGAATGAACAGACCTTTGTCAAAAGACATACAAGTGACTAGTAAACATGAAAAAATGTTCATCATTACTAATCATCAGAGAAATGCAAATCAAAAGCATAATGAGATACTATCTTCCATCAGTCAGAATGGCTGCTATTAAAAGTCCAAAAATAGCAGATGCTGGCAAGGCTGTGGAGAAAAGGTAACACTTATACGCTGCTGGTGGGAATGTAAACTAGTCCAGCCACTGTGGAAAGAAGTTTGGAGATTTCTCAAAGAACTAAAAACAGAGCTACCATGTGACACAGCAACATTATTACTGGGTATAAACCCAAAGGGAAATAGATTCTTTTACGATAAAGACACACTCTCGATATTCATTGCCATGCTATTCACAATAACAAATACATGAAATCAACATAGTTACCCAGCAATGAGGGATTAAATAAAGAAACTGTGGTATATGCACATAATGAAATACTACACAGCCATAAAAAATAATGCAATCTTGTCCTATGTAGAAACATGGATGGGGCTGGAGGTTACAATCCTAAGAAATTAACGAAGGAACAGAAAACCAAATACTGCATGTTCTCACTTAAAACTGGAAGCTAAACACTGAGCACCCATGAACACAAACATGGGAATAACAGACACTGCAGACTACTAGAGGGAGGAGAGAGGTAGGGGATCATGAGTCAAAAAACTACTTATTGGGTACTCTGCTGACTACCGGAGAGCAATATGTGTGTAACAAACCTACACATGTACTCCCTGTATCTAAAGTTTAAAAAAATGTTTTTAAAAACCATGGTAGAGAAGGTTTTTTGGTCTTCAAAGACATTATCAAATTTATCCTAGCTACACACTCACGCATGTATCAATATACTTATGCATACATTGGTGCCTGTGCATAGATATTAAAATTGTTGACGTGTATATAGATAGATAGGCATTACTTTACACTTCTATTAGCATCAAAATTAACCATTTTGCTTTCTCTTATCATCAAGAATATTATATTTTAAGAAAATCAAAGTATTACAGGACAATTTATAGGCCTAAATTTCTATCACTTTATAGTTTAATTAGCCATTTCCTTCATCACTACTAAAGAGCCCAAGCCTCGCCCCACCCCTTGCGTTGGCGTTTTTCATTTTTTTTTTTAACAGAAACATTCGTATTATTTTCTTAACTGATATTTTTGGAAGAGTGTTAGTTTATATCTCAGTGATTTAAGAATATTCTTAATATTATGATGTTTATACTTTAGTTGTCACACATATTTGGCATGATTATTTGCTTGTGTTTTCTCTGATAGAGTCAGCTTTCCTTTATTCTGGGTTACAGTACCCCTATTTTTTCCCATCACCATCCAGCTACATGTAAGTTGTAGCATGTGACTGAGACTTAACTTCATTGATATAAGCATTTTGAGGCCATAATGATAACTCTGTTGATTAGTAAGTGCCATAAAAAGAACCAATCAGGCTCTAACCTTGGGATTTTGTTTAATGTTTTGGAGAAAGTGTTGCTGTTAACTATCTGTCTTAAAGATGGTGACCAGGTAAGTCCCCCCCATCTCTTTGTCACGATGTCAGTGATGAAAATAATCCATCACATACAGAAAGAACAAAAGAAACACACACACACACACACACACACACAGAGATAATTTTTACTCTATTTTTATGCCAGATGAGCCCTAGTGATACTATAAATCAAATATTTTTTTAACCAAGCAACATTGTGTCCTTTTTCACTGACACTTTTAACCTTTCATAGTTTATCTATTTGAATGTTTGAATATCAATTTGATTTGTAAAAGAGCTTTATGAACCCAGAGATATTTGGGTATTAGTAAGGTGATTTAGGGAATATATTTAGCATGTAGCAAAGGCCAACAAATATTAACTTTATTTTACTATAACCAC
This sequence comes from Papio anubis, assembly GCF_008728515.1. Classification (NCBI taxonomy): domain Eukaryota; kingdom Metazoa; phylum Chordata; class Mammalia; order Primates; family Cercopithecidae; genus Papio; species Papio anubis. The sequence continues at coordinate 78,553,946 of NC_044989.1, forward strand.
TATAAAAATATTCCTTTTTTTTCAGATAAAGTATATCTTTCAGATAAAGCTATAGTTATCAATGTATTAATTTTTTATACATTTCTTTACTTTTTTTTTCTTTGAGACAGAGTCTTGCTCTGTCACCAAGGCTAGAGTTTAGTAGCATAATCATAGCTCACTGCAGCCTCGATCTCTCGGCTTAAGTGATCCTCCTACCTCTGCCTCTCGAATAGTTGGGACCACAAGCACATACCACTATACCTGATTTATATATATATATATATTATATATATATATATTATATATATATATATATATATATTTTTTTTTTTTTTTGGTAGAGTCGGAGTCTCCTTATGTTGCCCAGGATGGTCTGGAGTTACTGGGCTCAAGAAGTACTCCCACCTCAGACTCCTAAAGTATTGAAATTAAAGGCATGAGCCACCACTGCATCCAGGCGACATTTATTGAATATTCTGTTCTTATTACCAAACTTGGAAAGCTACCTTAATTATATTCCTTGTATTTATTTTCAAACACTTTCTTGGCTTTCTTCTATGTTCAACTAATTTATTTTGGGAAAGTGTCATTATTTTTTAATTTTTATAATCTTAATGTAAATCTATCTATAGAAATCACTGGCTTTCTTGGTTAAATAAACTTTCAAAAAATGTCTTCACTTTTGAATCATGTGTATATTTGCAGTATTAAATTCTACCTTCATTTTATTCTCTGATTTATTTGTATTTATTTGCATGCATTTGTAATTTCTAATAATTTTAAATATTTAGATTTAGAATTTTTGATTTAGATTTACCTTAAAAATATGTTCTCATCCTTTTTGAACCTTTGTCTAGCTATTCCACTTTACAGTCATATCATGATTTGTTTAACTATTCTCTATTGCTGAATCTATCACTTGTTCAAAGCAATTTTCAATTACAAATAAGCCTAATAAATAATGCTAAGAAATTGCTTAAATATATAAGAAGTGTATAGAAAAGAATTGCTAGGTCAATGTCTTTACATATCTGAAATTTCAGTAGGTATAACAACAGATTTTATTGACACAAATAACGTTTTGTATGCTGGTTTCCCTACATCCTTGCTAAGAGAGTATGGTCAAATTTTTAAATTCTGGCAATTTTTAATAAAAGTGATATCACTGTAATTTTACTTTGCGTTTCCTTTAATATATATAGTTGATTGTTTCCCTATGTTTAAAGATCATTTTAAATTATTCATCTGTATCATGTGACTTGATGCATTTTTCTGCAAGGTTGATATTCTTTTCTTGTAGATCTTTTACTATCAAATATTCTTATGTATTATGGAGATTTATATGTTATGGAGTTTATCTCTGATTCAAACTGGAAATACTATTCCTAGTTTTATTTTATATATAATTTATTTTTTAGTTTTAAAGTATGCTTGTGTGTTTGCATGTTATTTTTATAATACACAAATTTGAGTCATTTTTGTAAATGGCTTATTTAATTTATGGTATATTATATTTGAAAGTATTATTCAAAGATTTTTTGTAACTTGTATTTTTTTAATGGTTTTACTCAAGATTCTTGATTCATTTTGAACTTATGGTAGTATATGATGTGAGTAAAATTCTAAATGTGGTTATCCAGATGGCTATGAGTTTATTTCAACACTATTGTTTCTTTTGGTTTTGTTGATCTTTTTAAATACAGGATTGGGATGTCAACTTGTCATGTATTAATTTATTTTTTAAATTTTATTTGATATTTATATTAATCTTTCTACTTAGGCATCAATTTTGTTGATGTTTAATATGTTTTCATAGCTGATAAGACAAGTTAGTTCACATTGATCTTCCATTTTACTTCTATATTACTGATCTTACATATTTCTGATTCACTTGAATTGTGAACAGCTTCTCCATCTCCACCATTGCCATACAAATAATTGCTATATTTATTGGTTATCCCTAAATATGTGATACTGACTTGTCTATTTTCCTCAAATTAATTCTGAGTGTCCTTTGTATAGAAATCAATGTCATAATGGTTTATATTTCCCATTATTGTTATGAATAAAATTTTATGCTAATTTTTTTCTGGATATTGGTGATAATTGTGAATGCTAATTGTTTTTTGTAGCAGTGGTTTTAATTTATTGCTATTGTTTTATTTTTTAAAATCATATGATACACATCAGATGTTAGCATGACCATTATGTATTTGAAATAATTCACCTTATAATGTTCTAGGATTATTGCCTTTTGTATTGTAATTTTTTGACAAAAATCCAATATATTTTAAGTTTATTGGTATAGTTACATTTTTCTGGCTTTAAGATAATAATATATTTTATGTTTTTGTAGAAATCATTCATATTGTCTTTTTTCAAACTTATTTTCATAATGCTAAATTGCATTTTGCTATAGTTTTTCTTTCTTCTTTTAATATTCCCAGTGATGTACATGTACAGTGGAATTGGCTCAGTTCTTACACTTTTAGAAGAACTATAAATTTATTCACAGTTTTTTTTTCTAAATAGTTCATCTGAAATCATAAATATATTCATGTTATTTGAAAAAGTAATACCATTTCTGGGAAGTGATCCCAAAGCAATAAACAATTGTAAGCAAAAAGGCTTCAAAATGGAGATATTCATTTTCCCAGTATGTATTATAAAGAAAAATCAGAAACAATATAAAATTTCACTGACTATCATACAATTTGGAGCATGTTTATATATCAGCTAAATAGTATGGTCTTCACATTAGGGACTAAGGACTAATCAGGGAGGTAATTCATTACAGAAGAAAAACTAGATAAAATGTCCCAGCCCATGAAGGACCCTAATTATTAGATGAGAGATGAAACTTTGAGTATAGCAAAGTTATCATTTTTTGAATATGTCTCTCAGCTGAGGCCCCTTTGTATACACAGCTAAGTCACAACACTAAAAGATTTTCACTAAAATCCCTTTCAGACTTCGTAACAAAGGTAGCTTCGTTTAAGTACTTTTCCAATAAAATATTCTTACAAATGGAGTTGTCCTTCATTTTGAAAAACTCCACTAAGCAATGTAGTCATCTTTAGGCCTTCAGTGTCTGATTTAAAGTAGGAACTGGGTAGAGGTCAGTAGAAAGGCTGTAACCAGGACGTTCATAGAAGGTATCAACAGGACCTGAGCATCTAAGCCCTACTCTTCACACCCCTTTACTTTTCTTTAAGAAGAGTCGTGGAACTGAATTAAAACACATTGTCAAACAATTGTGCAATATAAGCTAATGCTATCATAGACATTGTAACTCAAGTATTAGAGTTTAAGTAACTTGCACAAGTTACAGAACTAGTAAAAAGTAAAATAATATTTGAATCTATGTTCAATAGAGATTGCAAATCCATGTTTATTACATTTCCATAGACTATACTCAATACAGGCCAAAGTACAGTTATATCACTACAGAGAAGGTAGCAGATAGCTATTTATACATTGCTCTGAAATTTCTCCATACAAGCCAGACAAATTCCTGTGCTCAAAAAAACCCAATGGCATTATCTCACTCACACTAAGTAGCCTGGATGATGCTAGTCATTTCTATTGTGGTAGGTTAATCAAAGTTTTCTCAAATAATTTAAGAGTATGACAAAAGTAGAGCTTAAATCTTGCCCCAATGTATTCTCTTCCGAAGGCAATACAATCT